>NW_026250434.1:0-421300 GCF_024521635.1 Tricharina praecox | reverse complement strand
CGCCCGATCCTCTTATGCGCGCAGAGCTGTCGGTTCACGGTGTCGTGCGTGCATGAGGTGCGTAGGATAGTGCGAAGCCACAGCCACAGCCACAGCCACATCCATTTCCAGCCACAGCCGCAAGCCACGACCAGCCACAGCGATAGCCACAGCTCGCAGACCTCCAGTTCCTCCAAGCTTCGATTCCCCCGACCAGACTCCCGACTCCAGCAAATTCATGAACTCTATCACCACCACCATCGCCATCGCCATCGCCATCGCCAGATCCCCCCCCTTCCGTGACCCATCAGGGCAGGAAATAATCCCCGCCGTCGCTCGCGACTGGTCTGACATCATCATCACGCCTGCTCCAGTCCACAAGTTTCCAGTCCACTCCTCGAGTACATACTCCGATAGTCGACCATTACCACGATCCCTCAGTCCCCAAAACTCTTCTCATACCTACTCTACATAAAAAGGTTTTCGAGCGACTGCGCGCCAGCTGCAGGTCACAGCCATTCACAGCCGGTCCCAACGGCACGGTGCGATCCGGACGTGAGTGTGTGGCATTCTTGCTGCCGCGCCTCGAAGCGGAAGTGCTCACACTGCTCTGGGAAAGATGGGGTGCGCCGCAGGTGGGCTGGGAAAAAAACGAAGGGGCGGTAGGGAAGGGTGGTAGAGAAGGGTGGCAGCGAAGCGGATGAGGCGGCTCCGCGGAGGTGTCTGTCGAGTCGACCCATGATCACGGATTCACGGCGTGCGGGAATGATGCAAGCACTGGCAGCAGTAGGAGTGCAAGCAGCAGACGCACTACCGAAATGCGGGGAGGCCTGGAGTCTGCTAGTGCCATGTATCTATGTGGGTGACATGATGACTGGCTGGCTGGCTGGAGGAGTTTGAGCAGCGAGCTTGGTTGGTGCCGAGAAAGTACTCCAGCTAACTACAGCTACTGAGCGAGCTACAAGGAAGAAGTAGAACTGTAGAAGTGGTCGCCGACGTCGGCGCTGCAACGTACATATTCGTACCTTCCTGCCTTCCATCGAAGTTCGCACCCAACCCTCAACGACTCGACGAGGAGAGGTCGACAAAAGCAATCGTCACTACCAGTCATTATACTTCAGTCTAGAGTAGAAACTACGTGGAAGCCGCTGCTACGTTCGATGGAAGAAATCTTCATTAAACCTGCCTATAGCTAGAACGTTTTTTCTACCGGGAATGTTAACTCGGGCGACGTCTCACCGTCAACCACCGTTCAACGGATCGCGATCGCGAACGAGGTGCCCATCGCATCGTACCTACTACGCATCGGATGTAATCCGAGAACTTGGGCGGACTGGGCCAAATGCGCGCAACCTATTGACGTCTCCGTGTTTCACTGTCAGCTCGTCTGGATGTCGATCGAGTATGTAATGGAACCGCCAGGCCGCTCCAGTGCTCTGCTCCATAGAGTATGCGCACGCAGATTAAGACACATCCACACTGAAACTCGGACCGACGAGGTGCGTCCTCTCCATATGCAACAGCAGCGCGTATGTAGACGAAGATCTCTCTCTCTCTCAAAGTTTTTTCTTGATGAAGCTCACGAGCACGCGTGACCCCCCCGCAACCCCGCATTCCACTCGCTATTCATATTTAGGGCCAACTACCTAAAACTAGGTACCGGCCAAACCCGACGCTACTCTACGCGAGCTTCAGCAGCCTCACCGCATTCCCACCCAACACCGCGGCGCTCTTCGCCTTGTCACCGGCGAAAGCAGCGTCGATGGCCGCATAGTTGGTCGTGACGCTTAGCCACTGGGGCTCACCGCCGCCGTCTTCTTCGTCCTCGTTGGTGAGGGGTGGGAAGAAGGGGTGGTCCGTGCCTAGAGTACATCGGTACATCCCGTGAAAAGTTGTTTTGTTAAACGAGGAAGCTACAGATCGCCCGAAGGAACCTACCGAAAAGCACCCTATCCGCCCCACTCGCCTCTGCCGCAGCGCGGAGTCCTAGAGCGGAGTAGACCACCGCGTCGAGGAGGATGTTGGTCTTCAGAACGTCCCAGACATCGCGACGGTTCCGCAGCTTTCCCGTTCCCTGGAGGTGCGCGTCGTGGAGGATGCACGACTCCAGGCGCCCGGCAAGGAATGGCAACGTGCCGCCGCTGTGCGCGAGGAGGAGGGTGAGCTGAGTGTGCCGGTCGAAAACCGAGGAGAGAAGCATCCGCGCGACCGAGATGGTGGTTTCCATGGGGAAGCTGGGGTGGTCAGTACGGCTGGTCGCGGGGGCGGGGGCGAGGAGGGAAGGGAGGGAGAGGAGGGGGAGGTTACCCCATCGCCAACGGCAACACGTGCCCATACTCGTCCGCGCGTGGCCCGTACGCCTCCGCCGGCAGGCCGTAATGCGGATGCAAGAACACTGGCAAATCCATCTCCCCAAGGGCTGTGTATACGTCGTCCAAGCGGGGATCATCCATTCCGCTTCCCATTCCCCCCGTGCCGAGTACCACTCCCCTGACCCACCTCATTCCGGCCAGCCTCCTAACCTCAGCTACACATGCCTCCTGCCCCGCACTAACCGGCAGCGTCGCGAACGCGTACAGTCTCCCAGGGTAGCTATTGCACATTGCATCGATATCGTCGTTGATGGCGGCAGCCGCTTCCGCGGCCTCGCTCGGTGGCAGGAAGTCCAGCCACGGGTTCGCGAGCGAGATCACGGAGATCCCGATGCCGTGCGTGTCCATGAACGAGATCTTCAATGAGATGTCGAAGTACTCGGCCCCGAGCGGTCGCCCCCGCGACGTCGACGGCGTCGATGCGTCGTCTTCCCCCGGGAGGATTATTAGCCGGGCCGTGGGGGATGGCGGGAACACGCGGATGTAGGGCACCGTTGTGCGGGATTTGAGGACTGGGGTGTGAGATGTTAGCGGGAGGAAGGGCGGGAAGAAGGGCGGGAATTGAGGGGGAGGGTGACAGACGCTCCACGTAGGCGGGCGGGTACACGTGCGTGTGGATATCGACGATTTTTGACATTGATGGTTCGGGGAGAAGAAAAGTATGATACTTGGTATCGCAATGGACTGGCTGGCTGTGGTCACTGGTACTTTCCCCCGCGCTCTTTATAGCTCAAATATGTGTAGATGCGTATGCCGCCGGAAGTGTTTGGTTGCTTTGTTAGTGTCGGCGCCTTTCCTGTATGTAACTACTGCATAATCGAGACAGGGCGGGATCTGCATCACGACAGCGGTCTGAAGCACTTTTCGTGATATGCATTCGACGGAGAGTTACTCGACTCCCATTCCATAACTTCTATATTCGTACTTACACGGGTGTACGACTCGGAATGTAGGTATCTATCAAAAAATAGGTACAACGCGCCTCGGACTCTCGGAGTCGCGGCATTCGCCGACGGCAGTCAGGGCAGGCAGCGACGCGCAGATTGAGTGTGCTTATCGATAGAGTACAAAAGGATGCAAGACCCGATAGGGAAGGCAAGGAGCCATGATTATGACGGGAAGAGAAGCTGGGGAGGTTGAAACCGCCCGATGTAACTATGGAGATAATCAGTAATCAATCGGGATTCCGAACGATGGATTTTCTATCCATAGTCACCGGCCTTGCGATACCTGCCAGGTACTGGGTATACCGGGATTCGGGTACGAGGACTGTATAGTACTGTATCATCCCACCCGTACTGCCCCCGCAGGCAGATCATGCATTTAAAGGAGCGACTACCTATTTACATAGAGTGGTACAGTTGATCCGTCTTCGTGTCCGTCGCGGAACCAAACATCAACATCTGCCCACTCCACACGACTCAGAAAAGCGAAACCGACCGCCTCTCCACCGCCTCCGCCTCCTCTTCTCCTCCGACCACAGCAATGTCTCCCCCCGCGCAAGAAGCTGTCGCAACCGGCGTCGCCAAGGATGGGCTGTTCATCCCGGTACGTACCAGTACCCGACATACCTCTCCCCTCCTCTCCCCCGGGACGTCCGTTCCCGGTGGCGGCGGGGGGTCTCCGCACCCGTCCGTACTCACCTATTATCCGTCCGTCCGTCCGTAGCTCATTGACTTCGGCATGTTCCTACACGGCGACGAAGCCGAGAAGGCAGCGGCCGTGAAGGGAGTTATCGACGGCTTCAAGAATGCGGGGTTCCTGTGTGTAACCCCAACTCCCCTCGCCCTCCACCATGCATGATGACGTACCCGGTTATGGCAGATAGCGAGAGCTGAACGCGACCTGTTGCTTCTATATAGATACCTCAAGAATCATGGAATCCCGAAGGAAACTGTCGACAAGGTCTTTGCCACCTCCGCCGACTTCTTTGCGCGGCCGCAGGAGGAGAAGGATGCGGTGAAATGGGTATTCCCCCCGGGTGCTGGTGGTGTGGGATGCCGGCGGTCTGACAGGAAGCGTAGCTCACCCCCGAATCCAACCGCGGCTACGTCGCTGCCGGGCGCGAGAAAGCGTCTCAAGTGACGGACAGCGCAGCGACGATCGATGCTCTACGCAGCAGCGCACCAGACCTAAAAGAATCCATCGAGATCGGGCGGGACGACCACCCCACGATGCCGAACAACTGGCCCTTTGGGGACCCCGAGTTCCGCTCCACAATGACCACGTTTTTTTCCACGTGCCAGGCTTTACACGTGCAAGTGATGCGGGCGATCGCGCTCGGCCTCGGGCTGGACGAGGCGTTCTTTGACGGCTTCATCGACGCGGCGGATAACAACCTGCGGCTGCTGCACTACCCGCCGACGCCTGCGGCCGTGTTCAAGAGGAATGCGGGGCAGGTGAGGCTGGGCAAGCATAGCGACTATGGTACTGTCACCCTGCTGTTTCAGGATTTGCGTGGCGGACTGCAGGTCAGAAGTCCGCAGGGAAGCTGGGTAGATGCGACTCCGATTGAGGACACGATTGTTATCAATGCGGGGGATCTGCTCGCGAGGTGGAGTAATAGGATCATTGCGAGCACGGAGCATCAGGTCGTTGAGCCGCCCAGCGAGCCGGTCGATGGTCAGTATCCGGCTAGGTACTCGTGCGCGTATGTCCCTCCCACCTACCCCCACATATCGCCCATCGATCAGAACTGACGTGCGAGATTCAGCTACTTCTGCAACCCAAACACGGACGCCTACATCGAGGCGCTCCCGGGAACCTTCGCTACCGAGGAGGAGAAGCACTTTCCCGGGATCAATGCGGGCCAGTACCTGGTGCAGCGGCTGTCGCAGACGATAAAGTACTAGACGGACAGACAGACGATGGGAGTGGGAGGGCTGGAGAGCGATATCTATGATTTTTGCGCGAGGTGTCGGTGGTTGGGGGAGCAAGTGATCTGGCAGGGAAGGGGGGGGGTGGATGATTGCCATGTGTTTGTTGGGACTTGGAAGATGTTTCGGGTGGTTGGGTGGTTGGGTGGACTCGTTTTGCTGGCTGAAATGAATTACCCATACCGAAGTGCATACTGTCGCTTTACATTACTTAGAGTGTTTCGGCGCTGCCATCAGGTGCAAAGGAACGTACAGTACCCGACCTCGCAGGTCACGTGCGGTATTTTGATGAGCGTGACCGTACAAGCCGGCTAGTACAGTGCACGTGACTAGACGTCGGTACCGTGACTCCGTGAGCAAACAGCACCGGAGCAACAGTTACAGTGCAGCTCACAATACAGCGGTGCTGGAATTCAATTATCATGGTTCAACATTCGGTAGGCACCAGTGTGTACCTACTACCGGCTTGTAGTTACCGGCTGGCGCCGCCATGACACCGATATGGTGTACAGCCAGTATTGAACTTTGAAGTTTCGCCCGCCTCACGCAAAGCAAAGGCTCACAGCTGGCGGATATGTTCCATCTCGTATCGTAACTGTACGGACCACGGTGGACGTTGCATTGGTACAAAATAATAGTGATCAGCAAGTGATTCTGAGGGACGAAATCATGATTCATCATCCAGGCCATTGAGTGTCTCAAGTCTTTGTCCCGGCGTGCGGGGTTCAAGTTCCAGTCCATGGAAGTCGAATGGAAATTCAACAGGTGGAAGCTGTGCTGCGGGAACATGAGCAGCGCGCAATAGACATACACATCGGATGAACTCAGGCGTGAGGGGGATGGGGGATAGATTCGCCCGTCGTGTCGATACTAGTACCGATGTGGAGGTTAGGCGATGACTGAAAATTTGAAATCTACTGTATTATCCCGACACCTCGCAGGTGACAGGTCTATGCGTTCACCTGTTTGGTGACTAGATCTACGGGTGGTTTCGTTGCACGGACACTAGTTTTAGTGCAGGCCAAACAGCAAATAACCCTAGGGTATAGCCGTACGGTTTGCTCCGGTCTCACCCCACTGACCAAAGCCACAAATGGTCTACCACAAAACCGCTGCTTTCCTTCTTCCTTCTCTTCTCTTCCTTGTTTCTTCACCACTCCACACCACCCTTCGAATTCCTTCGCTCATCTTCCCTGTGCCGTCACCACAGCAAATCACACACACTCTTCTGTCTCTCTTCCAAATAACCTTTGCCGAGTTTGTAAAGATGACACCTCCACACACCCAGAAGACCGCGAGAAAGGCGAAGCCTAGGACGAACCCAGGTATGTAGTAGCCTTTTCAACCAAACATAGAGCACGCTGACATCCACGAAAGCCACGAATGCTACTCCCGCTCCGGCCTCTCGGTTCTCCGGTAGCTGTCCAAATCCTTCTTCCGATTGGGTCGCTAAGTTGTCTGGCGCCTCCAAGATCAGCAATTCGTCGACCAAGACAGTCACGAATCCCTCATCCGCTCCGGCACTGCAGAATCCGGTAGCTTCACGACCGAGAATGCTTCCATCAATACCGTCACGACTCCCTCCTCCGCTCCCGCACTGCAGATGTCCGGTAGCTTTACAACTAAGGATGAGTCCATCAAGACCGTCCCCAATTCCTCTACCGCTCCCGCAGTGCAGTTGTCCGGTGGCTTTATAAGGAAGAATGAGCCCATCAATACAGTCGTGAATCCCTCATCCTGTCCGGTAGTGCAGCTATGAGGTGGCTTTACAACCAAGAATGCGTCGTCCAATACCGCCGCGAATCGCTCTGCCGATTGGGTGGCTCAGTTATCAAGCTACTGTAAGAGGAGCAATTCCTCGAAGCATATACTCACGAATCCCGCTCCGTCCGTGAAGCCGTCCGCCAGCTTTACAAGCAAGAAAGCGTCGACCAATATAAACGTAAATCGCTCTTCCGCTCCGGCCGCGCAGCCGTCAAGCAGCTCCACAAGCCAGAATTCGTCGAACCACACACGCTCGAATCCATCTGCAGCTTACCCCGCGCAGTTGTCCGGCAACTCCAAGGGGAACAATTCCTCCAAGAAAAGCGGTCACGGGCATGACCTTAAGGAAGAGAAGAGGAGGCGGTTGGCGAAGGAGAGGGTCAGGGAGGCGGCGTGGCGCGCCGAGACGAAGAGATTGCGGATGGCGAAGTGAGGGAGGACGATGAGCACACAAAGGTTCTAGTGGCGGAGCACATCCGCCAGAAGTACGCGTGCCTGGCGTTGGCTGAGCAGGAGAGTGCGAGGAAGCACGAGGAGCACACCCAGGCTCTCGTCGCGGAGCACCTCCGGCAGAAGCACGCACGTCAGGCGTTGGCGGAGCGGGAGGCGGAGCGGAGTCGTCGGGAGGCACTCCACTCCGGCTCGAGCCTAAGGTTGCGCACCTCGCAGAGCGCGCTTACCAGGCCGCCGCCGCCCGTCTCGCCGCCATGCTCCCTGAGCATCTTCAGATGGATACCGGCAGCAATGCCACCGCTGCCCACTATGACGCTCCGATTGACCGGGAGGAGGTCAACCGGAGGATCGTAGCGGAGCGGATGGCGGCCTTGCAGCCGGATGAGGGTAGCGTGGTGCGGACTGTTGTGGTGGCTGCCCTGGTGGTAGCGGTTGGCGTCTGGTTGTGGTAGGGGGATGGGGGCAAGGCAGGGCAGGAGGGGAGGCGGTGGTGAGCCGAGTCCAGGCACCCCCCCTTTTTTTGTAGTTTGATAAATTGAGTGGTTGTTGAATTCGGGAGGTTTACATGTGCGGTGTAGTAGTGTACCCTTAGGGGGCAGGTGGCGATAAGTTTTGACCTTCAATCACAGATCACAGTTGTGCTATTTCCTAATGTAGCCCTGACGCCAGATCACTCTGCCTATATGGGTCGACCCATCTGTGGGGCGGTGAACCGGTCTATGATGGAATGGACTGGCAAACTGGTGGACTGTTGGTGGACTGTGTTGGTTGACTAGGCTTACCTACTCAGCCGGGAGTGTGAAGTTGTGAACTGGCCGTGTGGAATGTAATTCATCATTGGGCTGGATAACGGTGAAAATTTTGGCGAAGATGATGTGTGCGTTCATAATGTGTTCGTCGACGATTGCAATTTAGAAGTGCAGGGAAAATTTAACATTTACAACCTTGGCGAAACCAGCCGCTATCCTGGAAATCCTGAAAATGGGAACATAATCGTATTGTAAAGAATTAATCTGGCAGTAGGCCGGTTCACCAGTAGATCTATGACTGGGCTCGCCCACTGTGCAGAAAATCTGTGCCTGGGCCAGCCGCGTCATCCAAATGGTCTACCCACAGTTCGCCCAGCCGACAAATACAGTCCTTTCAAGGACGGGCTCACCCGTCTCGTAGACCCAGTGATTTGACGTCCGCGTGAGAAAATGTATTCGGCCCCGTGACAACTGAACCAGGAACAACACACACCTCCGACAAGCACTCCAACCTTCCACAAATGCCAAGACCAGGCGTTGGCACACCAAATACCCCGCTCACTGTGGCTTCAGTATTCATGTGGTGGGTGTGTCCACTCTTTCCGACCGCGGATTGAGTGCCCCGACCGACGAATGCGACGAGGATGCGCATGACACGATCGAGATCATTCGAGCGTCGGTCCCTGGCCGGAGAACTGCACCACCACGGCTGCTACGTGCGAACCTCAGAAGAAGTCTCACCACCGCTTCCCCGCACAGCATCATCGATTTCATCACTCTAAGAGAGCCTGTTCTGCAGCCGATATGGCGACGGCGGGGAGGAGAATGAACCCCGGGGAAGAGCTCAGCGCTTTGCGCAGGACAACGTTGACTAAGTAGTATCTTCAGCTTGATAATGAGATGTGGAGTAATGTGGAAGTTGTACGTCTATCGTATATTCATTTGGTAGTGATGTTTTGAAACGTACTTAATATGTTCTAGCCCAGACTTCAGATCGTCCCGTCTAAACGCAGGCTGGTCCATCCGCAAGCTGGCCTGCCAAGCTATGCATGTTCCGGGTATACCATCTCAAGATCCTTCCTGGCATGATCGTCTGAGAAAGTCTTCAATTGTGCCGTTGAGAGGTACCAAAGTTTCCAGGGAGGCTGGCTGGCGTCAGCACAGGTGATTCCCCACTGGCCATGCTCTAGCAAGCATGCTGGAACCTCGAAGGCGCACAGTCCACTCGTTTTAGTTCAAGCTCTGAAGAGATTTGACTTTCGCTGGCATTGTTGGCCGGCGGCCGATTTTGAAGTTTTTCGCCCAGGGGTGACTACCGACTCCCTGCCGCAGTGTATGGAGGTATGCGAGGGGTTCTCGCTGCGGGCAACCGCCGAGGGCACCGCCGACTCTTGTTTTCGAATAACTATCGTTGGGTGCTCTGGATTCTTGTTTTCGAAGAAATTCAGATGATTTCGACCTGGCTCATAACCTTTTGCCACAGCGCCTCATCTGAGTGGACGAGAGAGAAACAGAGAGAGAGAGAGAGAGAGCGAAGTAGTTACTTCGATACGGAAGAGAATGAGCGGGCAACAGAGAGAGTATAGAAATAGATACAGTGCAACATAAACCGAACTCCGTCATATACATCTTCCAGGGTCATACGATGATATCTCTCCTCATGATATTATTACTTGATCACAAGTCCCCGAGTCGGTATACGAGTTGGTCATTGAGTCGATCTTCAAGTTGATCCTCAGTCAATCAGGAATCACGATTCACTCGCCGATCACTCGCCCGCCTTTGATGCTCGAGCCTGGACGGTGCCGTGGCTTTACGGACCCTCGTCTACAGACCTTTGTGTTCTTTCCTCCACTGTGGGTAGCTTTTAAATAAATGCTCCCTCATCTGTGTCTTGTACCCACAACATCAGGCGCTACCTTATATAATTGCGCGGTTTACCGGAAAGCACTCGCTAGATCACGAGTGAGACTTCATGAGGATTTACATGATGGCTCTTCGCACTATTCAAAACTGCTCACGGTGGAGAAGTCAACAAAAAGCCTTGTGGGTGAAGGTCCGGAAGGAGACGGAGAGAAGAAAAGAGAGGTGGTCGATAGCGGAGTTCGCCGACGCGCGGTGCAGCTAGGCAATCCTAGAGTTTCTAGGAACGACAGATGTGGGGAGAAAAGCTCCACCAGACCTAGAGGAGGAGGAGCAGGAGGAGGAGGCAAGCATCGCGAGCAGAGCAGAGCAAGAGTGCCCAGCAGAGTACTGCGTCTCCGGCCGATGCGAGGAAGTAGGAGAGGAGGATACGCGGTTATAGGTTTTGGGGCGGAAGCGGAAGACGGGGGAGAGAGGCGAGGGGCAACAGGCGGAGCGAACATGTGCCTAGGCCTATACCGGTCTTTACTGTCAATCTAACTTTTGCTTGTGTCGGCCCGAGGCGGATGAGAAGGGGAAGTGGGGCGTCGCATCGGACTGCTCGGTACATTCCGGGGCTTTCACCTGGACTGGCCAGGGCGGGCAGGAAACAGAGTTCGTGGGTTCGCCATACCTAGTCTAGATAGTCTGCATGCGAAATAAAACAGGGAGATCTCTCTCTCTCTCATGATGGCTCTTCCGATCAGAATCAAGATTGATTTGGCTGGTTCAGATACCTGTAGACATTCATGAACCTTGAAACATTCGGTGGATGCGAATCCGGATTGGTGTGTCATGTGAAAATGTGCGTTGCCGTCGTGAACTAGCTACTTTTTTGGTGAGGCTAGTGTTTGCGGAATTCGTGAATCGCGGTTTCTACCCTTCATTCACCTCCGTTTTTCATCACCAACGGCAAGTGCGACGACCTCTGTGGGGTCGAGCCAACTTCATCCCCTCTCCTTCTTCCTTCTTTCCTTCTTCGTTCCTCACCACAACACATTATCTCTACCACCTTCGCAACAACAGCTCCTAGTTCATCCATCTCCACGCCTCACAACTCCACACAGACAATTCATCAAGACAAACAACATGCCCGAAAGATTCACCACCAGCGCCTTCCGTAGGCTCTGCAAGAGGACGCCGAATGGTAAGTTCTAATAATTGCCCGACCCTTCGACCCCCAAACTAACTCCGACACCTCCCCTCCTCTCCAGGCCCGACTGTTATTCAAAAGCTCCGCAAGAACGCCGCCGCGCACGCTATCGCCAAGACCACCGACGACAAGGCCAAAGAGTTCCTCGCTCAGCGCAAAGCCACGAGGGACGACACTACCAACAAGAAGCAGGCGTTCCTCAACGATGAGAAGATCAGATGCGCCAAGGAAGCCGAGAGTATTAGGCGCGAGCAGATGTTGAGGGAGAAGAGGAGAGTGGCTATGAAGAAGGCCTGCGGGGAACGCGTCAGCCTCTATCGTGCGGGAAACATTGACGCTCCTGCTTCTGGAGCTTCGGCTTCTGCTCCCGGAGCTTCGACCTCGGCTTCTACTCCTGGAGTTTCGACTTCGGCTTGTGCTTCTGGAGCTTCTGGAGTTTCTGGAGCTTCGAAAGTTACTCCTCCTTCTCGCAAGGATATGTTGCTCGGCAGAGAGGATAAGTTGCTTCTTTCTCAGATGAAGCCGAAGGATACTAGGAGCTTGGTTAGGAAGCGCGATCGCAATTAAGGCATCGGCTGATTGAAATTACCAGTACATAACTGTATGGGGTACTCAATGAAGCAAGGCTGTTGAACATCTCAACTTTTCACTCGTGACTGTAAAACGTTTTACCTAGTCTGTGACACCAAAACCTTTTTACTATCAATATCGCCATGATCTAGCTCCATACGATGACATCTGATGGTGACGCGCCGGAGATGATCTCGGTCGGTGTGCAGGTCACACTGATCGGCGACGCTGTGGATGCGGGTACCGGCTCCCAGGATCTCCACGATGGCCGCAAGGCTCGCCATCACCCCTCATATTCGCGACCACTGCCTGTCTGAAATGCCTGCACGGACCGTCGTTATGCCTCCTCCAGTATTTTCTTCCAGGGTGAGCGGAATGATGTGCGCAGCCTCGAACCCCACGTAGGAGACTCGAGAGCTGTGTCTCGAGGACATTCAACAGGATTCCTTTACCGACATGTAGGCTCCACCGTGATTTATTTATTATTTCCGGGTACGATTGGTTTCCGCGAGGCCCTGTACTGCAGTACAGACACAATGGACGTAACTGCTAATACTCTCGTCGCCATTTAAGCACGATCTCTTCTACAAAGCACCATACACCCGAAAAAACCTGATATTCGCCACCTTGCGTGACTGTCGCCACATTCGCGCCACCCGTTATCACTCGTCACGTTCGCCCGAACCTCCTAGCGCGTATATCTTATGAACCAGGAGATCCGCTAGCCTATAGGGCATAGGTAGTGTACATTATGCATGTCGAGCACACGCGGTACCGATCCCAACAACGGAATCTACAGTGTCGCGGTGTACTTTATACATCGGTTGCACATGCCACCGCATTCGGCATTGGTGATTTTTGAGCTGTCGGCGTTCATTGGGCAGATACCTTGTAAGGACCTGTGGTAATGCGGACACTGCGAGTCGAATGTCAACTTCGTATGGCCGCATGTGAAAAGCCAGTTGATGAAATTACACATGTTGAGGTATACGTAGTATGGAATTTGCTGTGATTAATAGGTCCAAAACGGGTGTTTATTTAGCTGCACGATGGTGGTCTGAGGATGGGATTGGGGCTTGTCAAATGGGATTATTATATGGGGACGGCTCGAATGACAGGATGAACGGACGGTATACGCAAGTTGAATGGTCAACCATCACTCATGGAAACTCGAGTAGCTTCGCTGTGATCCTTCTCGACGGAATACGTGAAGTTCGGAACCCATGGTAGATAAATTTCCTCATCTCGGTTGCCAAACCGCAGGTTTGGAGTGGTAGCCCCTAATCATGCAGTACTGACAAAAAATACTGGGGTGCACGTGCTGCGAATAGAAGATGAATAGGAAGTGGTGTGGTTAGCAATGGGGATTGCTAAGGATCTAGGCACATATGCAGTTGACCACATCACTTGAATAGAAGACAAATAGACCTGGATTTGGACAACATGCCCCGAATAGGTTTAGGACCCGCTTTCTTTTACAAAAGCACGAGTGTAGTTTACTGGTATCCCCTCGACCGTAGCTCGTTTTCGGTCGATGTATCCTTCAAATACGGATTGTGTAGCTCTGACAGTCACTCTAGTTAGCCAGCTACCCCGCAAATAATGAGATGGAACTCTTCTCTGTGATCTCCTACTGATGATTATCCTTTCAATATTTGGTGATGTCCCTTGGTGGGTGATTGGCGACAAGCTTTTCGGACGATACGATTGTAACCGATTTTTGGCCATTAATAGCTCACCTATGAGCTCAAATGTTTTTCTACAGTCTCGAGAACCTCGGATAATCTCCAACTTACTGTACTATGGGCTCTACGTAATGCTCATTAGTTGGCCTTTCCTGTGGGTGGTCACAGCTCCCTCAACATCGCAGTTTTGGACGAAAACCCGAATTTTTGAACAGCCGCAACTCATGTAATACCAAATCTTCAACATCTCTGACTCCGATAACTGAAAATCCTCTGATGAGCCCCAAATGATAAGGGGTTATGAGAAGTATTCCCAAAGTTTTGAGATATTTCAGCATATTGTTTTTCGCATCTTGACGGCATTTCTCTCCTTAACTAGAATGGGAACACCTAAATTGACGCCAGAATCATCACTGGGTACCAGGATATGTGAACTTTGAACAGATCATGTTTGGTTGTAACCATATGGTTGCTGAGTTGTAGATCCACTTACGTTCAACAACGGGCCGGATGGCCCAGATACAGCATATCTACGATCCAGGGGATAAAGAACACTCGTCAAGAAGATTCACAAAGTGCAGTAGTAAAAATCTAAACTTCTTCAATGAGGGTATTTTACAATGGCACCATGGCTTAAGTAAACCCAAACACACACCATTATGTGAGCATCGAGCGGACACTGGTGAGTTCTCTGCCTGTTCTCCCGCCAAACCTCGTTTCGACTTACAGGTTCATCGAGACGTCATATCGTTTCTCCAACCGCATGTAGTAGTTTACGAGCCACCAACAAATGTGGCGGTGCACACAGTGGCTAGTACCAACGTGGTGGCGTGGATGCAGGATGAGGCTAATCTTCTTTGGAGCACAGTGGCGGACGTGCAGGATGTCATGGGTTGTCCCAGGGCTGAACTCTTGGTAACTTGGCTAAAAGCCATAGCCAGGCGGAGAGCTGCAGGAGAGCTGAGTACGACCTTACGATCATCACTCTTCTTTGTCCTTTAGCTTCAAGCTTTCTCTTCTCACGGTGGTCCCTCGAACACCTAATTGCCGAACCTTCGTGCCCTTACGCCCTTGGTCCGTACTCCCGACCTCTAGTGCCCTCCTCACGATCCGAAAAGAACGGTACTCGAAGATTCGGCCGTGATGGTGCATGCGAAGCTGCTCATACCCGGTTTCCTCGTAGTCTCTTCCTGCTCCTCGGGCGAGCCCATACCACACAGCATGCGCGGTGTCCCAACGCTCGCGGGGCCGCTCCCCATCAACTCGACCAGCTACTGCAACCGCACCTCGACCGTCACCTACGGCGCACGGTGGGACCCCCTCTTTACCGAAAACGACTACACCTGTGAATTCCCTCCGCGGAGCCCGCTCGCCCTCCTGGCGCCGCATTCCTCCGCCACCGCCGGCCAGCACGGCGCAGACGGAACTCTAGAAACTTCCGCCGTCAAGCGATTGCAACAGCTCGTGCTGCAGCCGAAGCCGAAACGCCGAGTCCCCAGCTACGGCTGCACGCTCCTACCTTCGCCCGCACACATGAACTTTGAGAACGGCTGCGGGCTGATTCCGTCGATGCGGCGCATGTCGAACCGAACGTGCATTCTCCCCGACGAAGTGCAGGAGTCCGCCGCGTGGAGGTGGAGGGGAATGGACGACTGGAGGTTCGTCGTTGTCAACCGCGGAGAGGAAGAGTGGTGCGAGTGGTGGCAGGAGATCGCGAATATCGCCCACGCGCTGCATTATGTTTGCATTTTCTCCGGAGTGATGTCGAGTCATCCTGGAAAAGATGGTACGGTGGAGGCTATCGCATGGGGAGCAGACGAAGAGAAGGGGCTGAGGTGGTGCTTGAGGTATTCAGAGAGAGGCTGGGGAGAGCAGTTGTTTGATGAGCTTTGCTTGGGAGTCTGATGTGTACGATACCATGCTACAGACGAACGTACGATACCTCGCTACGCATATGAACCACATATATTAGGATGTATGCTGTAGTCTACGGCGGTAACGCTCCAGGAGCAGAATTAAAGTTCAAGCGCGCTTTGAGAAAATCAGTGACTCGAGGGAGCCACACGAGAGCAGCTTCTCGGAAGATCAACCATTTGGCAAAACCTCATTTCCAACATCTGTCCTCAAACCCACGTTGTAGTGATAGGCCTTGTAGTCGACACAATTTACATTGCCAGAGCTTTGAAAAGAGAATTGTCAGAATCTATTATACGATCCTACATACTACGCAGATTTCGATTTTCAGCCGCGAATGCCACGTCGCCGAGCGACGGTCAATCGCCGTCGACATCGACATGTGCGGGGTCCCTGCTGGTCGCCCGACCATAATAGTACCGATGCAAACAGCTGAGCGCCGCCGCCACGTCAGCCGCACCAACCCGGTCGGCAACAACCACCAGGGGTCCTCTCCAAATCTACACATACCCTATAGGAATAGATCCAGTATCTGCTGCTGATTACGCTTGATTTATTTACGGATAATCGCTTCTCTTTATGAATGCACTTTATAAGTGTGTGCTCGGCCATTGAGGCTTCCCGGAACCCCCTTCTAGTCTCGCAACTGAATGTCCACGCGGTCGACGAACCCAGGCGCGAAAATACGGATGAAGAGGAGGAGGAGACAACGGCGACCGATCTCTAGATCGGTGCTCCGTATCATCCGACAATTTGCGGGACTGCATAGGTACACTTTCTTCATATAAGGTGTGCTGGTGGGCGCAGTTTAAAAGAATGGCGCCGACGCTGCCGGTTTGCCGCCGCAGTGGCTGAATGAAGGCTAGAAGTTTGAAGTGAATGCGAAATGTGGAGGAGCGGGCCGATGGGGGTTGATACTAAAAATTGTTTCTGCCAGTCACCATAATGAGACGTTCTACTTGCGAACATGTGAGTCAATATTTTAGGAGACGCGACGAGTATATCGTGATTTGGAGTCCGTGAAGCGTATTCGCAAACCACAATCACCCTGGAAAACCTAACCCGTGGCCACCCAGCCGAAAAGTTTAACCAGACGTCCGAGGATCCCCACGCTACGCTCCAAGGAGGGGAATCCCGGCGCCCGCTCCCCCACGTCGATGAACCACCTCGTGCCGGAAACAGTCATCTCACCACACACTGCCGTGACTGCACCACCGCACCCAGGATTTCGCGTGGAAAGAAATCAGCATTGATTCATCCGGAAAAAGCCCCCCGTAGCCTGTGCAAGTGGCGCGCAGTGGCCACAACGAAAGGTGGAAACGGCGTCTACAACAGCGGGCGATTGACCGACGATAAAAGTAATTGAGGGAATCTGCGTTCAACATCTTGGAATCGATCGTTCCGGCAGGGCTCCCTTCGCATTTACACGTAATTTGAATCTCTCCACGAGTCCCTAGCACCATGAAAGAAAATCCCGGTTCACCCGACAGAGGAATATAAGCATTTATGATATGTAGCGCACTAGCCAAACACGAAGAATGCGCAAATTGGAACCTCTATAACCCCCTTTGACACGCAGGCGTGTCCACCGCCTCGCTTTGAGATTACCCGCTCAGCGCTATACCGACTTTGTAGCAAGTCGGGCATTGATAGTCGCCGCCCACATTCTTAGCCATGTAGTAGATACACTTGAGGTGGAAGTCCTTATGGCCGCAGTTGCTCAATTGGCCGCGGGTGCCGGGGTTGATCCATTGCTTGCAGAAAACACACTGCAGAGCATCGAGACGAGGCATAGGCATGTTTCTGGATGACAGTGTGCGGAGTCGAAGTAGGGCGGTGGCTCGACGGATTGGTTCTTTCGGTGACGAAAAGTTGAGGTGCTGAAGTCGGAGCGGTATTCGTTAGGTTCGTTGGGGTTGTTGGTATGTATGATAGATGCATGTAATAGGACTGCAACAAAATCCGATGCGGTAGACCGGGGGTTTTTATTCTTTGATACGTAGATCGCAATACAATGGAGAGAGCTGTCGCACCAAGTAACATCGTATTCAATGTTCGGCGTGACAGCCATCTTTGAAGCGACTACTGCAAGTCCGGACGATATAAGCGTCATGTGATCATCTTCGACAGAAACACCTTCGAGTTAGGCTGTGGACGTGGAAACCGAGTTTGCGTGTAATACTTTAGCTGCTAGGTAGGTCACACGCAAGAAAAGAAATAAAAACTTCTAGAGACTGTAGAAGTGCAAGACTGGCCCCGGCCCCACAAAAACAAAAAACCCCTTGACGCGGATTTAGTAGTTCACTTCCAACAAGCACCTGCCTAGAACTACCTACCTACGTTGGTGCCATGCTCCCCAGGCAGCATAAAAGGTAATTGTTACCTACAATATACCGAGACAGCAGCTCTTGGGAGGCTTACATGAGCCTAGATATGTCAGTGTTCCACGGGTCCCTTATGCCATCACTCGTTGCTCAAACTATGTTCACTAATTCTCACTCGCTGAGCACTTGCCAGTCTCACTGGTTTCTAGATGGCCGGGGATTCCGTATTCGTCACATTTCGTTGGATATTTAATCCTATTTCGTTACCATCGGACTTGTCGATGTATCCTCCCACATATCTTTCACGTGGCTATCAGCGAGACATCTGGCTCAATGGGTTTATTACTGCTGCCGGAAATCACTCTAGAGGAGTATTTACATCAACAATTGAAAACGCAGATATCAGGCCGGTATAACAGCAATCCCAAGGACAGGGCCACATTGGCAAACGCGTATAAAAGAAATCAGAAATGTATCAAAGAAAAACTACCTAACTCCAAACCTCCGACCGCCGCGAAACGGCAGTCTGTTCTGCTGTGGGGTTTATATCTCGAGGGAGGGTAACCCGGGTTGAGTTGGGGTCGAGAAGTTTACTCCTGTAGATAGACTTCTGAGGGCAGTTGTTTCGAATATGGCCCACCTTTTTGCAGCCCCAGCATTCCTGGGTCGCGTCATACGCCTGTTGCGCAGTTGAACTGAGGTTGGGACCGGCGGTCGAGTTTCCAGGCTTCTTCTTATCAGACGTTCTGTTGAATCCCATCTTCGTGAAGTTCGCTTCCATTGATTCGTTGGCCAACCGAGTCAGGTACGCCTGCCAATCCATAGCATCGGGGCCCGCAGATGGCGAGCTACTTGTGGTATAGGGGCCAGGACCTGAGCCGCTGCGAAAAAATCACGGGAAGAACGATGGTAGATTCTCTCATCCAGGCGCTCTACCCAGTTCATCGTGGTTGCTAGATCGGGAGGTTGATCACCCCGTTGCTCAATGTCAAACAACCACATGTCGCAGTTGATAGCCAGTTGCTGCTTTGAAGCCGCACGGTCAAGTTTCTTGATGTAAGCTCCGAGCATATTTGCAGGATCCTTGCCAGTCGCCAGCTTGACATTGGATACCAAGCGAAGAAATTCTTGGTTGAAAGAGTCCATTCTCGCTGCTTTACCGATTGCTAGATCGTCAAATGCACGGACTGCATGCTGCGTCGCCGACCAGGGGATGAAACGATCCTGCAGATCCTGTTTAAAATGTCTCCCAGGTGGGAGTGGTGTGATCGCCTGGGATCCACTTATTGTTGGCCCACTGAGGGCACCGGGGTACGCCGCCTGAATCGGGTTGCGCAGCTGCATGATCGCGGCGCTGGACCACACTGTGGTATCGAGCGGTACCTCAATCCCCAGAGACTGTGTGCTAGCTTCGCGCAAGCTACACTCCATAGCGGTCAAAAAATCGTTGATGGCGGCGACGCTTGTATTACCATCATATTTAGGCAAGCTGATGTCTTTAACACGGAAGATTCGGGGGTCCGATCTGGTGAGAACGTGGTTCGATTGCCGCAGTTGGCAGTATAGGTCGAGGAGCTCGACATTCACCTTCGTCACTTCCTGTGTCTTGCCATCCCCTTCCTCCTTTGCCTTATTCAGTTCATCTTCGGCATGTCTGCGCAAGGCGGTTTCGCGATCAACAAGGTAAAGTCCGTCGCGTACCATGTCAGCGAGAGCAGCGTTGTAGAGGACGTTCATTCGCAAGTCCTCTTCACTAATCTTGGTTGGGTCGGTCTGCATGTTGAACCTCATGCAGACTGTATCGTACTGAAACTTGTAGAATTCCGTCGTGCGCTGGTCGTTGGGAATATCCTGGAAGTTGAAGTTCAAGTTTGGCTGCGCCGGGGTTCCGAAATCTAGGACGGGCGCCTTTTCCTGGCCCGTTGTGCTCGTCGGGAGCTTGGACGAACCAGCCGGTAACCGACCGAAGTGCGGGTGTAGCCTAGTAGCGGCGTCGAGCATGGACCCGCTCGTTTAGAGCAGCGGATCTCCGGCAGGGCCAGCGGTCGGCATGTTCGAGCTTCGGTGTTTATCAGCGATCTTTTCAAAGGTCGTGCTCGCGGAGTTTCAGGTGCACCCACTCACCCGGAACGTAGATTTTTAGAACCGGACAGACACAGAGTGTTGCTATCAATGTGAGAGACGGTGGTGGTCGTTAGATGTAAACGTGCTGTCTAAAGAGGAAAGTCCATCTATAGGAGTTCGTCATGTAGTACCCCAACTTCTCGACCCCAACTCGACCCGGGTTACCCTCCCTCGAGATATGAACCCCACATCTGCCGAACACCCACTATCATATGCGACTTCAATCGCAGCGGCGTGTCCCTCTCGGATCTAACTGGCGCGCAGTCTCATCCAGCTCATAATTAGTAGTACCTGCGCCTGCGGATACGAGGCGGAGGGTGATGACGGCTACGATGGTTACCGGGACCATGAGGCCCTGCAAGTCGCACTGAGCCGTGGAACACATACTCGTATGGATGGTCACTGATGGGCTGCCAAGGTAGGACCTGCGGCGGGTCGTTCGGGCCGAATCCATCAACATGGACGGCACCCCTATTCATCAGATCGAGGAATTCGAGTCTCAGACGGTGCCACATCGCCCTGAACGGAGCCTCGTGGTCCCTGTGAATGTTGTGCATCAGCTCGTGTAGCAACGTGTCGCAAATCTGCACCTCGTCCACAAAGCAGGATATGTTGGCAGGATGCCGTAGGCGCAGAAATATTTGCTGCTCCCCTGCCAGATTCAACGTGTGCATACCCATTAGAATATTGTCATCGGCGACGCCGTCGTCAGAAATCTCGGCGAACTCAGTGTCCATTCCCTCGTACAGTGACTCTCCGGAGAGACGGTTGGAGAGCATTACTGGCCGCACCATTCTCGCGACCCGCTCCAGGAGCTGTTGCGCTTCTCTCTCATTCGGTAGTTCAGGGTGGGTGAAGATCTCAATGAAGCCACCGACCGGCATCTTCGCCGTGTTTTGGTTTGGGTCGATGTGACGATGAGGGCGTGCTGTGGAGTGGAGACCCGAGGAGATATGTGAGCGGCGGGGCTTCTGGAACGATCAAACCAGATCGACCGAGAAAAATCTGGTGACTCTGGAGGACGTAGTGTATTAGGAGTATTGAGTCGTATCTTATTTTCGCCGGCGTTGGTGGGGATGAGTGAGCCGGAAAGACCGCTGGTCTGGCCACAACTTATAGTCCTACGCTCAATACAACGGCGGCAACTCGCGGTGGCGTTCAACTTGTTTTCTACAGGGTGCATCGTAGCCACCGTTGTATTTCATGAACATTCCTCTCCTGCCGAGGTCACTCTCACGATATCCACGTATCACGCACTGAGCCCCGGACGCTGTGATTACTACGGTAGTCTTCACTTGGCGATATAGTTCCTCCGTTTTCCCCCACGACTGAAGATAAACAAAATGCAGTGAGCTTACACAATCACCGCTGTCCACTTCCCTTCCGTAGCCAAAATTATTCCATAAGCTACCTTCGCATTCGCGAGTCCACGATTTGCCTACCATTCTGGTATTGATGAAAAGGTACCCTACACAAGGGGCAGGTCTTAGGAGTATCACCTCTGCACATCATCGTGATGCAAGGCACACAGAAATCATCGTGTTGACAAGGTAGCAAGCGGGCGCACTCGGAAGCCGGGAAATCCTCCATACAGATCGAGCACGTCTTCTGCGGCCCACCGCCGCGTCGAGGAGGCGATTCGTACCGAGGATGGTGTGCCGCGGGCTCACTCGGTCGTATCCGAGGGGGTGGAGCGGCGTCCCTTGCAGACTCCTCGAGAGCTCTTTGAAGCTGCTGCTCATAATCGTCGGCAGTAGCCGGTGGTGTTGGATAGCGTCGGGGATGCTGCCGCGCAGAGGGCGGATTGCGGCGGGTCCGTCTTGCGCGAGCGGCTTCGCGTTCGGACTCGGAGATTGCTCGCCGTAGCTGCTCTTCGAAGTCGTCTTCGCCGCCACGCAGTGGGCTTCGGCTGATAGGTGAGTCCAGTGGTGTGTACGGAGACGAGTAATCACTGGACCCCCCGAAATCTTCGGTGGACTGCAGTAGCGCCAACTGAACCGCGGCATCG
Organism: Tricharina praecox; assembly: GCF_024521635.1. Taxonomy (NCBI): domain Eukaryota; kingdom Fungi; phylum Ascomycota; class Pezizomycetes; order Pezizales; family Pyronemataceae; genus Tricharina; species Tricharina praecox. The sequence continues at coordinate 399,427 of NW_026250434.1, read as the reverse complement.
TCGTCTGGAGTTCTAGATCCACGACGCCTCCTGTATAGATCACCACGCACTGGCGGGTAGCGGGGGCCTACTGGTGGATAAGCCGCAGGAACGTACTCAACTCCTGGATAAGCTGCAGGTGGGTACCCAACTGGCCTAGGAATGCCTGCCGGCCATGATGTCAGACTGCCATACACGGGATCCGGTACTGTTACCACCTCGATATCAGGAGCTCCTTGGACCTGGTTATAGGGATGGTAGCACTGGGGGCCATTTCCGTCGCAATAAGGATCTCCGCAGGTACAGTTTATGTAGGTAGCCATCTTGGTGTTTTCTTTTGTTGAGATCGGAATGATGGTCGAAACCAGGATAGTAAATGGAGGGCAAACAAACGTAGGGAGTTGTCGCCTTTTATCATGGTTTGATGTGAGCATACTCTCAACATGCACCATGTGTGTAATCATATCTGTGTGTAATGGGAAGCAATCCACTTCATCTTGGTACACGGGCTATATATAAAGGTCGTCCGGCGACACTTTCCGATTGTGATCAGAATCAAGCTGACTCTTGTGAGTTGCTTCGAGACAGCCTGGGTAGGACCCTCGTGGTGATGTTGCATTTCTCGTTTACTCCAGGTTACTCCACCCCAGAACAGGTCCACCTGATGCTTTCGAGAATGTTTGGTCAACCTACTCGATACTTCCACATGCAACGTTCAACATGAAGAGCAAAGGCATCCCGCGACGACATCTGAGTGGGAATCCTCTGCCACTCTGCGCATAGTTGTTCTTGGGAAGAGCATCGTCGAACCGTAACTTCCTGACGTGCGAATACTAGGACAACACAAGACAATAGTGATCAAGGATATTGGCGAGATGGATAGTACCTACGTGAAGATATTTGTGTGTCGCTTCTCATGCATCTCTTCGGGCTAGAGAGTCATTCTATATACACACTCGTCAAGTCCAAGGCAGTATACTCCTACGTAGGTAAAACGAATATCCTTCGGGTAACGGGTTTTGAGATGGGGACGGTCGTTCGAGGGTGTTGACATATCCGTGTGCCTTCTAGAGCCTTCCGAACGTCTACTTTGACAATATTCATCGAACCCCTCTTACCTTCCACTAATCTCGCACAGGACGTGGCAGAGCCACGCCCGGATATGTCGGTGAGTCTACCGACTACGCGCGGTGTAAAAGCGAAAGGCCTCGATGCCTAAATGCGAGCGATGCCGTGACCTCACTATTCCAACACGTGAAGGCAGGAGATCCACACACGGTCTTTTACGTAACATCATTACGAAATGCTGGGCAAGATGAGCTGGTGCTGCCAAAAGGTCAAGATGAATCACGAACACTATCCAAGATCGGCATGAGGTGGATGCGAGAACAGCCAATTACGTCATGTGGGGCCAGGCGTTGACGGTGTCAAAATAACGGAACAGAGATGTGTGAACTACATCTCAACTTCTCCAAAAGACCGTAGACGGGGCCTGCTCGTGAACACTAATGCCGGCGGGGCCCTGGTAGTATAGGAAAAGGAATAAAAGAGGCCAATATAACCTCGGGAAAGGAGTATCCAGAGAAGGGTGAGTGCCATTCGCCCGGTTGTTTCATCTGTCATCCCTTAGAGACGGGGCTGACCGTCTTTCTCTTAAGTGAGCTTGGCCGGGGATCACGTCGGCGTCCGGAGCACATGAAGGATATCTCTTCATGTCCGCTGCAAGGCGCTGGCGATGGTGAAGTTTCAAGAAGCACTGTGTTGAAGGAGTCAAGGGCGCACTCATGAGAACTGGATCCGGGGGGGAGATATGTTCTACTCTCGGGTCTCGCCGTCGGGTCTATCTCCCAATGGCAGATATATTCTGTTTATATAGAAGGGTATCGGCCCGTAGTAGACTGTAGACGAAGCAGCAAGCAACAAGACAGTCACATATTCCTACCTATCCTCCTATCGATCTCAGTATATCTGAAGATTAATAGCCAGGGAGACGCCGGGAAGCAGCCGTGGATTGAGAGTGTAGACTGTAGTCGATCAAAAAGCCGATGTCATCCTCTCGGACAGCAGCCAGACCAACAGCATTTGGCCAATCGCGCATATATCTCACTCATCGATGACCAGGAGGTAAAACCTTTGCTCTGAATGGAAGACGACCTCCGCGTATAACATGGGGGGATAGTAAACCACGTTATACGCGTATAACGTGGGGCGGTAGTAGACCATACAACCCCCCCAGGTTAGACGCGTATAACTCGGATGTTATAATTTCTTCCGGTCCCTATCGAAACGCACCGGAGACCGAGGAAGCATAGACGGATAAGACTTCGGGGAAGGTTGAAGAGTTGTTGTGATGACTCGCCGTGCACGTGGTTTCACTGCACGGATTCCAGCTAGTTTTCACACAAGTCAAACAGCAAATACCCTAATGTTATAGACCTATCTCACCCCACGAATCACATCGAAATGTTACCCTGATTCTGGCGCCCCCAACCTACCCGCTGCTTTCTTTCTTCCCGTCTCTCCTCTTCCTTCCCTCTTCACTGCACCACATCTTCTGTTGCCCCACTCTCTCCACACAGAACACCCAGACGTCTTTCTCCTCTCGACAACTTTGCCTTCGACACCAATCCCTACGATGGCACCACCACACACATCGAAGACCGACCGGAAAGTAAACGCGAGAATGTCCAGCCCAAGGCTAACCAGCGCGCGCCCTTTTTTGCTGCCACTACACCGCCGTTTACAACTACCATCGAAACTTGTCCTCCTCCCCCTACGCTGCAACTTTTGGCCAGCAGAATAACCTTTCCTCGTGCCACTGCGCCGTCGCCTTTGACCATCAGCGAGCCCCTTCCGCCTCCCCCTACGCTGCCGTTTCCAACCAACACCGAGACCCTTGACCCTCCCCCTAGCCTGCCACTTCGACCAGTAGCGAGACGCTTCCTGCAGTCAAGCGCATTTCTCGAAGGGCGGCGATGGTGGCGAAGGCGGAACTTCACACCGGAGCCCAGATCGAAGTCAAGCCCCTCCCCTCCTTGCCGGAGCGCAAGGACACGTAGGCCCTCGTGGCGGAGCACATCCGGCAGAATTACGAGCGTCTGGCGTCGGAACGTCAGCTGCTGGCCCAGCAGGAGGCGGTGCGGCGTCGCCGGAAGGCGTGCTGCCTTGAGCGTGAGAAGGTCATTGCCCAGCAGGAGGCCCGGCGGATTTTCCAGGAGAAGCTCCGGCGGAAGCGAGACGATGCTTGCCTCGCGGCGCGTGCGCGCGTAGCGCCATGCCCTCGCGTTGGCATGCCTCTTGAGCATTTGCGGACGGTTGCGGGTGGCATGGCCACCGACGTCCAACGGGATGCTCCGTTTGACCGGGAGGAGGTCGACCAGAGAATTCTCGCGGAGCGGATGGCGGCCTCGCAGCCGGATGGGAGTGTCGTTCGGACGGTCGTGGTGGCTGCTATGGTGGTAGCGGTCGGCTTCTGGTTGTGGTAGGGCGTTTGGCACCGCCACCACAGCCATCAGTGCATACCGCGTGGTTTCACTGAGGGGATTCAGATGCGGAGACTTCCTTTAAGACACGGCATTCGCTGTGTTGGGTAAATTGTATCGTCAATGGAGTGATGTCTTGCGTATCTTGAAGACCTCAAGGTTGAATACTGCGTGGTTTCACTGAGGGCTCTATGGCCACTGGTTACGTGGTGAGGTTTTTTACCTACGGGTTTTCCTCTGAAAAAACATCGTCTTCCTGGCCGCTGCGCGAGGGGACGAGGTTCTTGGTGTTGCTATGCGGTTATCCATCAGAAAAAACAATTCTCTATGAACGTAATGGGTTGCGTGTATAAAACTTGCGACGATCGACACGTCCAGTGAGTGGGAAGCGTATGAACGAACCCACGCCACCATATTCCCTGGAAACGTCGTCCACTGGCTGTTGGAACGTTCGTTGGAACGCTATTGGGCAAAACATAACCAGAAATGAGTGTGATTTTTGTGTTATTCATTGCTTCCATGTGGCCTATCTGAACAATGAGAGTATCTACACCCCATCCGCTCCCTCTACTCTTCCATGCCGTGCCCTGATTCTTCCGCCATCTGACTCTCCCAGGGCCTTGCCTCGCTCTCTCAGCTCTTCCGTGCTCTCTCCCTCGACCGACCGGTTCCCTCAACTCTCCACCGTAGCACTTCACTAATACGCAGTCGGCTGCCCAATGGAGTAGATTGTTTTTTTCTTGATGCTCGTCAATACGAAACCGTCTGTCACCCAGTTTCGGAGAGGCCGTCCACCGGGAGCAAGTCGGCTCTCACCCGACTTGGACTCCCAGAGGAATGGGGAAGAAACTTATGCCGGCAGCGCAAGAGAAAACCCCGTCCTTGGATCTTTTCCGCTCTGCCTCGAGGGTACGAGTGGGCACCAATGAACACATTTCTACAACGAGGAATAGCGACAAACGTGGTGCGGTGGCCAGCACGTTTGCTACTCTCCACACGAAGCACTCCCACGCGCAGGCATGTACTGTTTGAAGCTGCGACACCAGCCAACCTAAAGAGACACACCGAGGCGAGAGAGGATGACATTGCTGTCAATCCAGTCAGGCTCAATACCTGGGCGAGGTCTTATGTCCGCCCAGCCCCCACCTCCTTCCCTCCTTGCCTCCGGCGCTGGCCGCCCGTGGATGTGCAGATCTCGCAACCCCACACCGGAAAGTTTCTCGTACCCGGTCGTGGGTGTTTCAGAAGGTAGGTCCCGAGCCTGCTACGTAGTACGTAGAGTACCGAACGACGATTGAACACGTAGGTGACGTGCATCTCCCGCTCACCACCCGTCCATCCAACATATCCCTCTCCGTCATACCCATCTCCGACAGCCGTCTCCGACTCTCCAGCGAGACCAAAGGCTAGGGGGAGACTAGGATATAGTGTGTATTCAAAATTTCAAAGCCATCATGATCCGACCCAGCGGTCGAATTCGAAATTATGAATGTTGAAACCGACATCCCGCCGCCACGGCGCCGCCCGGCCGTATCCATGTTCGGCGTCCACCAACCTCTCCCACCTATACTGGCCCCGCTCACGAAATACTACATTATGCTCGGATGCTATACCACCGGTAATATTGGTATATACGGGATGTCTTCTGCTGACCGCACTACTAGTGATGTTCACCGGTGCTTCCTAGATGAAACGAGCGAGCAAACGTGACGCCAACTGTCGGAGACGGGTTGAACGCCCTGCTAGACCCACCAAAACTTGCTCATCAGATGAAACGAGCGAGCAAAGTTCATACACCATCACTAGGTGCGTGTTCGAACGATGTGGATGTGAATGGGGCTGCTGGCGATACTCGTTAGGGATGGGGGACAGCGTGACCATATATTAGGAGCCGCCGGTTGATGTTTGTAGTGAAGCGCGTTAGGTTGGTTTAAAGAACAAGGCAAGTGTCAATTGCTTGCTATGACCCTGTGATAGGTCCTGACAGGTGATTAGCAGACGTGGCGACGCAAACTATGATGTGCTAGTCCACACCCACAAACGTCAACGAAGCAATCACGACTCCACGTCTCCTACTGTCCTACAAAACCATCCGATCCCCCTTCTCCTGAACAACCATCCGAAGACACGACCCTGTGGCCGAAACAACAATTCGACAACACAAAGCCTTCACCGCAACAGATTTCCGACGACACAACCCTTGCCCCGATATGGAAATGTCGGAACTTTCCCCCACTTCCCACAATCTCGCCAAGAAGCCCAAGCAAAAGTCTGTGGCTCTTTTCCAGCATGGGTTCTGGACTTTGCTAAGTTCATCGCAGGCGGCCGAACCCACAGCAGCGCCGACGCCGTGAGGCATATAGACTTGCTCGCATCGCCGCCGAGCTAGAAGCTCCTGGTGGACTGAAGAGCGTTTTGAATGCGACCGGTACGACTGCGGCCACTGCTACGGCAGTGGAAGAATGTCTGCGCGAGCAGACTTCTTCGGTGCGAAGCGCTGTTGGGATGAACCAGCATAAGGTCGTCAAGAAGATCAAGTGAGTAACTACTAACTGCTGGTACCTCCGACTGCTCGGGAATGAATGCTGATCAAATCGAGCAATACGACCAGAGAGTCAGCCGCGGAGCACGATGGGGCCGAAGCCGCAAGGGGCTCTGCTGTGACTGCTTCTGCCGTCACTACTACGGCGTACGGCGCACCTACGGGTGCAGAAGTGTTGCTCACGGCGGAGACCGGTGGCTCGGTTCCCACAAGCGTGCCGAATCGAAAGATGTAAGTGCTAAACCTTCAATCATTATTAGTGTGGATGTGCTGACACGATAGTCGCCGCTTGCGCGAGAGAGCTATGAAGGCGGGCAGAGGGGCCAGAAGGAACACCTGCGACGCAGATCTTGAACCGGGAGCAGCTGGAGCCAATTTGGCTAGCTGCTCCTCGGGAAGGAAGAAGCAGTAAGTATTCATTCTACGTGAACGGAAATGCAATAACTGAAAGAAATTGTAGGACGTCAGGGGAGGCGCATGCCGCCCGACGAGCGAGGCTTCGGAAGCCGAGCAGCGTCAAGGCTAAAGCACTAGAGGCCGTAACCATGCTGCCAAAGCTGGAGCGGGAAGAGTGTGAAGCGCAACAAGAACTCAACGCGAACTCGTGAGTTTTCTACCACTTCACCAAACATATGATCAAGGCTAACGACCGCAGGTTGTGGGAGGCATTTCTGAAGGCCGACGGCCACACACAGTCGTTGGTGTGTGAGCACCTACAGCTCCGCTCAACCGGGGAGAAGAAGGCAGAGGGTCAGAGAATGACCCTTCCGAACACTACCACCGGAGAAACTGGCGCGAAGAAACCCAGTAATCCTGGTAGCGTTCGTCGAGGCGCCGTACCTTCCAGGCAGCGGAGCAGCAGGCCGTTCGGAAGAGTGCAGCCACCCAGCGCGGAAACAGATCCCTCCCGGCAGTTGGCCATCGCGGCATGGGGTAATCTCGTCGAGGCGAACACCGCTATGTATGCCGAAAGGATGTAGAAGGTGCAGGCTACGGCCAACTCTTCCCTCGAGATGAGGTGGAGAGCCGAGTCCCCCATCGCCGACAAGGAGACTGCCGGGAAGCGGTCGGCTTCCGAGAAGATTCCGAAGAGCGCCGAGCCCAGACCACCAGCTGCGCCCGCGCAGCTGGCTCCTCATCTCCGTGCAAGGCTGGCGTCAGACCCTCGTTCCCCGGTGGTTGAGACCTCGTGTCACCTTCGCAAGAAGGTGATCGAGTATATCACCGCCGTGGAAGACTTGGAAGTTGCGCCGTACCTCGAATGAGGTGACGACTCCTCCAAGCAGGTCCTCGAGACCGAGGAAGTGAAAGGAGTAGCGGAGAGACCGAAGAGATGGAGGAAGGTGGCGTGAAAAAAAGTATATAGTATACCAATACCAAAAGAATCCGTGCGCTATCGCTTTTCATACCGAGCATAAAGAAACTAGTATTTGCGTTATATTCACTATCGGACCCCTAAAATCAACTCGTCAGAGCCATTATTATCTGAATATAGATCCGGCTAGATTACAAAGAAAGCTCTGCATCCCTCGATTATACCGTTCGCAGTGCAACCTTTCTCCCGAGCGGGTTCAGTGCTGTCACCCTTTGGGTACGACGCAAGTGAATGAGCTGTCACTCGTACGATTGCATTTGCTGTCACTCGCTCGCAGGCACAGTCTTTCTCTCAAGAAACGTGGTATCGTGAGATAGTGCACAGTGTATCAGACACGACAGAAAGAAAGGCATATATACTGGAAGGCGCGGGGGTCCCTAGGATAGAGGCCGCACGCTGCCGCTCGCCACTTCCGTGAGAACGCATAACCGAAGTATCTCGGCATATCGAGTGATCGTTCATGACCTTGTCCGCGGAATTGACGCGGTACACGAAAGTTCGTGAGATTATGACACTGTCGCTTGTGTTGCATACTGTCAGAATATAGTTCGCCATAGTCTAGATAGGCTGCATGCGACATAAAACAGGAAGATGTCTCTCTGTCGGAATATGGATATGAGATTTTCTGTCACTCTCTGTCAGATTATGGGACGTCCGGAGATAACGATGTCCTTAGCGTACTCCAGTGGGGTATCTGAGCACAGAACTCCGAAGAGATCGATGTGGATACTTCCTGGTTGTGAAGGTTGTATAGAGAGAGCTCGCTGCTCACCATATTGTTGCTGTACCGAATAGGTGCTATCATCATCTTTATCTACCTTATATTTGACACACACAGATAGCTGTCTCGCGCTAGCAGAGTATATATTCTCCGTCCGTAGCTAGCGAATACAGCATCTTTCTCATCATTCACATTTCGTCCGTCTGCTTGACTTCGTCAAAGTGACACCAAGAGGAAGTGGAAATGAATCGTGATATGAATACGGTATCGAACAATAAACTATTGTCCTGCGCATCGTATTGCGAGTCATTTGGGTCCTCTCGGATAATCCCCCCCTTTCCCAGGCTCCCAGCCATCACGTACCCAGGGCTGTCAACCGTCCGTCCTGACTACAGTCCACTAGTGGACTGTAGTCCCGTCCCCTCCCGGGCAGGCTTTCCAGAGGACTGATCCATTCCGTCCGGTGGATGAAATGCCCGGATACCCGCTAGGTACCTATAGGTACCTGATAGTATTAGAGTGCTATGCTGACTACTAGTTTGCGGAGTAGCGCGGTAGCTACCAACGGGATTTTCAACCTTCAGCAGAATTTTCAGATTCGTCAAATGCTCAGCTGATAGGCACTGCTTGAAGTAGGAACGGGGATGGTGTGAAAGTTCTATACCGTGAGAGAAACTGCGAAATAGAGCTGCCCAGTCACACATCCTCACACCGACGCCACTGTGTGGCGCCTCGCCGCCAGCAGTGTCCTAATGTGTCAGTAGATTCTGGGCCCTGTAGGGTATCCGTCCTCATTTCTGCAGCCCGGAAGACTGTAGTCCTTGGTCTCCTCAGCCCGACTAATTCCGTCCCGGGCCGGGCAACCTCAAAGACGGACGGGACGGACGGTTGACAGCCCTGCACGTACCGACAGTCCACCCTACATAGGTGGGAATGCACATCCATCGATTGTTTGGGATAGCAGCAGCAAAGCAGCAAGCAAAAACCTCGTCTCCTCGCGCAGCGGCCAGGAAGACGATGTTTTTTTAGAGGAAAACCCATAGGTAAAAAACCTCACCACGTAACCAGTGGCCATGGAATGTCGCTTCACTCACCTCCGATGGTCCACCCCATGCGTCCGACGATCGCATCCACCGTGGTCTCCCCCTCTGCCACCAACACCAGCTTCTCCCTCGCCGCGTACTTCTTCGTATCCGCAGCTTCCCAGAGCGGCTGAGGAAAGGTACGACCTTTCCCGAGTTTCCTCTGCCGTCTTTTACTCCGTGCTACTAAGAGAGCACGAAGTGGGCAAGTCCCATAGACGTCGACCCATTGGGTGACGTCTGGACCTTCGGAGAGGCTTGGTGCGGGGCGTTCGCGAACGATTGGCGACTCGCTGGGCCTTCCGACCCACGGCTTCATGAGCGTAACGTCGGGCCTCCGCCTGACGGGCGCATAGATGCACAGTGTACCTAACATCATCAGTGAGGGAAGTAGGTATGCGCAAGGGAAAGCAACTTACATCCATGAGCATGCCGTCGGTCGTGGTTTTCTCGACGCCGCAGACTCGTCAACACGTTGGAGGCCGTGCGCAGCTGTACCTGTCAGTCTGGGTGATCATATCTTAATGAATATTGCGTGAACTTACAGTCTTGACGCTTATCCCGTTGTCGTCCGCCTCCTCGAAGGCCAGCTCGATGGCTGCCTTTATTTCTTCGGTTGTTGCATCGTGTGCAACACCGATCAGCGCATAGTAGCAGCTGATTCGACCCATCGTGATAGCTCGTTGGTAACTGCGAAAGGGTTGGCGAAAAGGAAGAAAGTAATGTCGATTGTTGCTATCTGGGTTGTGATAGGAACCAGAGAGATGTAGAGGAAAGGAAGAATGGTTGTCGTCAAACTATTTATACGGATTGCGGACCCTCGGCGAGTCGCCTCAACTTCAATTCCACTTGGTAGTGAAGGGTCGTTTGCTCAGGCTTCATTCACCCTCAACACGCCCGTCGGCTAGTACATCACCTGACAACATAGGGTCGAAAGCGCCACAGCACTGAGGATTACCGCGCCTACTGTCCATACGGCGGCAAGGTATTCGACAATAAGTGGTTGGTGACGGAATCGAGCCACCTGAAAAACGCCTACTATTGACGGAGAAAAGACGAGCCAAGTTGAGACACTGCGTCAAGAACGTATCCGGGACTGCTGAAACCTGAACCGCTTACAACCGGGCTGTCTTTGGTTCATGCATTGATTTCATACGGCCTATGTAGATCATCGCAATATCCGCCCATGCACCCTCCATTTCCACGCCACTGTCTAAAACCCAACTTTCTGTGTCTTCCCCTGCCCTCCGCCCAGCCTGTGCCAGCAATAGACTGAGAGCCCACCGAAGTAATGAAACTAGGAAAAGACACCTTCCGCTCCCTCTCGGGCCGACTCAGCCTCGCCTCTGTGTCTCTTCAACAAGAGATGCCATGAAAGAGGACGTGGGGAAGACCAACGAGAGTGATCCCGGTTCATAGACTTCTGCACCATCCTTCCCCTCTCGCCTCAGCTCCGCCTCCCTCTCTTCACGCTCCCTGAGCTCTTGGTCGGACACATCGTAGGTAACGCATGGAGCTTCCTTCTCGGAAAACGCGAGTGATAGTGTGAGATTACTCACAGGCTGTCGTGTGCCTTCCAGCTTTAATAAGTTGCGTGCAATGCTGTTTAACTCGGGGATTCAAACACTTCACCATCCCCGTACGGGTGGTTTGTTAAACGGTCCAAACAGAAATTCAACCGAATAAAGAGACAAGAGACTGGTGTTTGAAACCATGAATTATATTTTGGTTTTGGCTAGCCTACAAGGTGATTCTGGTAATCTATGTCCTAATAAAGTCCGGAAAAGCTCGCTGACTCTGTTACTGGTAATAGTCGCATAGCGATATCGCGTTGAGGCGCTGTGGAATTGTGGCGCTATGGTTTTGTGGCGCTATGGTCTTGTGGCGCTGTGGTGCTAAGGTTATGTCATGCTGTGGCGCTCTGAAGGCCTTGGTCAGTGCGCGTGAGCACGTGATTCAGATCGCGGTGGGCTGGCAGGTGGAGTAGCTCATTAATTGACACTCTTCTCCATCTTCCATACCGACCAACCTCACTGCTTATCACGGTAATCTTCAGCGTGTCGATGAAAACGTTAGACAATATTAGGTGGCAGGCAGACATCACCGTCAAGACAAACCATCCGCATCTGTAAAAACGAGTAGCAGTGAGGTTTCCGTGGTTACCAGTATTAGGGACGCTCCGGCACTTTAGCACCTCTGGTTTTCCACAGCATAGGTATTCCCCATCTCAGACGAACGGTCAGCCCTCCGCTTCATCTTTGTCTCCCCTTTCCTGTCCTGCTTCACCATGCAGTTTCTTGCGGTTTACGCTCGTATCGCAGATTCACCCAGTCTACATATGTAACTGAAAGTTTCTGGCATCTAAACGAAAATATCACGTGAGATTCGGAGGCCGAAGCGAATATAAAGTTGAAGTCCGTTGGGTTCCGGAGGTACCTGGTGAGCTCGGCTCGTCTCGGCTCGGTCAAGAAGGGTACGCTCGGTTAACCGATGACAGATGCAGTCCCTGTCCGGGCTGTCCCTGATTACATCTGACTCGGCATGATCGGCCCTGAGTAGCACAGGGATAAGCGAACACTTTTTTACACGTGTGAAGCGAGCATATGAAGCTCGAGTCTCGACAAGACCAAGAGCCCCACATCTCCCCGAACATTCCCCGCATCGATCAATCCCACGCGCGCCCTCATCCACCCACAATGCCGTCCAACGACACACCCAATGCTAACGGCACCTCCCCCAACTCGGGCGACGAGCCCAGGATCGGCCGCGAGCTGTGGACACATCCGGCGCCTGAAACGACGCAAATGCACGCTTTCAAGACCGACATCTCGCGCAGATACGGCATCACATTTGGCCCCGAGACCGACGCGTCCGCGAGTCTCTGGCGGTGGTCGGTCGACAACATTCCCGAGTTCTGGGCCGAAGTGTGGGATGCGTGCGGGATCCGCGCCAATCGCCGGTTCGACAATGTATGATACCCATCCATTCGCCAGGAGGGATGTAGTTAGACGCAGGGCTGATCTATTAGGTTGTGGATCCCGCCGCACCGATGTTTCCGCGCCCCAAGTGGTTCTCTGGCGCGAAACTTAATTTCGCGGAAAACTTGCTGTTTCCGCAGGTAGCCGAACCCCCGCACGAGGATGCGATAGCGATCATTGCGGCTACGGAGGAGACGAGGGATCGCAAGACGTGGAAGGAGCTCCGGGAGCGCGTGAGGGTCTATGCTGCGGCCATGGCGGGGAAGGTGCAGGCAGGGGATCGAGTTGTCGGTACGGACTTTCCCTTTGAACCCTGAGGTGGCCATGGGCTTAAGTAGCGCTGATGTCTGTTTCATCCAGGATTCGTGGGGAACCATTTCGAGGCACTGGTGGCTATGTTGGCTGCCACCTCGCTGGGTGCGATCTGGTCGGGTGTCAGGTACGGGCTCGTTGCACCCGCACACGTCATCCTCCCGCGCTGAATTCTTCGCAGCCCGGATAACGGCTCCACCGCTGTCTTAGACCGGTGGACGCAGCTCGAACCCACTGTCCTCTTCGCCGATAATGCCGTCTTCTACAACGGACGAGCCCACGACTCGATAGCCAAGCTTGCTGAGATTTTGAAGGGCCTCCCGTCGCTGAAACATGTCGTCGTGCTGGAGAAGTTCCCGGCCATTCCCGTCGACTTGAGTATCTTGACATTATCAAGCGACGGCAAAGCATGGCTAGAGGAAGAGTTTTTGGCGGCGGCAGAGGACCCCCGGAGGCCGCTTGAATTCTTACAACTCGAGCCGGATTGGCCGGTTTACATCTTGTTCTCATCCGGGACCACCGGCAGTATGTTCTGTCTTCTTTTAGAGTTCCCTGGCCCGCCCATAGTGACTGACGGTTCCTACAGAGCCCAAATGTATCTGCCATGGAGCTATTGGCACCTTGATCCAACACAAGAAGGAGCACACGCTGCACTGCGACATGAAGCCGGGTGACGTGTTCTTCCAGTACACCACCGTCACCTGTGAGTGCCTACACGTAACTCGCAGTCCCTCGCACATGCTGACTTCATAGGGATGATGTGGCATTGGCTTGTTTCTGGTCTGGCCAGTGGTCTGACAGTTGTCCTTTATGATGGTTCTCCATTCAGGCCGCTCGTCGACGGGAATGGAGATGCGGCGATGCCGGGATTGATCGAGGAACTCGGGTGAGCCACCGATTGGTTATCTTCACACCCACTTGGCTTATTGGTTACCAGCGTGACGCATTTTGGAACCTCCGCCAAATATCTGTCGATACTCGAACAGAAGAATATTCAGCCCAGTATGTATCCAGACTCATATTTCCCTTCACGAATGTGGTCCCTTCTACTAAATATATTCCAGGAGACAGATACCCGCTGAAATCCCTTAAGGCAATATACTCGACGGCCGCAGTATTGGCTCCATCGACTTTCGAATATGTCTACCAGGCATTCGGCGCCATCAACTTAGGCTCCATTACCGGTGGTGCGTATCTCCCCAGCTATGAGCCTCCGCTTTCTCTCTTCTGAACTGTTCGCTACAGGAACCGACATCATCTCTCTTTTTGGAGCGCCAAACCCTCTTGTGCCCGTTCACAGCGGCTACATCCAGTGCATCGGGCTGGGAATGAAAGTCGAAGCCTTCGACATATCCGGCAAGAACTGCGAGAGGACTAACGAACCCGGGGACCTCGTCTGCACCGCGGTGTTTCCCAGTACGTCCCGCATCCCCTAACCCCTCCGGCATCGCTAACCACCTGACAGGCCAACCCGTATCCTTTTGGGGCGCGGACGGCGCCGCCGCCTACGAGCGCTCCTACTTCACCACTTTCCCGGGAATCTGGCACCACGGCGACTTCGTCAAGATCTCGCCGACCACGCGCGGCCTCCTAATGCTCGGGCGCAGCGACGGCCTACTCAAGCCTGCCGGCGTGCGTTTCGGCAGCGCAGAGATCTACAATATCCTGCTCTCGCACTTTCCCACGTCCATCAGCGACGCGCTGTGTATCGGCCGTCGCCGCACGACCGATACCGACGAGGCCGTGGTGCTCTTCTTGCTCATGGCGCCGGGACACGAGCTTACACCCGAATTGATGAAGGAGATCACGCAGGTCGTTGCTAGGGAGCTCAGTAGCAGACATGTGCCCGCGTTCATCGAACAGTGTCCGAAGATCCCGCTTACGACTAATGGGAAGAAGGTCGAGGTCGCGGTAAAGCAGATATTGTCTGGCTGGGATGTTAAGGTCAGTGCTAGTGTGGAGGATCCAGAGGTGCTGGATTGGTACCGGAAGTGGGCGGAGGAACATTAGATGGGATGCGGTGGGCATGATTAACAGTCGCGGGGCGGGGTGGATAAATGGAAGTCCTCAGCAATACATGAACTGGACAGAGACGTACTCACCGTTGAAACCGTAGTACTCGACGGTCTCACGTCCCAGTCAAGTGCGTATTGTCAGGACGAACTTTCCAATAAACGAGTGACATCGTGTGTGCGATGTCTGGTTGTCGTCTGATGGAATTCGTTGAACTCTGCAATCGTCCGAGGATATACACCGGTGGCTATATTGGTCGCAAGCATATTTTGAGAAGTAACAACTGTTGTTACTGTCTAGTATTTCTACTTTTTCCGCCTTCCAGCGTCCGAGACCACTTAGTCGCCAGCATAGCCAGCGTAGATAGCTAAGAGCCCGATCATACGGGAAAATAACCAAGTGCAAGACAGTCGCCCTTCCCCAGAAAGAGCCACGAGGATGCCATACCTTGCTCCAAGCCCGACCGCATCACGTCGCAGCACTCGGTCAGTGAGTGATTTCCTGTGAAACTCCGTGCACAGCTTATCGACTCGCAGCAAGACGGAAACTGACCGTGAGATGCCGATAGTCATCGGTAGTAGTAAGCTAATTTGTGGCCATCGTGTCAATGCTACAGGGCAGATGAATCAGCGAGGTTTTTTGCGAGTATACAGTAGCCACTGATGGTATGTTACATCAGCGCTCACCGGCCATGACTACAGTGCGGGCGCTTATCGATCTGGAGCCAATGCTGCGGATGGGAGCGAGCGCAAGTCCTAGTCGCGATGCTATTACAGTCTTTACATCCTCCGGAAGCAACCAACGTCGCTTGTAGCTACCTATCCACGGAACGGCCGTAGTTCCATACTTCCATACTTCCCGAGTGAAAAGTTCAACCCAAGTATCTTGCATACCGCCGTACCAAATCACGTCGCGCCCTCAAGTTTCAGGTTTCCAGTTTCAAGTCTCAAGTCTCAGTTCAACCTTTAACATTGGATTACCGAACTCCGCGCAGCGTACTCCCCTTACCACTATCCCCACTATCCCCACTATCCGGCGACTCCTCACGCGCCTTCCTCTTCCTTGTATTCCTCTCGTCGCCCGCCGGCTTCCGTCCGTACGCCACATAGCTGCCGCTCCCACGCATCAGCCAAGTCCCAAAACCGCCCTCGTCCTGGAAATGAATGGGAAGTTGGAAGTTGGAAGTTGGAACTGGGAACTCACTGCTTCAGGTACACGTGCTTGCTCTTGTTCTTTGTCTCGTCGAGCGCTTCGCGGCAGATCCTGTCCGCTTCCTCATAGGACATGCCGAGAATCCGTGTTAGGGCGGCCATGCCTTCTTTTTGTCAGCCGGGAGGAAGAGCGGGGGGAAGGGAAGTGGGAGTACTGTAAGCTTGAAACGCAGACTCGCTCTGCGCCCAGTTCATTATTCCAATCTTCTTCATCCTCTGCGTAGGCATGTCTCATCATCAACCCCGCTCCTTCTCTGCCCCTGCCTCTCTCCCCCCGATCATCGGAAAGCGCACTCACAGCATCTTTCGGCCACGGCCCCATGACCATTTTCAAGGTGAACGAGTGAATATCGACGAATCCTGCGCGCATGAGCATGGCCTCCTGCATTCCGTCGCTCATGGGCGGCCGCCCGATCCGCAACATCGCCTCGCCCAGCTTCTGCGTGAACGACAGCATCGCGCTGCTGCCGGATATGCTGCCGTCGTCGCTGTAGAACTTCTGCCCGCTCTCCGAAAGCTCTAGGTACGTGCCCGGTTTGGCGCAGCTGGTGGGGTGTTAATACGACCGGGGTACTCGGGGGGAGGGGGGCTTGGGGGGCTTGGGGGGCTTGGGGAGAAGCAGGAGAAGAAGCTACCGGTAGGCTTCAGACAGGACGTGATCCCAGTGTGAGATCCCTTTGCGCGGTCAATGCCGGTCCTCCATCACTGCCGCTGGGGAGGAGGAGGAGACAACCTTGGTTCAAATTCCGCATGTGGATGAAATCGAACGAGTTCTGAGACCGTCCCCACGGGTCAGCGCCACAAAGTCTTGACCGAAGGCTCCGTGGAAACTCACGTCCACATGGATCCACTCTTCTTCGGCATCGTCGATCTCGAAGCGACTAGTACCGGAATGAGCTGAGTACGGTATCGCACAGAGCTACTTGGGGAGGGAGGCGGGGGACATACCAGTTCGGCGGCACCCTGCGAATCTCAGTTCACTCGGTCCCGTCATGTCTATCCGTACCGCTCATAGGCCAATCCAATGCACTCTCACTCACCAATTCGGCTGTATCGGACTATTTATCCTCCCCTATCAGCCATCCTTAATCCTTAACCATCACTCGGCACACCAACCCACTCACGCACTCACCTAAGATCAATCCCCAAAACCTCGCAGTCGGGGTACTTCTCGGCCATATCGATGGCCCAGATCCCGCTACCCGTGCCGACGTCCAGGATCCGCTTCGGCTCCTTCGGCGCCGGCGCACCGTGCAGCTCGCCGCGCAGCTGCTGCAGCAGGACTTCATGGTTGAGGTCGAGTCTTCTCCACGATCAGCACCCACTCACCACGCATGCATTATGAAAAGGTGTACAGACCGATCCCGCTCTTGCTACTTCACCCGTCAGCTCAGAAACCTCAGCAACCGTGCGGCGGGGACGCATGGGGATGGTGGGGTACCTCATCAGTAGGAATGATATACTTATCCACGCCAAAGTACGTATGATACCTGCGGCCGTTCTCGAATACGTACTCGTGGATGCTGTGCGTGATGCTCCCGATGCTGGTGCCAGAGCTTCGTTCCACATCTCCCGTCAATCCCCACACACACACCCAGGATGAGGAGGGGAGGGGTGGGAGGGCTAAGAGGGGAGAGTGATACCCCGCGGATTCATATGTCGAGTCGTCGTCGTTATCCCATATCGGGTCGACCTCGATGTTTCCGTGGCCGTTTCCGTGGCCGTGGCCCGCCGCAGGGTGCGAAGACATCATGCCTGTTCTTTTCCGGCGTCTGAGTAATTTATCACTGTGTGAGTAATTGAGAGTGTGTGTATATGTGCACGTATGTGTGCGTGTGTGTATGTGTTTATGTGTGTGTGTGTGTCTCCAGGCTAAATGTGCTATTCGGGACCCGTTGAGGTGGGGGAGCGGATCAACCTGCTTTATACTCTCCACTGTACTCTACCTACTCTACACAGTCTGCGACGTGCGTGCGTGCGTGCTTACTGCCGGACACCAGCAGCAGCAGCAGCATACATAGCCATATACCCATGGCCATGGCGCGCATCCATGGCCGCATCCATGCGGCAGGCATCGGTACATACGAGATTGCCGCCCTGCCAGCCCATGCATCCCATGAGCGGGAGCTTGCTGCTCGCCTGTGGTGCCACAACGGCGGACGGTAAATCTCAAAGTGGCTGAATTGAGCACCGAGCCGGAAAATCGCTGCATGCGGCAGGATGGTGAGCCACTGCAGTGGGGCTGGAGGCTGGGGCTAAATGCCGGCCTATATGTTATGTACGGATATCAATTTCACGTGCGGCAGGCAGGTGTCGTGTGCGGAAATCGAAATACGATAACCCACAAAAAACAGTAAAAGAAGAACCTCCCCGTAGACATACATTGTACTCGTTATACATCGTAGACCTTAAAAAAAGTCGGAAAAACGTTGAAAGAAAAAGAATTATCCCCCGTGTATATCCCATCAAGTATAAAGCGTCTCAGTGAGGGCATTGAGTCCCAACCCCTCCTGGGCAATATCCTCCTCACTAAGGAAATCCAGCGGCATCTCCACCAACATACCCCTGACAGCACTAAGTATCTCCTTAACCTCCCTTGCGCCCTGCGCGCCAGGCGAGAACTCGCTTCGCACCACGTGACCCCACGGCTCAGCGGGCTTTGGCTTCTCGGGCTCGACGCCAGCCTCCTTCTTCGCCGGCTTGGGCGTCGCAAAGTGTTTACCCCAGTACTCGTCGTACAGCTTCCAGTTCGTGACGAGATCGTGCGGCACGGAGTGGAACACCTTCGCGAAGACGTCCGTGTTGATCTTTGCCGTCTGGTTCCAGAAGCCCCAGAACTCGTCCGACAGCGGGTCCTCGACGAGTCGGTCTTCCGGAGAGTCAAAGTCGTAGATGTTGGGCACCGGAACGGGCTGCATGTTTTCGTCCACTGTGTGGAAGTTCTGCGCGGGGATGAGACCGAGGTGCTTGCGGAAGATCTGCCGCCGAAGCGTCGCCGCGAAGTGTGCTGCAGTGTATCGGCGACCGTTCATGTGCGATGGCAGAGGGGTCGGGTCTTCGATGACACAGGCGATTTCCGAGTCGTGGTCACCGAGCTGCGAACGGTCATTGAGGTTGGCGGAACCCATGAGGACGATACGGTCATCGGCGATCAGAAGCTACGGATTCGGGTCAGCTAGAAAACAGTGAGACGAAGCGCTTCAACGTACCTTGGAATGCACGTATAGTTCCTCGCTGACGAAAGCGTTGATCTCCTCGTCAGGATTTCCATCCCACGGGACCTGGCGGATATCGCCTCCGCCGAGCATGACACACTTGGCAACAGAGTCCCATTCCCCCTTGGAGCGGAGGTTAGGTGCGTTCTTTTGATAGCGGGTATATTCGTCACCCCTGACAGGTGCTCCGTATTGCCCTGCCTGGCCGCCTTGGGCACCGTAGCCGACACCACCGCCAACGGCTTCGTCGTGAGCTCGGGCGGCAGCCTCGTAGTTGACACCCGTCTGCTCGCCTCCTATCTTCGCTCCAGCAGTGTTGATCCTGTCGTACGATCTCAAGTTGTAGAAGCGAATGTATTCCTTCGGATCGACGCCGGCCTTTTTGAGCTGCTCGTAGATGGAGTATCCACGGTCACGGTTTATACTGCCAATTACGTAATCAGTATTCACAGAACATCACCTAAACTCGGGGAAGATGAACTCACGATCTGTACTGAAACTCCATAATCGCCCTGGTGCCAAGAGCATCATCGCCTTGTAAATCTCCCGCGAACCCAGGGATTGCAGGGATGACCACGACGATCCTAAACCTTTCGGCATCGTGATGCGCACGAATGATCCTGTCCACGATAGCGCGTCCAATCATGTTCAGGATCGGCTTCTGGTTAGGGTCGGTAGCAGTGATGAAGAACTGGTTCTCCATGTAGACGAAATGTCTGGCCGCCTGGATGATCTCGATGTACGCGTTCGCAACGGAGTGCTCCGTCTCGATTGTGCCATGAGACCACTTGCTGATCGAACGGCAGATCTGGATCCGAACGCCCTCGGGCTCCTCACGCCTGGGAGGTGGTCTACCGTAGTAATCACCCTCCGGGTAGTCACCATCCTCGTAGAGGTTCTCCTTGAGCTTCTCCTTGAGGTGACGGCGGTGGTAGCCGTGGCCACCCCTGATGGCGGAATCGTCCAGGCGTTTGTATTTGACGACGCCGCGAGCATCGTATTTGGAATCGTAGATGAAGTTCCACCGCTGTATGAAGTGCGTCTTCAGGTCTTCGACGCCTGGGCCGACCAATGACATGGCGACATCGGTCCAGCCCATCCTTGAATGCTCGAGGCGGGACACAACATTTTCCTCCCATTTGTTGACATGCTGGAAATCCAAAAATCGACCCTGATCGCGATTGTCAGTACTTCACCCTCGGTACGACATGCCATGCTTACATTGTTGTAGTCCTGCCCGGGGTAGATGACCGTGCTGATATCACTTGGATGGGCATCAGCAATGGGATGTTCATTCGTGTCAAACTACACATGATGGGTCAGTAGATCCCGGGTACGGAAGGCGTAATGGGAAAATCCATACTCGTCCGAAGCACAGATCCAGGCCTCCCATAAAAGCAATAGTGCCATCAATGAGACAAAGCTTCTCGTGGTGAGCAAAGTACAGGGTGATGTCATCCTTGAAGCCGTAGATCCTTGTAATCGTTTAGCAACCATTTGAGTTGACGCGGCATCCTCCGCCCTGAACTTACCCTTTGAGTCCGTCGCCAAGCTTGTAATTGCCAGACTTGATCTTCGACCATGTGTCACGGATGACGTTGTCGCGATCCGGTAAATGGTCGGGATGTCTGAAGACGCAGATGTTGGGATGCAAGTCCTCCAAAGCGTGCTTGGTGTGATGGGAATCAACTACAACATACACCGAGTCAGTCTGCTGGTTGCAGAGCGTCCACCATGGAGAAGGGGAGAATCCTTACGGGTCAGAGCCTGAGTAACCTCCTTGTAGACGACGACATTGATAAGAACTCCCCTCGCTGCGGCGGCCTGGAGCATACGATCCAATCGATACTGCTCATTATATTTCGGCGGTCGGCGTAAGTATAGCTCTGGACTCAACCACCCTGAGTGTCGGTCATCAGTATCGGGTTTCTCGCTCCAGTCATCGAGAGAATCAACATACAGTCCAAGATCCAGATCGATTCGCGAGCTCTTTCTAGTGCTACCGAGACGGCAAACATGTAATCCTTGCCATCGACATACCACTTGGCGGCATTGCCGTTGCGCACTGGCGCAAAACTCTCGAATCGTTCCCCGGTATGAGCTTCCGGCGCAAAGTTTACCTGACCCGTATTCGAAAACGAGGAGGTAGCGGGAAACAGGGTTCGCGCGTATCCGTGCAATGCGTTGTTCAATCCTTTGGAGAATGTGTCGAGGACGGACCCGCCTTGGTTCGGTGTCGAGGGTGTCGAAAGCCTGCCGGAGAAGAAGGTATTGCCGGTTCCCTCGCCGGCCTCCTGGGCAGTGGAGTGTGCTTGAGGCTTGTATCCTGCAGTGACCGTACCCCCGGTAGCGTACTGAGGACGAGAGTTGAAGCTGAGGCCAGCAGCCAGACCGGCGGCTATACCGGCGACTCCGCCAGCTGAGGCTGGGGCTGGCGGGGCACCCATCGAGCCCCCCAAAGCGGGTGCGGGAGGAGGAGGAGGGTATTGGCCGTGGTAGACTTGTGCGGGCGGAGGAGGACCGGAGAGTGGTGGGTACTGAGCTTGATAGACGCCCTGGAGTGGCTGTGGGGGATATCCCTGATAAGCTCCCTGGGGTTGATGAGGAGGAGGAGGACCGGATGGCGGTGGGTACTGGGCTTGATACGCTCCCTGGAGTGGAGGAGGAGGACCAGGCGGCGGTGGATATTGGTTTTGGTAACCACCTTGAGGTGGTGGGGGCTGGTACTGACCCTGGAATCCATGAGCGGTCGGAGGGGAAACGTGAGCGTATGAGGGAGAACGAGGGGGTTGGCCGTACGGAGACGGAGAATTGTAGGGGGCGTACTGCGACGGAGGTGGTTGTTCGTATCCGGGTTCCGGTCCTCTCTGATAGTCTCCATTGCCATAGGGCTGATGATGTCCGGACCGTTCATGTTCGCCACGGTAACCGGAAGCAGGACCTGGGCCGTAAGGCTGATACTGTCCCTGCGGCTGCGGCGGCGCATGAGAGGAAACATACTCCACCTGGCCGCGGCCAGAGTGTTCACCGCCGCGACCGTACTCATCCCCATAGCCTGACCTGCGGCCCTCGCGATCATATTCTTCATGGCCTCCCCGGCGGCCCTCGCGCTCACGATCCTCATAGCCTCCCCTGCGGCTGTCGCGATCATACTCCTCGGCTCTGTGCCCGCGACTCTCCTTCTCCTTCTTTTTCTTCAGCTCCTTCTCCTGCTTCTTTCGCTGCTTCTTCTGCTTCTCGTACTCATCGTCGCTCCGTTCCTCGTCGGATCTGTTGCGGTATCGGCGCGATTCCTTGTGCGAGCTGCGGCGGCGGTCCTCCTCCTCGTCGGATTTCTCGCGACGGTAGCGACGGTCGGGAGATCTGCCCATAGCTACGGTATCGTGTTGCTATGCTAGCGATTAAAAAATTCTGTCGATTCCGTTCTTTCCTTGCTAGAGGGGGGGCTATTATAGAGGATGAACGATGGGCGGGAGGGATCAACAGCGGATGATGGGTGTTGGGGTGTTGGGGGGATGGAATTCCTGCCAGATGAGATGCGATCACTTGCGGGGTGATTGGCCCAGCCGACATGACGTACGACACGTACCCCTGCGCCTCATCTTTCAGCTGGCTCCGAATGGAATAGGCAGGACTGAATGGATTCGGACGGCTAGTGCTCACGCCGAGGAAGTTCCGGTGAATCGGCGAATTGGCGAATCGGCGCATTAGCGATTGGTCTCGTGACATCCCATAGGTATTCCTCTCGGAGAAACCGCCTTATCAGCTGCGGATCGCGACGTTGAGCTCTCATGGATCTCTACCTAGCAGCCGGTGCGGGGCGGGGGGAAGGGGGGGGGGCAGGGACCAAGTTATTCAGTTACACCGGGATTACCTCAGTCCGGGCTAACCAGAGTAGTTGCAGAACGTCCAGGCTTCAAAGTTCAGCCGCTTTTACTCGTATGTAGAGTACCTGCTGTCGCATCCGGATCACGATACGTAGCATTTCGCTGAAGATTTCAATCGTCAATGTGAGCTTTTTTGCCTGCGAAGTTGCCACGAGTCACGATACCTACAATCCGAAATGTGATATGTACCTGAAAGCCCGATTGGTCACATAGTGTTCCACACACCGGAAAGTTTCGCATGCAAGATCTCCATACATAGGGCTGGTGAGATTTCATATCGAATCCTTCTGTGCTTCTACTAGTAAACCCAGTACCGTAGGTATTCAATGTATGATGAAAAGAGGTGCTGTGTGTGTGGCCAGCGACTGTGCGGGGAAATGTTTCCGTCGAAGCTCCGGTAGAGTATGTACGATAACGTTTTTGTTTCTTTTTCCCGTTTATGCGACTGTTATGTACCCATAAATTCTCGCCGCTTTCCCCACTAAAGACACAAGACGGAATGATAACGCTCTCGACAGACACCGAATCACCGCCCGTTTCGCCCGTGTCGCCCGCCCACCGACCCGATGGTTCACCGATTGTACAAGGATGCGCCAGGCGGCGGGAGGCTCGGTCGGGATTTGTAAGCGAGCGGGCGCCGGGTGAAGCCTAAAGTGTCCACATACATACAAGGTACTCTATGCACAAGGAGGAAGCCTTAAGTCATGACCACCTCCATTTCATACCCTAGCCGACCGCAGCAAAATGAGTGAGATATAATGAACGTTTGTGTGGAGATCAAATGCCCTTGGCACTGACGGCGAAATGGAGGTGGCCACGACTAATCCTGGCACCCTGTACATACGCCGCACGCTACATACCCTTCACGGAATCATTATGTCACTATCATAGGAAGTACAAACACTCCGTACCACACGGTACAGAGCAGTACCGCTATCACCGCATCAGCGGGTCTGGTAATGACGCGTACCGGCTGCGGCCATCACAGGCAGGATACCGGTACAGCTGCGAAACGGTCAGTACTGCTGGGTACTGTGCAGTACCGCTACCCCCGCATTGTTGGACGCGGTACTGACGGCTACTGGCTGCGGCGGCCGCGGGGAGGCCACATTCGGTGGTACAGCTCTGCAGTCATCAGTGCTGCTCAGTACAGAACGCTACTGCCATATGTATTACCGAGTACTGGACTGGCGAGTACTGGCTGCAGCCAGAGCTGGTACGTTACATGGAGTTGTATACCTACGAAACCACCATAACCGTGCAGTGCAGAGCAGTACCGCAATCGACGTCTTGCCGCTGACAGTACTGGCAAGTACACACTGTGGCTGTGGGCAACGGGCTGGAATGAAAACTTGTGTTGATGGTAGTGCAGTGTAGTACTCGGTACTGTTTGGGGTATGGAGACCTTGCCCTACGCGGCCTCGGCCATCTGACTGTCGGCCAAATAGTTACCAAGTGGCGAGTGACAGCATATGAAGGGCTGCAACGGCTAGTTGAGGTCGAAAACCGGTTTCCGTCGATAGTAGGTTCACCTATAAAATGACCCATCCCCACCTCTCCTCTCCTTTCCTTTTTTCTCTCCATCGCACTTCTTTCGACCACTTCCCCCTCCACTTCCTGCTACAATCTTCACATTCCCACACTTACTTTTTCCCCACTCCCACAATGGTCAAAAGAAGAGCGACCGACAAACCTGAAGGAGCTCTACCCGTAAAGCGGAAGTCCCGGACGGGAAGTCAACCCCCTCCCCCTCCTCCCCCTCCTCCTCCCCCCGTCCCCCCAGCACCTGCGTCCGTTCCTGGTCCCGGTCACGCCGTCGCTCCTGGTGCTAGCACTAGGTCGAAGAGGCGGGCGACCGAGGATCCGGACGGGGCAAAGCTGCCGCACGCTGAGAACACACGCCGGCCGGCCTCTGGGTTTTCCCTACCTCTCCCTCATCCTCCGCCTCCCCCTGCCCCTGCCCCTGCCCCTTCCCCTTATCCCACGGCCTTGACCTCATTGCGCGACAAGGGCCTGGTCAAGCGAGCTGAAGAGCTCGTTGTGGCCGCCCAAGATTGCTGGCGGAAGGGAGATGATGTGGCTGTCGCACGGCTAGCAGACGAGATCCGGCTGATAAAGAAGATAGCCGATACGCGGACGGATCTGGCGAAGCCGAAGAAGACGAAGGTGCTCGGAGCCTTCAGGCAGATCCTGACCTGGAAGACAGGGCTGTCAACCGTCCGTCCCGTCCGTCTTTGAGGTTGCCCGGCCCGGGACAGAATTAGTCGGGCTGAGGAGACCAAGGACTACAGTCTTCCGGGCTGGAAAAATGAGGACCGATACCCTGTAGGGCCCGGAATGGATTGGGACACTAGGACACTGCTAGTGGCGTGGTGCCACACAGTGGCGCCGGTGTGAGCACGTGTGGCTGTACGGCTGTATATCCCAGTGTCTCTCACGGTACATATAGAACTGTCACAATCCTCGATCTTAATTCCAGCACTGTCTATCCCCTGAGCCCAATTGAATTGTTTTGTGACTCTGAAAATTCTGCTCAAGGCTGAAAGCCACCGCGCGACTACTACGCAAGCTACTAGATGACTTCATTAGTATTGGGATAGGCTGACGACAGGGGCTCAGCCTTGTTGTGCAACCTTCATACATTTCTCATTTTTCTTCAAAACAGCGATTTAATTATCACCACAACCACTGTTCAAGACCTTTTCTTTCCCTCAAACATTTTTTGACATTGTCATCATGATAGTTGTGGTGGTTGGGACTGTTGGGTGATGAGAGGGAGACCCTCTCACTGTCATCAGCCTCATCTTGCAGCGCCAAGATTCAGCCTATCCCAGTACTAATGAAATCATCTAGTAGTAGTCAGCATAACACGCTAGTGCTATCAGGTACCTATGATAGGTACCTGGCGGGTATCCGGGCTTTTCATCCTCCGGACGGAATGGATCAATCCGCTGGAAAGCCTGCCCGGGACGAAACTAGTCCGGACGGACGGTTGACAGCCCTGCGAGGAGACCATGGAAGGGCGTAATATTTGTCATCAATTTTTCTTTTTTTAATATAAAATCCAGAAGAAAAAATTTAAACGTAAAAAAACCGTGCCGCTCTTCGTGATTGTTTGTACATAATGTCGACGGAAGAGGGGAAGGAGGACACCCTCAATCTACCCAGATATAGGCGTTGGCTTGTCACTCTATGTAGTCTCCGACTGAAAGGCTGCTTTGCGGAGCACACCTCACACCTCACGAGTCCCGGCGATATGAGTTCTTCGCCTACATATGGATTCCTACGAAGGAAACCGAGGAGGAGACCTGCGCCCGCCCGTTCGCCGGTAGGGTTTCACGGGAGGGACGGGAACACACTCGAATACGAGCCTATGAGCGGGGTGTGATGAGAACAAATATCCGTATTACTTCGTGCATTCAGTACACATCTCCCGCATTCGGCCACGTTCGAAAGAAGAATAGATATCAGAATCCGAATTCAGAGCATACACCGCCCCTCCCCGCTGACCAACTTTTACTACCATCAGACTTCGAGTAAGTCCCCCTCTCATCCCCTCACGTCAGGAATCTTCATGGAGCCTCGCAGCACCACTCGTCGACAGGTAGGTGGAAGTCCGCCGGGAGCAAAGCCATGCAAGCTCTTCATGATCCTGCCCGTAGCAGTGCTTGCGGAGTTCTTTCCACGAAACATCAGCCACGCTCATTCACTCTTCCTCCTTCTCCTCCTCCTCATGGAGCGCATTGCTTACCGGAGCGACGGACAAACGGAGCTTGGCCACAGCTCATGCAGATGCGGTAGTGGTCGGGAAGGATAACATCGCATTTCGGGCAACGCCAACCCATCTTTGAGGCTTGAGGACACTGTTGGAGATTGAAGGGTAATGGAGTTGCGGGAAATAAGTAGGGATATTTGGCGGAGGAGTTCGCTTTAGAGAGCTTCTTTGTCGATAGGTAGACGATGAAGAAGAAAGAAAACAGGACGGCCGAGGGAGAGGAAGGGGCTGATATAACAATTTTCCGACCTCCCACCATCCCATTCCCATTCCCATCCCTATCCCCATCCCTCGAGATCAAGACGACTTCTTTCCCCTTTCGATATCATTCCAGCATCGAGTACCGGTACCGTATGATTCCCACCTATCCAGATGCTGTTCCCCGCGAGATTCCTTCCAGCGCCTTCCCATCCCCCTCATCGAGTCGAGTGGCCTGGCCTAGGTACTAGGTAACAAAGATTTCACGGAATCCCATCGCTGGGATCTCGTTTCTTTCCGTCCGCCGCAATCGTCACATGCCCGATTCCACTCATGCAGGGTTTTGCCGCTGTTAGCCGTCAGGCCCTATAATTTGGCGAATGATGCTTTCGGTTAAGTGGCAGATGATCTGGATCTGCCCTTCGCTTGTGTCGCTGGTGGGTGCGGAATGGGGTCCGAGATTGGCGAGGTCATGCTGGTGGTGTTGGTGGTGGTGGTGGTGGTGGTGGTGGTCTGTTGTTCTACGACGGTTGGCGTAAAATAAAACAAAACCCGTGGACGAAAGCCGTAGCTGTCATACGCTCCCATCCATCCCTCCACTTCTTCGCGATCCTGCTCGCTGGCAGGCGTAGTATCCCCTTCACAGTCCTACCCGCGTACGGTATTCCACCTTGCGCATCTACACATCACTCCCGACGTTTCCGGTTCCGCCCTGAATCCCCGGTCCTGCATCATCGTCCAAGTCAAGTCCCACGAATCCACGATCGATCGAATCGAACCACAAATCGTGTTCCCAGTGCCCAGTGCCCACTGCCCACTGCCCACGCATCTCGTACCTAGTCCAAACCCACGTTTCCGTTTCCGCAGCGGCATCTCTTCCGAAACCATCATCGGCGCGATGCGAAACAGCATACAGGGTACTGCGGATCTAAGATTTGTACAGGTAACTAGTGCCCCTCGCATGCAGGGTCCTGTGGATCCTGCGGGCCCTGGAGGGAGATCTAGATTCCCATCGGCATAATCTGGATTCTGCAGCCTGGACCGGACTGTAGAGCAGTGCTGCGAGGGGATCGGGAGTGTAGGGTGGTTTGCGGATTCTTCGTCGCGACGTCCAGCCTACGGGGAAAGGTTTATGGCGGGCGTTGGGGTATCCGTGGTTGTATCTCGTCGAAGTCGCCGTCGCCGTCGCCGTCAATTGCGACCTAATGTAGACCTTCCTCTCACCATCCACCACGTACGCATCGTGGTAACTACTAATAGGAGCTACTTCCAGCAGTCCTAGCAGCCCGAAGCTCTCGCCCTCCAGAGCGGTCGGCATGCCCTAGGGTACAAGGAATGCGGCAAGCCGCAATTAAATAAATGCCAGCCTGCCTGTAAACTTGCTCCCGACACAAAATGCGGCTCATTTGCTCTGGTAATCCAGGCTTCTGCTAGTAAATTAGCCCAAGCTGATTCAATAGGCGTTTAGCAATAATTGCGGCCAGTTTGCGATAGTGATATTTAGCAGAGCCGAGTAATTAGGCGGTTGGTAGTAAATGCAATGTCTCTCCACCACTCTCTTCGGGCATCCGTTGGTAAAAAGATACCTTGCCGCTCATTAGGCTTCCGGCACGAGTGATGAATAGGCTTCGATTTACATACAAATGGACCAGTTTCTCCCTATTCGGCCGACCCCGCCATGCGTGCCCCGCCATGCCCACCAACGTTGATGCCCGCTACTAACCACATTCGCTCCCTCCCGCTGATGGGCCCTCAATCACTACGTCATCCTCTCACCAATACCGACGGCTCCTCCGTCACTTCCTCCTCCATCTCTTCCTCCTCCATCTCTTCCTCCTCCATCTCTTACTCCTCCATCTTTTCCTCCTTCATCTCTTCCTCCTCCTTCACTTCCTCCCCTCGCGGACAGCTATTCCATCACTTCCTCATCTCGCCAACAGCTAGATACTCCTCTCCCCCTTCTCGGCAACAGCTACTCATCTCCTCCTTCTCGCGAACATCTCCTCCTTCACCTCCTCCTTCACCTCCTCCTCACTCTGACAGCTCCTCCATCATTTACTCATCTCGCTTCTCCTCTTGCTAACAGCTTCTCCTCTCCCTCACCCTCCCGATGACAGCTCCTCCTCTCCCTCCTCTTCTCGGCGACATCACCTCCATTACTCAGTCCTCCTCTCGCTAACAGTTCGTTCTTCATTTCCCCTCTCACAGACAGCTTCTCCCCTCGCTAACAGCTCCGCCATCTCCTCCCGCTCCCAAAGACAGCCCCACGTCTCACTGAGCCCTCATCCGTCACTCCACCACACAGTATTTACCTTCGTCGTCGTTCGCCCTCTTTCTCTGGTCTTCCACAGCAGGTATGTATTACGTTCCTAGACCTAGCTCGCTGCGGATACCCCACTGTCATCGCCGGTACTAACAGACTGTCTATTCAGCACGCCGTTCATGTTGAATCTGTGCTAAGGTACCCGGGTGAAGACCGGAGAGCGGGAAGAGCGGTGAGTGGCAGGGAGAGGCGGGGAGATGCGGGTTTCGGTTTGCATAGGCGCGGAGGGGAGAATATATATGGGAGTGAGCAGCAGTAGTTATCATACATAAAACCACATCATATTCAAGCAGCAGTTCGCGCTCGTGTGATTGTTGATGTTAGCCATATAAGCTCCTAAAAGCCATATTATCAAATATGCCCTTTTATAGCCGTATCAGTGACAGCGCCATTTTAGATTCCTTGTATGTAGAGCCTTTTTAGACCATGGAGCCCTTTAATAGCCGGATGAGGGCCTTTTTAGGAGCCCTTTTAGAGCCGTTTGACTGTCATCCTCCCAGGCAGTATTAACTGGTGCCCATTTAGTTATTACGGCAGTGCCGCATTCCTTGTACCCTAGGGATATGTACCTAGCTCTCTCCCACCGCTCGCTCGAATGCATTCCAGGCGGCATGTACTCCACGTAGCAAATATCTCGCCACTGCCGCAGGCTGCAGGCTGCAGCGGGCGGCATCCCGGCGCGGCCACATACGCGGGCTCCCGCGACGCAAGGGCCAACTTTCGGCAATCGCACCATCTCACCATCGCATCGCATCTGTGCACCACTGCATCCACTGTACCCACGGATCGAGCGAGGGCAAGCGCGATGTGGAGGGAGGTGGCGCTAGCTACTCCACGGTAAGGCTGTAGATTAGATCGTCAGCAGTTATATGATATATCCTAGGACTTAGGTGGCTGGCTGGCTGGCTGGATGGATGGATGGCTGGATGGATGGATAGATGGATGGATGGATGGATGGACTGGACTGGACTGCGGTGGCTTCTACGTGCGTTGAAGTCGCTGAAGACGCTGCTGGCTGGCACCGTGCATGGCTGCCGTTTGCGGCTGCGGTAACGGGATAGGTATCGACCCGCCCAGCACGAATCCGCCAACCCGTCCCGCCAGCCCGCTCACCCATGCCGTGCAGGCATGGCGGTCCTGAGACTGAGTTCTGACTGGTCTAATCAAACTAGTCGTGATGTCCACCTCGCGACGAAGAATACGAACCAGCATGTGTATGTGTATGTGAAACAGTCGTTTTGGACCTTGGTGCAAGAAGGAGGGTGGGAAGAGCGGGAAGAGGGGAAGAGGGGGAGAGCGGGAGAGCGGGAAAGCGGGAGAGAGATAACATCGATTGATCTCGCGTAGAGGTCTTCAAGATCAGATTATGGTGATTCGGGCGGGAAGAAGCGGGGGACTGATCGGACGGGAGCACCCTTCGGCCATCCGCAGTCGAGTGATGTTTCGCGATTCATGGTGGCGCTCGGCCATCTCACGTTGATTGCGCATCCCACTTTCCATACAAACCACAAGAGCTCGACAGAAATACCGCCAGTTTTCGTGGCGTGATTCGAGTGATAGTTGGAAATACACGAAGGGGCTCGAACACCTCACACTGACCGGGCAGCAGCCAGTACGATCTCCACCTACAGCCGCTTGATCGTGCATTACCCTTTTCATAGGAGCTGCTAGAGCTCGACAAAAACACCGCCTAGTCTGCAAGGCTTGACTCGAGTGACCGCCAATGCATCACGGCAGCTTTTACACGAGAGGTTGCCGCCCTCCCCAGGCATGTACATACAGTTTTCTGACCGCTCCCGCATGCTGAGTATGTTCCTCTGGTATTACCTCAGAATCACTCTACCTGTGGGTATGCCTCGATCAGAGAACCTCAGCCTCGCTGTGGTTACCGCGCTGTATTTAGAGTAGAATCGTTCATTCAAACGCAGAAAGACGGCGCATCAGATCCACTCAATATACACAGCATGTTGTTCACTCGTTCAACGCTGTATATATTGAACGAACGACAGGCACCCACGACTTTATAATTTTCGAATTGAAGTACCCATTCAGCACGAAAAAACCAACGCGTGGCCCAGTAGTCTATTCCATGCAATCGGCGAGGGGAGTTGAGGGAAAACTCTGGCTTAAACCGGGTCAAAGACCTGTGTATTCAGCTCTTGGGATTTCCTTGCCACCCACCGGGGGTGATGGTTTTTGTTTTTATTTTTGGCGTGACGGAGAGAGCACTAGTTTATGCAGATATCACTCGGTATCGTCACGTGATACGCTCTCCGCCGCTGGCTGTAGAGGCAAGTTGCTAGCACACCTCAAGCGGGAAATCTCTGGGAAGAAGTGAATAGAAGCCACACAATGGGCCCCGAGGAGGGTGCAAACTTGAAGGCTGGTAGAGGGGCCTCCTCTCTCCCGCTCTCTATCACTCTCCCTTTCTCTCTCATCATCATCTACAGAGTATTTGGCACAGCGAATCTGAGTGAACGAGAGAGATTTCGGTGAAGGAATCCCTTTGAATGTCCTCGAGCATCAAACGAGGCGGGCGAGTGAGCGGCGTGTGCGACTAAGGATCGACGAGATGACTGACCCGATGATGAAGGATCGATTAGTGATATAATGAAGAGAGATATCATGGCATGACCTCGGAAGATGGATATGACAGAATTTGGTTTTTTGTTTCTCTGTATCTGTTTATAAACTCTCTCTGTTGCCGCCTTCTGTATCTAATCAACCACTCCTCTCTCTCTCGCTCTTGCTCTCTCTCTCGCTCAGATCCGCTGTGACAAAAAGAGAGAGAAGTTGTTGCTTAGGTACAGAAGAGAATGAACGGGCAACAGAGAGAGTTTATGAAGAGATACAGAGAAACAAAAAACCAAATTCCTTCATATCCATCTTCCAAGGTCATGCCATGATATCTCCCCTCATGATATCACCAGTCAATCATTCGTCATCGTCTTGTTGGCCGTCTCAATGCGCTCGTCAGTTTTTGTGTCCCAACGGTCTTGGCTCCAGCAGTCTGGCTTCTTGTGTCCTTTTCCACCGCATCCGTAGCCAGGAATCGTCCTGTTGTTGCGACCATTGCGACCACCCGCGCGACTATTGCCTCGGTTGTAGCTATAGCTACCGTTGCCTTGAGGCCCGGCATCGTGTACCGCTCCATGCGAAGAGAGTGGAGTCGTCCGGGGTACCATTATTCCTTCGCAGAGTAGCTTCGAAGGGTTCAAGTCGTTCCATAAGCTTCTCCGGTGAGGTGCTATATTTAGTATCGATAATTGTTGAGGTGAAATTCGTCCACTCGACAGCATCTGGGAATCCCTCCATCATACACCAAGCGACAACTTGGTCGCCCATCTCGACACCACAGCTCTCAAGCTGGGCAGCTATGCGTTTGGTCTCCGTAAAGTATTTCCTCGCAGAATCGAATTCCGACAGCCTGATCTGGGTCAATCGTTGGAAGAGGTATCGTCCGTCAATTCTTGCGCCGCGCTCACGCTCAGTCTGGAGCACAATCCACAGGCCAGACGGGTCGTAGATCCACTTGTTGTCGCCGTAGTGAACCTTTAAGGATGCATCGAGTGCACCATAGATCATACCGGAGGCTTTCTGCAAACCCTTATCATATTCCACGTACCTGGTAATATAGTCGTCGAACCACTCTATGTACGCTGGGGTATCCAGCTCAGGTTTTTTCGGGTCGTTCCTGGCTTCTTCCGGAACGGTCTTCAGTTCTGGCGTTGTGAGGTAAGGCTTGCAGGAAGGCTGACTCGAGTTGCCGCAGGCGAAATATCACAAGCCATGCTCTAAGCATGCTGAAATATTGAGGGCCCACTTGTTGTAGTTGGAGCCATTAAGGGGCTTAATCTTCTCTGACATCGTTGGTCGTCGATCGATACCAATGAAATTCAAAAAGTAACTGCCGACTCGCTGTCGCGGCTGCCGCAGTATAGCGCCTGGAGGTATTCGAGGGGGTTTTCGCTGAAGGATGACTGCCGTGAACTCTTATTTCAAAGAGTTTTTTGTCACTGCGTATCTGAGAGAGCGAGAGAGATAAAGAAGTATTTGCTAGATAGAGAAGCGAATGAGAATGAGCGGGCAACAGACTTCAGAGAGAGTATATAAAGAAAACCTAAATCCCATCATATCCATTCCCGAGGTTATACCATGATATCTCTCCTCATGATATCCATCCTTCCGTGGTTATTCGTCAACTCAGCCTATTAATGCCCGAGGACAGTAAACAAGATTCCTTCACCGACAGAATAGACTATTAACCTCTACCTCCTCTTTCTCCCCCTCTCTCTCTCATCATCTACCCAATAGACGTTCGACCTAAGAAGCAAACCTGTGGGTGCCAGCTCAAGTCCCCCACCTCCTCATTCAGAAGGTAGTCGACCCCGCCATGCCCACCAACACGATTGATGCCCACTACTAATCCACATACCACATTCGTTTCCTGCCGCCAACAGCTCCACCAACACTCCCCAACAATAGTGTGCAATCCGCGGCGAGGTAGGCCTGATACAATAGGACGGCATACGAGGACAAGTCGTACCGGCGGTAGGACGAGCAGGGGCTGTAGGGGACCCCGCTATCGACAATCAGGACAGTGTGGTATCCCCGCGCAGGGAGGACAGTGATTACATTTTGTGAAGTTACCGCAATTTTTGAATCAAAATTGTGGAACAATTAATGCTATCTGTATTCAATGATACCCGCAAGTATCTATTTGCCGTAATTATAAACGCCTGCGGATTCTTTGCGTGCAGTGTCAGCGGTGACGGAAGGATGCGCTTGTGCACGTGCATGGTGACCATGACTTCCCTTGCAAACTCGGATCACTAGCCGCAGAGCCTTAACCCCACCACCCCACCATGTTTCGCGAATTTACATCTTCTGTGTCACGCATTTGGCACAATGGACGTCTACCGCACGTTGGCCGCAATTCTGGTATCGAATCAGTCTCCGTCCTCGTCGCCGACCTCCTTGATCATTTCGCAACTCTCCTCCCCGTCTACCTCGAGCGAACAGAAAGCCGGGCTTTCGCGCATTCTCGCCGAACTCCTGCGCGCCACTCCCGACGCGGCCGCAAAGAATGTTCTCCAAGATTACGTTCGGTCGCTGATACTGTCGGCGGACTTGAACGATGGTTCCAAAGACTTTGAGCTGGCGATGGAATTGGCCAACGATGACCTGCTTCCAGGATTGCTGGATGTGACGTTGACGACTACAGGCAGGCTGTTGAAGGAACAGAGCAACGCGAACGTGAGCAGCGACGAAGGGTTTGCTGTCGACTTCAGCGGGTTCTTCGAGACCCATCTGTCCGGCTCGCGAAGTGATATCCCATTGGCATTGGAGGAGGTGCAGGACTTGAAGAAGAGTGTGACCCGGCTGCTACGATTCTGGCACTTCGTCTTCCTGAAGAAGGATTGGCTCCGGGCAGCTCATCCGATGGTATCTCCCTCGCTCGTCGGGGAAATGTTGCCAGTGCACCTGCTAGGCCTCATGGCGCTGCGGGATCTGGGTATTGCAATGGCCGCCAGCAATGCTTTGTGCCAGCTCTTGAATGATTTCCCCACGTCTGTGCAGCCTTTCCAGGTAGTTATCTCATATTTTCCGCTGCGATAATAAATAAACGTTTCGTTTAGACTAGAATGGAAGCTGATTCGTGACTTGCTTCCCTTTGTGAATGATTGTAGCTGCTATGGGACGGACTCAGTAGACTTGTGGCTGCCGAAATTCACGTCGATCTGGCTTTGGCCGTGTGGCTGCGCTGGGCTGCGGCCTCCGGCGAAGGTGTACGTCCAAGCCAGGGAATACTGGGAAACGATAGTTACTGGACCCTCATACAGGTTTGCTTCCCTGCTGTCCCGCTTGCGCGGCCGCTGCTCACGGCTATAGAAATGCCTGGCCACCGGTTTCTCCGAGCGCAGGAAATACAGTCTCCACCTTCTAATGAAGTCCATATCATCGACACTAGAGCCTGTGGACACCAGGTATTTATTGCGTCCCGTCATTCCCTAGCTCATACATGCATCTAATACCGGCAGAACTTTCACATTTGACCCCAAGCACCAGAGACCTATCACCGCATCGTGGAACAAGTACACGACGCTTATCGAAATCGTTTCGCTATCCACCTCTCCCAACCAGCTCCGCGACGCAACACCGGATCTAAAGCGTCTACTCGATGGATCCTCGCACATCCCAGCGTCATGGATGGTAGTCCTCGTCACCCTCGGTTTCCAGTCTGGCAGCGGCGGTGTATCCCGCGGCTTCTGGGACATCATGATATCCCTTGAGCCAAAGCGACTAGGTCGATTATTCGGTGGACCCGAGGGCCGGAAACTTCTACAGGACGTATTGTTCCCCTATGCCGCATACGCGGCAAACTTCGTCATCGGCCGTTCAACACCGGAGAAGTGTGAGCACGGCACGCAGCTTGCGGAATGGTTGGGAAGAGTCGTGGACGCTGTGGAATCGAAGCAGGACATTGCCCGGGCTATCCTCGTGTGGATCGATGAGCGAGAAGATAATCTGTTTGCGCCGGCTAGGGCGTGGATTTTGAAAGGGCTTTTGGAAGGAGTGGGTGCGGAAAGAGTCTTTGGGACTGAAGACCTGAGATTGCTGGTTAGGATCGCGAAGATGCAGAGGTTTACGAAGTTGAAGGTCGATGTGTGCCTGGCCGCTGTACTCAGGCTGCTGCTAGCGGTGGATATCGATAAAGTTGGGTTTGCGGAATTTTGGACGTGAGTGACAGTCCATGTCATAGATCCTGGAACCCACTGACATTCGGGTAGTGCTCTGGCGGAGGTTGTGTCCAAGAAGGAATATCTTCTCTCCGAGGACTATCTGTCCACGGTTCAGAAACGGGTTGAAAAGTCTCTACTGGACTCACAGCAACTCGACAATGTCGAACGATTAGCATTCGGACAGGAAGGTTCGCCGTCGAGGATTGAGCTTTTACAAGGAGCATTTACAGTGTATTGTCTGGGCTGCCGGAGCGTGGAGCAACTCGAATCCCCAGACGCCTGGATCCAGCGTTTTCAGTTGAAGATTAAGACGTGAGCCCCGTCGTGGCTTGTCCCCCGGTTCTTTCATCCCGGCTAACTCCCCACAGAGAGCAGCCAAGGCTAAGCTTCTGGACTATCCTCCTGAGCAATCGTCAACTTTTTGGCTGTAATAATGTCCTTCACACTCCCGCTCCGCCTTATACTGAGACAATCACAGGTGTCAACAGGCTTTTCGACATTGGGAGTATCCTTTCTCACATTTTCGAAAACCATCACACTCCATCCGAGAGTGACATGGATATTGCCTCCCTTTTGGAGCAGTGGCCGGTAGAAGCGCAAGAAAGCGCCACTTCGTTGGCAGCAATCTTCTCCTTTCGCTGGCGTTCGCTGCAGGAATCGAAGGGCGACAAGTATGAGCAGAATACAGAGCAAAAGAGGACCCACTGGGCTCTGATATGTGCCAATTCTATCAGACTCATGAGTGGGACTTCTTTTGCGCAGCCAAGTGTGGACGATGTTGTGGATTTGATCGACGCCTTTCCTATCCCTCCCTTAGGCCGGAATAAGCATGATAAGTGAGTCCGTTGTGTTCTGAAGGTCCTGTTTGGCCGGCCGCTAAACTTTTGCAGCGTTGAGATGATAGCAACTGTGGGCAAGTTCATCGGTGCGATGTTCCGCATTCTTGAACACAGTATCAGCACTTCGGAAGAGGTTGGTATTCTCATCTGTGATTCCTAGCCCTACTAACTAAGTCCACAGCTCAATGTATCCACGATTTGCAAAACACTGGGCACATTCCCCCGGTTGCTAAGGTTCCTCGAGAACGAGTCACTCATCCATGCCCTTGATGTCATCCGGACGATTGCCACAAAGTTCCCTCAGCAGCTGCTTGAATCTCAACAAACCAAGGCTGTGGAGCTAGATTCGCTGATATCGCAGCTCTGGGAGACGGCCGATGCCGCCACGCTGCGCTCTGGTTTCACCAGAGTCTATCTTGGCTTCATTCAGACCATATTCCACCCTGTCATTCTCCGGAATGCAGTGGAGAACGTGGATCTGAGGGGAACTTTGACTATCGTATGATGTTCTTATCTAGAAGGGCGCGCGGCTGTCGGGCTAATTATTACAGGTTGCCGCGGACATCATGAGACTTGGCCACGGAAAACGTTCCATCCGTCCAGCAATCGCCAATGTAATCCGCAAGGCATTTATGCACACGCCTGAATCCCCCCGGATCATCGGCCAATCCCCATGGCTAATTGATATCGTCATCGAGCTGGTCAACTACCAGCAAAACGACTGTGACAAAGACTTCACTGTGGAGCATCCCCTCAGTATCCTCTTTGACGATGTTGCGCCAGGAACCGATCACTACACCGAGTACTACGGTGACCGTGAGATTTACTCCCAAGTGTACATGTTTGACATGCTCTCGAGAATGGATGAAACGGATAGGGTTCAGGTTGAATTCGTTAAGGCGCTCAGGGAGAAGTTGTTTTCCCCGTGGACGGAGAACTTCGCGGGCATGTCAATTTGGACTGCTTGGAAGAAGGTGAGTGCCGAATCGTTGGTTTATAGTGGCGGAGGTGCGGATTGCTAACAGTTCTCCAGCATACCCAATTGCAGACGCTGATCCTCCTGGAACGATTCGTGGAGAAAGAGGATGCCGAGGAGTTCCTGGATCGGGCCATCAATAAGGCATTGTGTCATGAACGCCATCCTCGATACAGATTTCTCTTTGAATGGATCATATCGCTGTGCATCCTTAGGTTTCTTGAGCACCGGAACTGCTTATGGAAGTGAGTACCAGTACAGCAAACTTATGATTTACAGCACTGACGGATGCGCGGAATAGACATCTTCAATTTCCTGAAGACCAAAACCCCAAACTCCAGGTGTCTCTCCTACGAGTGGCACTGATGGTGGCACGGGGGCTCCCGGAAGGCATGAAGGAGGAATACTTCACCGAGGTACGTATCCAGTCTTCTTGCGTTAGAGTCATCGCATACTAACGTCCCTCTTAAAGCTGGTGCACACCGCTATCCCACTTACAAGCAACACCAAAGTCGTGGTCCGGCACCAGGCCATCGCCATGACCCTCGAGTTCTGGGAAGATGCAGAGCGCTTCGGATTCACCGAGCTCATATCCAACCCGCTCTTCCAGCGTGTCCACAAGGCAGTCACAAACTCGGCCTACTATAAGGAGTTTCAAAACGCCAAGGACTACCGTACCTTCGACGGTGTAGAAAACCTCACGCTCGCAGGTATCTTCTCCGGCAGCTATCTTAAGGGCGGTGACGAAGTCGAAGTTATCCCCGCCGATTCCTTCCTTGGGCTCGACGGCGAAGAATTTAAAGATTCAAGCAGAACCCGTCATACTCCCGTAGGCGTCGAAGCACAAGACAACACCCCACCGCCAACCGGTGGACGCCCACAGCACTCCGGAAAAGTAAAATACCACCCCCAAGACTCCGAAGTCCTCGTTGCTGCCTCCACCGCCCCGATCCAAACCAAAGCCTCAGACCCCTCGTCCACCGCACTCACTGCCGTCGGCACCGAGGACAGGGACCTAATACTCGTTGCCTCCCTACTGGACAACAACTTCAATCTCGGCGGAGTCTCGCGCGTCTCCGAGATCATGGGCGTGCACACACTAACCTTCAATTCCCTGTCATCGACCAAGACGTCGGAATTCACCAGCGTCTCAGTGCACTCCGAGAGCTGGCTCGACCTCGTCGAAGTCCCCATTCCCGAGATCGCCGCTTACCTCCGAGAGAAGCGCGCGGCAGGGTACACCGCCGTGGGTGTAGAACAGACGGACCGCAGTGTCATCCTGGGGAAGGATGAGTGTAGGTTTCCGAAGAAAACGGTGTTGCTGCTGGGGACGGAGAAGTTCGGTATTCCAGCGGAGCTGTTGGGTGAGCTGGATTGGTGCGTGGAGATCCCGCAGAAGGGAAGGACCAGGAGCATGAACGTCCAGACAGCCGCGGCTGTGGTGCTGTATGAGGCCTGTCGACAGGAGGGGGCGGAGAAGTGAAGTGATTGCAAGGGAAAAGTTTTGTTTTGGGAAGGATATAAAAGGATCACGTACTAGAGGATACATTTGTTTTTTTCTACTTCACTATGGCTATGCTGCCATTCTCGCTTGTGTTTGCAAAGTCCAAACCCTACCATTACCCATTCATCTTGACATGTTTTAGCCAAGCCACGAGTGATATCTAACGTGCATGCTATCCCACCAACACCTTCATCACTCTTCAGCCACAAATTCCCTGTATCTATGTACATGTAACTAAGCGTAACCCCGCTGTGCAGTGCCCCCTGTCCATCTCCAATTCACATTCCTGTTCGTCGTCTTGGCTACGTAGATAAACCCTAATGATGGCGCTAATCAAGCGGCACCCCACCTTCGACCTTGCATCGAGCTTGCCAACTCCTCAAGGCTCAAGTAGGTACTCTACATACCTGCCATCATCATCGTCACCACCATAACCTCCCTTCCCCCAACGCATCACGAAAAATGTCGCGAGAGGAAATAACGCTCAGCAAGGCCATCGCGTCTATCCGCTCTGCAGCCGACGAACTGTCGGTATGTCTGTCCCCCAGCCAAACGCAAGCAAGGAACCTTCCTGACTGTCGTGGGGAAGCTATAGGTAGATGAGTTCATCGATTTCTCCGTGATACTGGACGTGCACATCCACTGGTCTTTGGAATCACTGTCCCCCGAGGACCAGCACCAGTTCCTGAGCGTGTTGAAGGAGGTGTTGGAAGCACATGTACTACCCCCTACTCTCCTCCTCCTCCACCCCCTTGGTTGGTGTTAATGCATTGTAGGAGGAGTTGTCTTGCTCCATCGCCTGGGACCTCGTCATCGTACTTCTACCATACCTCGACTCCCCGCTCCCGAAGACCGTTGATATCGCCGAACAGCTTATCGCCTACTCTGCGACGATCGGGAATCCTAGGGAGGTGTACATCAAGGTGTTGACTGGGCTGTCGAGTCTGTCATGGAGTCCCGCTGAGGAGGAGGATGACGAGGATGAGGATCAGGATGAGGCGGAGCACTCCGGCGACGAGGAGGATGATATCGTGCCAAAACGTGAACTACAGAAGAAAGAAGATCCGATGTTGTATGCGCAGAACGCGGCGAGGAAGTTCAACAACCTGCTGTCGGCGTTGACGACGGTGCACCCGCGGATTGCGGCAAGATTTCCGTCAAAGTTCCTTTCGACGGAACTGTCGACGCTGCTGATCGCGTTTACGAAGGCGGTGGAGGTGGTGGATGCTGAGGCGGTGACGGGAGTTGTTCAGCGGCTACTGCAGTTCTTGAAGGGGGTGCGGCCGCAGCTGAAGGAGACGGCTACTGCAACGAAACGTCCGCCGCTACCGCCGAGGGTTAGCACCAGTGCGAGCCTGCAGACTGTCAACCCGGAGGCGAAGGAGGACCAGCTGCAGGCGAGACTCATCGCAAGCTTTTTGACGCATGTGTTGAGCGGCTACCTGCTGCGCACGAAGAGGCAGCACCATCCGCAACAGCAGTCTACGAGCGAGGATCATCATTCTCCCGATGTGCAACAGCTACACCCTGCCTTCCGCGGCGGCTTCGACGATGTGGAGGAGAGGGGGCTGGACATTGGATGGGCTGGGAAGTACGACGAAGAAGTGCTGCGCCCGGATAAGTTCAAGGTCCCGAACGGCCGCACGCTCATCGACGAGGAGCGGGATGCACGCGCAGCGCAGGGAAATGTCAGAGCAGCTGTCGACGAGATTGTGGCGATGTGCGAGAGCCTCGGTGTCAAAACCGAAGAGCTCGTGGACCTGTGCAGATCCGGCGCCGACGGCCTCACCGACGACGAGGAAGACGACCACAGCGAAATCCCCGCGCCGAAAGCCGCCGATGACGTCCCACTCTCCAAACACGGCGCGCTGTTCCTTCTCACGCACCGACTCTCGACCGATCCGCACACCACCCACCTCCAAATCTACCCCGACCACTCCACCATCGCCGAAACCTTCATGATCTACGCCCCGGGCCAGTCGAAACCCGCCGTAATAGACAGCATCCTCTTCCTGGGCCTCTACATCCTTCACACCTCGCAATCCCTCGGCGACCTCCCGGAAAAGACAGAAACATTCTTCATCTACCTCCAAATCTTCAGCGTAATCAGCACCAACGCCTCCTCCGCCTCGCACCGGTACCTAGCCAACACGCACGTCGCGCTGTGCCTGCGCGCGCACCCCTCCGAAGCCGTGCGCCTAGCCTACTTCCGCGACACGCTCGAGCACTGCCCCTTCGAATCCGTCAAGGGCGCCGTAGTGGGCATGCTTAAGGACGAGATCGTGCACGCGACCACGCCCGTGCTGCGCGACGGCGCATCCGTGCCCAGCACTCCAAACAGCATCTTTGGCACCTCGCTGTGTCTCTCCGAGATCTTCGCGCAGCTCTTCCCCGACCTCGAAATCGCCCTCGGCGACGACGACGCAAAGGCCTGGGAGAAGTTTAGAGATCTGTACCCGCGCTTCGCGGCAACGATCAATCTCTACTTGCTCCTGCTGCTGAACCACGAGCTCGCCGCAAGACTCGGTGCTGCCAATAAGGCCTTTGGAGATAAGGTCGAGACCCGGTTTTTGGCGCCCGTGAGGAAGCGGCTAGACAGGTTCATCGAGAGGGAGAGGACGGAGGGGGATAGGCACGGGGTCAACGTGCAGCTGGTGGAGATGACGATGCAACGGGTTCA
This sequence comes from Tricharina praecox, assembly GCF_024521635.1. Classification (NCBI taxonomy): domain Eukaryota; kingdom Fungi; phylum Ascomycota; class Pezizomycetes; order Pezizales; family Pyronemataceae; genus Tricharina; species Tricharina praecox. The sequence continues at coordinate 357,592 of NW_026250434.1, read as the reverse complement.
GGAGGCGAGGGGAGGAATCGTCGATTAAGTACCTAGACCTAGGTAGCCGGAGGAGATGAAATACCAGTCATACCATCTACATCGTATGTCTTTCAAGCGTTACTTGGGGTCTTCACGATACTATTACTGATGATCAGAACACTCTCTCTTTGATAACTCACTGTTGACTCTCCTCGAGTCAATCCTTTCCTCTTCTTCCTCTTCTTCTCCCACCGCCTGGGAACACGCCATGACACTGCACATAGACCCAACCCAACCGAACCTATCCATCCAATCCAATCCAATCCTATCCTAAGCCCGACGATATGAGTGGGCGGGGTGGAGGGGCAAAAGAACATGAGACGGAAAAACAAAGCACACAGAATCAGATCCCAACCGCTCATACTCCATTTCGTTCCAGAAGACAGAAGACAGAAAAGACAAGCGTAAAGAAGGAACAGAACACAGGACAGGACAGAACAGGACAAGCAACCCCCGTCAACAAGTCATAAAAGTAGCAAAACTGGATAGGACATAGGAGGTAAGTAAGGGAAAACGAGACGAAAAAATCATGAGACTGAAAACACGAACGAGTAAACGGGAAAGAAGGAAAGAGAGAAAAAAAAGAAAAAAGAAAACAAGTTACATCACAACGTAAATCTCATATCGTAGCATGGTCACAGTCCCCTTACGAAAGAGGCACACCGCCGCCACCACCATCGTTCCTCTCACTCGCGACACCCTCCAGGTATGCCAACAGATTGGCTTTCGCCAATCCCGTGGGCGTTCTGGCAAGACCCGGACGCGCAGACGAAGCGCCAACACCAGCTGTGCTCAGTCTCGGCGGTGGTCGTTGCACAGGCTTGCGCTGTTCCATCTCAGGGCTCGACATGACGGCCTCATCCATGGGCATAGACATGGGCGACGCGGGGGCTTGGGGCTTTCTGAACATCGCCAGAAGCGTCTGCGCACGCTCGCCACTGACCGATTCGCGGCGGTCGAAGTTGGTGGTTGGGAGAGCGGTCGTCTTTTGGGCTCCATAGTGATCGATTGCGACGGGCGTTCCGTGGCGCAAAGGAGGTGGCGGGGTATGATGACGCGGTTGGGTGGTCGTCGGACGAGGAGGAGGTTGGTAGGCCTGCGACACCGGGGCAGCAGTGGAAGACCGGTTGTTGGCAAGATTGTTTCTATGCCGCTGCGGCTGCTGGCGCTGGGGAGAATTGCGCTGCGAGGTCTGAACCTTGGGTCCGCGTGGTGGCGGTGACCGAAGTGGTGCCGGATTGGAGCCTGAGACTGCTTGACGGGATGGCGGGGGCGGGGTCATAGGGTTCTTGGGAGGTCCCGATGGTTGCGGCATCTGCTTGGGCACTTGCATCTGAGATTTCTGAGGCAGTTGCGGGTGCGCTATTTTCTGTGAAGGAAGAGCTGCTTGCTGCGGCGGAGGCTCCGACGGCATTGTCGCAGTAGCATTCGGTTCGGGTTGCCAGTGCGCCACCGGCGGAGTCTGCACTGGAGTCCTAGTACCCTTCAAAATAGATAGCAAAGCTCCCGCCTGCCCAGAATCCTGATGTCGAATCTGCTGCTGTGGCGGCGGATGGAAAGAATCCACCGGCGTCGGAGGGTCGCGCTGTCCGAAATGCTGAAGCATCGCGTTCCCGGCCATCATGTTTCCATGCTGCGCCATCATATTTCCCTGCTGGGGCATCTGAACCCCCGGCTGCGCCATGCTCATCGGCGGATTCGCGAAAAACTGGTTCATCGGGAGCGGGGCGCCTCGTTGCTGTTGCTGCTGTTGCGGCTGCGGGTACGGCGGCGGGCCAAACCGTGATGTCGGTGGCGGAGAAGGCAAAGGAAATGTGTTCATGCGCTGTTGCTGTCCCTGCTGCCATCCACCGGGCGAAGGCATCGAAGCCTGTGAATTCTGAAGCATCGGGCCAAAGGAGGGGCGTGTTTGCAGCGGGTGTGGAGGTGGGTGCTGCATTGGGGTCGATGAGTTGGGGCGTTGGTTCTGGTTACCGGTCGGTGGGAAGCCCATGAAGTTTGGATGAGCAGAGACACGATGGGATGGAGGGGAATGATGGGATGATGTGGTTGGGCCGGAGGGCTGTAAAATTGAAAGAAGCATCTTCGCATTCGGATTCTCCGAAAGGGGATCGCCCCTGTTGGATCCGTTGGTCACCGTAGGAGCGGCATGTTGCGGTTGCGAAATCCCACCGATCATCTCCCTGAGTCTTCTGGAAGCATCGTCTTGCTCGGCTGCGGTCATGGCTGGTGCTTCTGGCTGCACGGGAATGCCCAGCAAGTTCTTCAAGCTTGTCGTTGAGTCTTCTGGTTGCGTGATTGGTGGTGCGGGCTCCGGGGGTGAAAGGGGAGGTTCCTCTGCCTTCAATGTAGCTTCTCCAAGCTCAAGCTTCTGAGCTGCTGTCGCTAGTTGTCTCTGTATCGATGCTGCAGCTCCTTGCTGTTGCTCTAGCCACTGCTTCCCGTTTGTCGAAATCCACTTACGCAGCTCGCGAATGAATGGTGCGACCAAAAAGAATTTTCCCGAGCGAATGTTCTCTTCTCGCTGTCCCTTCTTCGCCGAGTAACCCGGAAGTTCCGACAACTTGTGCCAGGCAATTTTCTACGCGAGTGTGACGTCAGAATCGCAACAACAAAAAAACCTACACACAGAAGCCACCTCAACCACATACGCTAATCTCTTTCCTCGTCCTCGGCGCAAACCTAAAATCCTCCGGCACGCCCGGCGCGATGTACAGCCTCATGTCCTGCTCCCGGATGTTGATATCGATCTTATCCTCCGCGCCGACCATCCCGGTAAGATCGAAGCCGGTCTCCTCATACGTCTCCCTGATGGCGCAATCCCTATCGTCCTCATTCTGATCGATCTTTCCTCTCGGAAAGCTCCAGCTCGCGCCGCTCTTCCACCCCTTGACGAGCACCGCCTTGTCCATGTTGACGTTCAGCATGATGACGCCACGCACGGGCACGCGCGTTTTATACGACATGAACTCGGTGAAGGCGGTCTCGGTCTTCCACAGCGGGATGTGCGATATTAGGGAGCGCGGCACGTGGTTGAGCAGCTGGTGGATGAACTGCCGCAGATGGAGATTCGGCACACCCGGGTTGATCTCGCGGATGAAGTCCTCGTAGAACCAATGGGCCTCTTCGATCTGGAAGCATATTCGCTGGACGCCGTCAGCCTTGCGAGGATGGCGGGGTAGCTGCCAACTGCCTTACCTCAATCGAACTCAACTCCTCTTCCGGAAGGAATATCAGGAATCTGCAGCCTCGAAATCAGTGCCCTTTTCCCTACGCGCACGCACGCACGCAACTTGCTTTCCTAGCTAGCCGGAGAGAGTGCTACCTAATACACAGATCATCGAGGATTTCGGAGAGAGTAGACGTGCTGAGCACCTGCGCACGGACACACACATCAGCATCAACACCACTGCCGTTCCAGCCTGCCAGCCAGCTGGCCAGCAGAGCTCCGCCGCGCGGGAAACACACATGAGTAGCGGCTGTAGAACCCATCTAGCCATTCACGACGCCAAGCGCGAGCGAAACGATAGATGAAATGGGTAGAGGTGCTGGGCCGAGCTTGGTCGAGGCGAATCAAGGGTAACAGGAGTGTCGTAGTGGAGTACGGCGAGCGAGGCTGGCTGTCGCTTGCTGTAATTTTGGGTGAACTTGCTGATGCGGGGGAAATACGAGGCGATGGTTGGCCGGTCGGTCTATTCTGGTTGGCCGGCTGTGTTCTTTGTTGTGAAAGATCAATGCAACGTCCAACCTGAGGGTCCCTCCATGGCTGTGGCGTCACGCTAACTGAACCTCCATGGTGTTTACCCGGACCATCAGAGCCGCATCACGTGCTGCTGCTTGATGCACCCAGGTCCCAGATCATTGCTGGGCGGGAAGGGAAGATGCAATTCGGTAGGGCAAATCAGTTTAGCTCTAAGCACTCTGTGAAGCATCTGCTGCGGGAGTCACTGATGGTAGTCTTTTTCACCGCGAAAGCAACTTGACTAAGTACCGGCAGTTAGGTTTCTTCAATCCGGGGATCACCAACCATTTCCGCAGCCTCCAGACGAACCAATTCGATCGACGTCATAAGATAAGAGTAATATACAGTCAGTCCATGCAAAGTAGATAAATGAAAACCCCCACTTTTCCGGTCCGTATCATACAATCGTCTCCACCACCTTCCTCGTCCGCCTACGTCGACTTCGTCAACTCGTCCACCGCCTCCCTCTCCTTCTTCTCCCTGATCTCCTTCTCATACTTCAGCACCCTCTCCTTCAGCGGCAGCTCCTCGTCGGCCTCCTCCTCGGGGGTGATTTTGCGGCTGCCCCTCTGCTGCCAGACATCCCAGACGCTCTCCTTGATGATCTCTCCGATGCCGAGGCCCTCCTCCTCGCGCTCCTTGAAGAACTTGGCGGTAGCATGCACATCCTCGCCGCGCCAGCCAGTAGTCAACTCCTTCTCCTTTCGCTGCTGCTCCTCGAGCTCGCCCTCGCGCTTTCCCACGATCACGCGCAGGATCCCCGCGCCGTTGAAGTGGTGCTTCGTCACCTCGTTGAGACAGAACACCCAGGTGAAGGCGAGCCCGGCGGTGTAGATGTCGAGCTTGCGCGGCGGCAGCGCGATCAGCGCCGGCGCAACAATCAGCATCCCCATCGCGACGTTGTGCCGCAGCGCGAGGTAGTCGTTCTGTCGCTCCAGGAGCTCCGTCATGTCCAGTGGACGGCCGGGGCCCGAGGGGGAGGCGGTCGAGGAGGTTTCCGGAGTCGCCATCTGTCCGTGTATGTGTGTAGATCGTGATTGCTGGGCGGGAATGGGGGGAATGCTGCGTTTTGAGGGTGGGGTTGCGCGGATTGACGGAGTGGTGGGGTGGTGGGGTGACAGTGCTGGTGATGTAACTTGGGAGGCTAAAATGCAACCAGAAGCGAGCCCGCCACGGAGCTAACAGGCGAAACGTAGTTCCTTCCCACCCGGCTATCCCGACTCGAGCTCACTAGAGTGGAGTATCCTCCATTCACCAGCAAGGCCAATAATTCGAGAGAGGAAAGCAACTTGGAGCTGGCAGCACACAATTACTACTCACGAAATCAAATCAAACAACAGAAGAAGACATGCACAGAGTTTCACTACACGCCTAGGTAGGCAGTCGCCGATACCAATGTGAAGATTCACATCCATCACGAAAACCGAGCAAACGATGAGATCAGGCGACAGCGAGCACAAACACGATCAAGCCACCCGAAAAGACCGTCCTCGAGAGCGCAATTAACCAAAAACCACCGTATGTATGCATATATACCACCATAGCTACCCCAAAACCGTATCCAACCACCCATCCCTAACCTCCTTCTCCTCCTCCTTCCTGGCCCTATTTGACAGCGGCAGCGGCAACCCGACCAACCCACCCGCACCAGCGGCACCCGCGCCCGCTGCACCCAGCGCCTCATCCCTCCCCTGCATAGCCTGCAAAAACACCGCCGCAGCGAGCTGCTGATACCTCGTAGCGAGGCGATCGACCTCCTGTGCAGCCTCGGTCGCAAAGCGGGCGATGACATGTTCGATATTTGTATCGAAGCGGCTGCGGCGCGCAGAGTCGTGGATTGTGGCGGAAGTGTTGACCGCGTCGACCGCCAGGCGCTCCACCAGCTGGTCGCGGCCCCGCGCTATGTGCAGCCGCTCTGTGCGGCCTGCGGCTAGGACTTCGCGGCTCAGTGCGTTGGCCGCGAGGCGCCGCGGGGTCGGTGGGGGTGTGTATATGGTTGACGGGTGCCAGGACGCGGGGGAGTGCGGCTTACTGATGCGGGTGCTGGAAGCTGGGGGGGAGTGCTTGCCGCCGGGACCACGCGCGTATCCGCTGGTGCTGGAGATGCTGCTGGCCTTGTCGGCCGAAACGTCGATTACGACGCTGAAGTTGACTGTGGATTCCTCTGCGCCATGGCCGGCGGCGTCTTCCTGCTTGATTTCCCGCGCTGGGCTCGGGTCCGAGCCCGCGCCGGCGTCTTTCGGATGGTGGTAGTTCTGCACCGTCGTCGTGATGAAGGGATACGACGGTTTTGGAGTTCGCGGATGGTTCGGTGGGGCGGGAAGGAGGAACGACGGTCTCTTTTGCGGCCGCATGGAAGTGACCGTTGCGCTGGAGACGGATTTGCGGCCCTTCCCGATGGTCTTTTTGGTGCTGGAAGCGGAAGACTTCTTTGCTGCTGCTGCTGCCGCTGCTGCTGCGGCGGTGCTTGGTTGTTTGAGCTTCGCCATAGGTATTATGGACAGTTTTTCAGAACAGTGGTCTTCTGTCTGCATATTCCGTTCAGCTATGCATACCTCCTATACATCGCGGGTGGGAGCCCCCCACACACAACCGACAAACGTACCTGAAGGCTTAAGGCTGAAGCGTCTCCTCTCCGTTCGATTTCGAAGCAAGAATCCCAAGATCACGGCTAGGTAGCTAGTGCACGGTGGTTGGTATTAAATACCGTCGGCCACCGTCCATCCACGGTCCATCCACGGTCCCAAAGAAGGAATCCATCCTCGCCACTGTGTCTCTCCACGATCCGAACAGAAACTAGGTAGAGCTGAATCACCCAACCCAACCCATCACCCAACCCAACCCAACCCATCACCACCACCACCAGCACAAAAGTGCAATTCCAAAAAAGCAAGCAACCGCCAGTGTCCAGAAACGTGTGGGGCACTCGATGGATGGGTGGATGGATGCGACGGCCGTTGCTGCTTGGACTCTTGGAGCGCAAACCCAAACCCAAACCCCCATTCCGATCGACGGCGGCTGCCATTGGATGCTCGCCTATGATAGGCAAGGGATTGGGGCGCCCCCTCCCCCTCCCCCTATGCATCGTAATCGCTAACCAACCAGCCGTCCTCTACTCTACCTACATACGAGTGGCGAGCCGGAGTACTCTAACTAGACGCCACCTCACGCCTGACGCTTGGTCGAGTGCGTGTGTGGTGTGGTGTAACATGGCGCTTACTACCTACCTCCTACCTACCTAGCCCCTGCTTCTCGGCCCCCCTTCCGGTGAACCCATTGGCCTCCTGTAGCCTGTAGGCTGTGATTACTCTACAGTACAGTACCGTATCTACCGTATGCATCGAAATATTGGACTGGTGGTTATACACTCCTATGCAATACCTAGACCGTCGATGAGCCACTATATGTATGTAGGTAGATGGAGCATTCGCGCAGTCGGGTTCGGAATCTGAGTTTGTGCGTATGTGTGTGTGTAGGTGTGTAGAGGCCTTGTGAATGGCGGACGGTGGATAGTAGATGCATCATGTATGCAGTTGGGAGTTTGGAGGATGGGGGCCATATTACTACACGGAGGAATCAGGGAACGAGGGAGGATATTTGCACGTTGGATCATGGATGAGTGATCGGGAGGATCGGCGGGGAGTGAGAGTGAGAGTGGGAGCGGAGAAAGGATGCGCATTTGGTGGTTCCCCGCCCCCACGGGGAAAGGGCAGAGTATAGTCGAGTAGAGTAGGTACGCGAGGGAGGCCGCCGCCGCCGAGAGGACTCAGGAGCTGCAGAGCTCCACCTGTTCATCCCCTCTCTGAGCTCTCTCGAACACGGGTGACTTTACTACCTATACTCACTCACTCACCCTCCCTCCCTCCCTCCCTCTCTCCCTCTCTCTACTCCGCCTCCACCCACCACAACCAGCACCACCACCACCACCCACCACCAGCACCAGCATCGGCACCCCAGCCCGAGACGAGACAAAAGACAAGACAAGACACAAAGTGCAAAAGTGTAAAAAGCGGCACGAACTCTGGCATGGTGTAAGGATGGAATAGATACGATTCGGCTGCTCATCCAACCGAGTGAATCGCACGAGATGTATGGTGTGGTAAGTATGGGGCTGCTAAATGAGCCGGATGGAGGTGTGGGCGCAACTACCACCTAAAACTACAACTACAACTAGAGTACCTACTCTAGTAGGTGGGTAGGTTCTCCGATCTCCGTCACGAGTGACGGAGTGGGTGGAGGGTGGAGGGGGCTGTGTTGGGATGTGGCACGGTATTTCTTCCTTCCTTGCGCCTATGGCCGGTATGGCTGGACTCGGGACTCGGTTGTCCCCTGAGGCTTGAGCTTCAGAAGTGACGCGGCAAGAGCAGGAGGCAAGAGGCGAGAGATATCCGCGAGCACGTGCCTTGAGGAGCTGCGGAAGGGGAGGTGTGTGGGGGCGGAAGGGTGGGGGCGGATACGAGCCATTCATCTGACCGCCCCGAATCTACAGCCCTCAGCTCCCCTCCTAAGCATCTCCGCAAGCACCTCCTCTCCGCTCCGCAAGCACCTCTGCAAGCACCTCCACTCTACCCTTCATACCGTATGTACCGCATCGTATCATAGCCCTCCCCTGCTGCTGCTGCTGCTGCGAGTGTCCCCATTGCCCAACGGTGGCGATTTCACATCCATCCATCCAATCCAATTCACCACATCCCTCCATCGTCCCCCCTCGAAGAAAGCGGTCCTAGGAAGCAGTCTTACATACATACACAAGTAGATGCATACAAGCATCCACAAGCAGGCAGAAAGAACCCTCTGCGCTGCACTGCACTGCACGGACCCCACTCTACTCTACCTACTCTGCTTCAATCCACTACTATACGCTTCACGCCGCTTCACTTCACTTCACTTCACATCTATATTGGAGGTACAAAGATGTACATGTTGAGTACAGGAATCTGATGGAGTAATTAGTCCTCCATGGGCATTGGGAACGTGACTACAGACCGCCAGACGCTCTATGCAGGGCCGATGATGGAGAGGGAAAGCATGAGGGTTCGTCTGCGTGTAGGTGCTCTACTCTTCTGAACATGGGACAGCTACCTATTGGGCGTATCTCCAAAACGTTGAGTGGCTATCGTGGGCCGTGGGCCCGTGGTCTATCAAACAGCTTGGGACAGCCTACCTATGTACAATAGGTGCACCACTGCTCGTAACTACCAGCAACGTGCAACAATACATCCCTTTCACAGCCCAATTACAGCCATCCTTTCACAGCCCATCCCTTTCACAGCCCATCCTAGCCATCCCAGTCACAAAATATCACCACCACCACCACCACCACCACCACCACCATATCACCACATCACCGCCGCCGCACGCAAGCATTGCACTCAGCACTCAGCACTCAGCACAGACACAGATGGACGAAGATCTTCGATTCACCCCTAATTCACCCCCACCCCGTCTCCCTCTCCCTCTCCCCAAATCCTCGCCCCCAATTCCTCTTCATAGCCCCCAATTCCCTCGCCCTCAATCCCTCGCCCTCATATGTGGCCAACAGATCAACATCCAACTCTTCCATTTGCCCTTCCCTTCGCCTTCCATTCCCTCCGCTTCGCCTCCGCGCCACCATAACCACCACCACAATCCCCCGTCCCCCGTCCCCGTCCTCATCCCCCATCACATCAAGTAAAAAACTAAAAATCGTCACACACGAAAAGAGCAAGTATAAAGTAAACCCCCAGATATGACAATGACGCGAAAGAAGAAATGAATAAAAGAAAAATAATGGGGGGAAAGAAATAAAATGGCTGCAAAATAAGTAACTGAAATGTACTGAAATGTACTGAAATGTACTGAAATGTACTGAAATGAAATGAATGGAAAGAAATGAAAGAAAGAAAAAGAACACCCGTCATAATATCGTCGGCTTATATATAAATTGTATGGTGGAAGAAAGAAAAGAAAAGAGAAACAAACCAACATTGCGAATAAGAAAGAATCCGAAGGAAAAAAAACAGGCCCCAAAATCTGCCAAAAAAGAACCAAAAAAAAGGATCCAGACAGCCCATTGGATCGGATCGGATCGAATCGAATCGGAGAAAGAGAAGAGAAGAGAGAACAGAAACATAGTAGTAGATACATTTTCCCCTAGCAAAGTCTCACTCACACTCACACTCACTCACAGGAACCCGGATTCCGTAAGCAACCTGCAGACGACGGGCCGTCAGAGAGGCATTCTCATGTAGGTAGGTAGGTAGGTAGGTAGGTAGGTAGGTAGTAGGAGGAGGAGGAGGAGGCATCGCGGCGGTCTACCTTGCAATCTTCTCATCTTCCCTCTCTCTCGGTTCGAGAGACAGTGACACCGTGTACATCTCGTTGACGTCGCGTGCTTGCTGCATGCTCGATATGATGTAGTCTTGCAGCTCCGGAACTGTCGTCAGCGGGTACGGCACCGCTTGGTATTGCTGGATCTCAGAGATGATGTTCGCCGCCTTGACACGCTTGCCAAAGTTGATGAGCTCGGTCCCCTTGATGAAGTCCTCGTTGCCGTCCGCAACGAAGGTAAGATCCTTCAGGTAAACACCTTTGACGGAATTAGTAAATTTGCCACCATGCATCAGGAAACGGGAGATATACCAAGGAAAGGAACACAGGGCGGGTTGACTATGTGCAGCATCTCACGATACTCGGCAAAGTTCATGGTGGCACCCATGAGCCTGTTGAGTCCTTCCAGGGTGATCTGCGACTTCGCCGGCACATGCTCCCATGTACGTTTCAGGCGATGAATCGACGCGGTCTGCAACGCCGCCAAAATGGCAGTGAGTGTCGAAAAGTTGTTCAGTAGACGACATTTCTATGCATCACCACCCCCGCAATTAGCAACTGCAACCCTATACTCTCGAGTGATCACGGGTGTCGGTTTACCTCCGCCACACCAATGAAATGCTTGATGACGACAACGCGCTTTCTCGCTTCCGTCTGGGTGAGGATCATCTCCGCCACCCAATTGGTCAGTTGGTTCGACTGCATGATGATGGATCTGATGTTCTCTGCAGGGTCCTTTGCACCCGGCTGTGGTGACTTGCTCCATCCCTTGCTCAGACATTCCACAACCCTCAGCTTGCTGTATGATCTCGCCTCGATGATCGTCAGCTGGCGCGCAAACTCGAGCTGATCGACGTCCAGAAACTTGAGTCTCTTCATGTTTCGGGGGAGGATCGGCAGAGGCGGTTGCGAGGACATGGTCAGAATCATGCGCTTGTTCTCCGGCTCTTGGCCGCGCAGGCGTGTCTCGATGAGCAACAAGACCTGGCTGGTACCGGGCAGAACGGGCAGCATGACATCCTTGGCGAAGGTGTGCATTGACTTGAGCACCTGCTTAGACTCGTTGTCGACAGCCTCCATCCAATTCGACTCCAGCCACACCTTCAAGATACTGAGCACTCTCATCCGAACCAATCTCTGCTTCTTCTCAACCCAGAAATCGTAATCGTCTCCCTGGATGCCAGCCGGCGGCTGCATAGTGAACCGCTTAGCCAGCTCGGTGAACAATTCCGACGAATTGGTGAACGAAGGGTACGTGAGGAGGAATGTCGTGTTGAAGCCCGAATCCAGCGTGTCGTGACGGGTCAAACACTCGACCAGAGCCGAGAGTGTTCCACCCTTGACATGGCCCTTGGCTCCGTAGATGATCTCGTTGTCGTGATCGCGCTGCAGGTACTTCTGCCCTTCCCGAGTCGCCTGAGGTTCCGGCCGTACGGGCTGTTCACCGAGCAACCTCGAAACCTTGGACTGGCCGTTTTGACCCACGACCGAGGCTCGCGGCGCAGAGAGTTGTCGCGATCCCACCCGCGTGTGTCGAGATCGGGGGGACAGGTCGCTTGGCTGGTTCCAGCGCAAGTCGTCGGTCGTTTTAGCACTCTGGGTTTCCAGCTCGCCAACCAGCAGCTGCGTGGTGAAGTTCAGCGATCGTATTCCACCCTCGAAATCCCTGATGCATTGTCGGATGCCATTCAGCCTTTCCTCCAATGTCTCCCCTCGTCTGACCGTCCACTCGTCTGCCAGAGGCGCCGTCACGTTCATGCAAGCCGCAGCGAGTTCTCCGTACGAGTCCCGCAGTCGCTGCTTCTGAATCTCGAAATCCACAAGGGTGGGACTCGACGCGGCCTGCGGCAACATGTTGACGCCGTTGAGCAAGATGAAGTACTTCCGCATCGCTTCGAATACCTTCTGCGCCGCCAGAACAACCTTCGTGCCGATTTCCTGCTGTTGCGCGGTCGTAACCACGTCCATCTTGCAGGACAGCGAAGCCTCAAGCTTCACCACGGCAGGCCTGATGATACCATCCAGTTTCTCCATCGCCTCCACGAGCGCGGAATCGAGATGACCGGGCTTGTTTCCGACCGGGGACTGCTCGACCGGGGTGTGCGGCGACTTGGGGCTGCCGGGGGTTTCGGGTGAGGTGAGCGCTCTCGCTGCCGGCTTCCACCCCTCCGCCAGAGTACTTCCCTTGATGAATCCCGGCTTGATCCGCGGCAGTTTTCCCTCGGTGATCTCCTTCGCGACATCGACATAGCCAAAGAGTCCGACCAAAACCTCGTCGGCCTCCGTCAGGCATTTGGTCTCGGTATCGGAAGGACCGCAGTCCGTAGATGCGACGGAAGATGACAGGATGAGTTTGGAGAATGCGGCCATGAAGTGTCGGAAGTGCGGCATCAACTCCTTCTTCCGCGCAATCACCGAAGGCTGCACCGAGTGTGTGTCCGTAGTTCCCGATCCACTCGCGATCACGAGGCACAGCCAATCGGCGATCTCTTCGGCCCGCTTCGAGTATTTCGCATGCTGATAGGTGCCCGCAACACGTCGGAACCGTTCCACGGAGACGCTGGTCTTGTCGATGAGTTCGTCCCAGGTTTCCGGCATCGGCGGGCCGACGTCCTTGTAGAACTCGTACGCTGCGCCGCGCAATTGCGGTGTACCCAGGTAGATGTCGACCTTCTTCTTCGCGACGGCGGAGAGCGAGTTCGCATGCAGAAGGTCTGCATTGACCGCGCCATCCATACCACCCATCGGAGTCGCAGCGTCCGATACTCGTTCTGTCGAAATGGTTCCCCTGCGTTCGCGCTCCTCACCCTGGTGATCGATGCACGTTAGCGACGACATTCCACTCTTCCCCCTCCCCCTCCTCCTTCTCCCTTGCCGCGCAGAAGAACTAACCGTTGGGGTGTTCAGAACGACCATGCGGCCACCCTTATCCGACGCCGATTCATCGTCGCTTCGCAGATCATCCCTTTCGTAGCCTCTCGCCAGCAGTTCCGGCGGTGGTCTGGTCTGATCGGGAATGACGCGAGTGGTGTCCCTCGGCCCGGTCTCTGTCGTCGAGGTCGGCGCCTCGAGTGGCAGCTCCTGCCGCGTTTCCGCGGTTTCGAGATTGAAGTAATACAACCTACCGTGCGGAGTCGCCTGTGGCACCCAGAGGCCTGACACATCCTTGCCGATGTTCGTACCTTCCATGGGCAGACCGGGAGAGGCCAGCCCCCGTTCCGAGTCGCTGGACTGACTGCCATCATCGTACTCGTCGTATGAATCATCCTCGTCGCCGTCGTCGCTATCATCCGATAGCATGCCCCCGTTCGTCTCACCCGGCGGGACCAGGATGCAATAATTGCTCGGGAACCAACCCCTCTGGCCGTTCACGATCCCGTCCCACCATCCGCTGTCCAGCTGCTTGAGTACCTGGATCACATCGCCGGCTCGAAAACTCAAGCTCGTCGTGTCCTCGGTCGAGTAGTCGTAGAGGGCGCGCACAAACATCCTTGATCGTTCGCGTTCGACCCTGGTCATAATCATGTTCCGCTGGCGAAGAAGTTGCGCTGCTGTAGCAGACGAACCCGAGCGGTCGCGCGCGTTGGAACTGGTGCTGCTGCTGTCGCTTTCGCTGTCACTGTATTCGTTGTAACCACCGCCTCCTTGGTAGCGGTTCGCGGGTCTTCTGCGGTCGTGGCTGCTAGCGCGATCGAAGGTCGAAGAAGCCGTCGTCGTCAGATGCGAATGAGAGCGTGAATTCCTAGCTGTAGAAGTTGCGATCATAACAGGTGACTTTGTGTTGCGCGAGCGAGAGGGGGGGGTTTCTTTTTGGGGGGTGGGGGGAGGGTCGAGGGTGGAGGGCCGGTCGCGATTTGGAGGTTGAAGCTCCGTTTTCGGGTGGTGCACTTTAGAGATCGCGAGTGGCGATGGTGCGGGCGGGAGACCGGTTCGCACGATGGTTTCGTAGGGCGGTGGTGAGCGGTTAGAGGAGGAGTTTGGGGGAGGTTCTTTTTTCGATCGAGGGGGACGCTCTCGAAGGGGGTCGGCTCGAAGTGGTCGGCTCGGGTCAGGCAGGGTCGGGGTCGGGGTCAGTGTCCACACGCAGCGGGCGTGTCTGCTGCCTGTTGGGGGGAGGGAGGGAGGGGGGGCGAGCGAGCGAGCGAGAATGGCGACCAAGCTGAAGAGTTTAACCGGAGATCTGAGTTTCGAGTTTCGCAAGGAGGAGGAGCAAGCAACGACTGTTTCGCGACGGCAAGTTACGCGGCGCGGTGGGTGTGTCTGTTGTCCGTCCGTCTGCGAGTGTGTCTGTCCGTCTGTCGGTAGTATGAATTGTTTGGAGATGGTTGTGGACTGGGAGGCCGAGGCACGGTGGGTCGCAGTACGTCCGTCTACTGCTGTACCTGTGCAGAACAGCAGCCGTGCAGTGTAGGGTGCATTCAGGGAGAAGGAGAGCTGGCGCCAATAGGAGAAGGCGGGGTTGTCGACTCCTGGCAAAGCGAGTAGGTAGTGGGAGTGGGTAGCAGAGTAATAGTAGCAATAGCAGCCAACCAACAACGATCCTCGATATATGATTTGATGATTACCGATTGATAGCGGGTGCGGGGGGAGGGGGGGGGGAAGTGTGAGGATGAGTATGGAGTGGGGGGGGAGTGGGAGGGGGGGACGGGCGGGGAAACGTGATGAGGCGGGCGAAGCGGGCCTATCGAGCACACACGCAAAAGACAGGCAAAGATATATACTCCAGTCTATGTGGCCCAAGCGAAACGGAATCTGTTAGAGTGAGTGTGGCATGAAGGGCCGCACACAACACAGGTTGAGGACGGTGATGGAGGTGGATATGGATGTGGATGTGGATATGGATGTGGATGTGATGCGGATGTGGTGGATTTGAAGGGCTCAGGAGGAGGGCGGCGGGCGTTAACGGCGGTAGGATGGGATAGCTGAAGTAAGGGTTGCGGGCAGTCAGGCAAGCAGGCAGGCAACGAGGTTACTCTAGGCAGGCAGAAGTGTGAAGAAAGGGGTGAGGACGAAGATGACGACGCACGGCTAACTGCCACGAGACGATTATTGTTCAGTGTTCACACGCAGCACGACGCGCCAAAAGTCGACGTTTATTTGAGCACCTGGCGGAAAGCAAAGGCGAAAAGAAAGAAAAAGCGCCGGGTAGAAAAGAAAAAAAGCAAATCAATACGATGGAGGAAATCGGTGGAAAGAAGGAGTGAGCGAAAACGCCACTCTGCTGGAGAAGGTCTCTGACATCTTCCGGCCGCCATTTTGCCTCTCACGCTCGACGAAGCAACGGCTCGCGATCTGCCCGGTAAAAGCCAGCGAGAAACGGCTCCGAAAAAGCCCGGCTTATGAAGCCTTCAACACGATGACCTCTCTCCAGAAGTTTGGGCGGACGGGCCACACAACTTCAAAGTGCTTGAAACGCCTCGTCTGCGACTGAGAATCCAAACATCTGCATCTGCGCACCAGACACACTTTCCCTTTCCTCCCCAAGGATCCCCAAGGAGCACCGCGGAAATTTTCCTCGCTTCCTTCCTTCCACCATTCCTCCTTCCCTCCCTCCCTCCCTCCCACTCCCTCACGCGCTCGAATCGAAGTTTCTGCACCACCGACGCACAGACTGGAACACTTTTCCTTTCCCTTCCATCCTGCTGCGCGAGAAGGATGGGATCAAGTGAGGTGAGAACCGACGGGGAGGGATCGCATTAGCGCGTCCGTCGAGCGGACCAGTCCACCCAGGTAGTCCACCCAGGGAGTTGGTGGCGTGCCCATGCCACTGCCGCAAGCAACCTTCAGATCCCATGATAAACGATAACGTTCTGTAGAGTACCGTATTCTGTGTAGATACCCAACGAACAGGAACGAAAAGAAAATGGCAAGTGAGTGCGGCTGCTGCCCAGCGCGCGCACACACAAAGGGGGCCATTCGGCGGCGGCAATAGCGGTAACTGCCGGCGACCATTAGATAATGGCGAATCAGCTCGGTGGCAACCCCGATCCAGTCCATCATCCAACCGCTTGGCGAGGAGTGACAGCTTATGAATCCGCATCCGCATCCACGGCCACCACCACCTGCGCTCATCCTTCGCCACCAAGTGATATACCTAAGTGATATCACTGCATAACATAGGTTACCAAGATCACCTCTGCGACCCAATCTTGTCACACACACATCCCACACACATCCGCCGCGCCCCACCGCCGCCGCCGCCGCCTTCGCCGTCGCAATAGTCGTCTCCGGAAATGCAAATGCTACGGTATGTATTGCCTGATTAGCGTCAAACGTACACTCTATGCGATTGGTGCCCAGTACTCTACTTTTATGGCTGAAGATGTGTTTGCCAAAGTGTGCAGCGCTGAACTGCCGCCCGCCGCGGGAACTGCTAACTAGTGCCGCTGCCGCTGGCAGCTTTGTCGCCATGTACATATCCAGATTCCATCCACCTATCTATGCCGCAATAGCGCCAGGAAAAGCAATCCGCCCAAAGAGGCTGATACATATTATGCATAGATATCCTTCCTTCCATGTCCTTCCTTCCTTCCTTCCATGTCCTTCCTTCCATCCTTCCTGACTAGGCCGTTTGTGTGTGCGAGATCTTTCCTTTCTTTTTGGGTTCTGAGCTCATGCTTCTCATGCTTCTCATGCTTCCTTTGCTTTTCTTGCCTTTGCTTTTCTTGCCTTTGCTTTTCTTGCCTTTGCTTTTCTCATCTCCTGAGTCCTGAAGCAGCGCACAGATGTCTCGAGTCTCGACAGCTCGTCCATCTGGGGGGTTTTTTTCATCCCAACAAACACACCAGCCAGCCAGTTGGCCATATGAAAAGAGAGAGAGAGATATGGATAGGAAGAGGTGAGTACCGTATGCATCCGCATGATACCTACTCTGGGTATGTATTCCCACCTGCATCAGTACATCTAGAGTAGAGAAGAGTAGTGTAGAGTAGAGAAGAGTAGTGTAGAGTAGAGAAGAGTAGTGTAGAGTAGAGAAGAGTAGAGTACCTACAGCTGTGTTGTCTGGATCTTTCTTCTTCCATCTTCTTTCTTCGCTTTCTTCGCTTTCTTTGCTTTCTTTGCTTTCTTTGCTTTCTTTGCTTTCTTTGCTTTCTTTGCTTTCTTTGCTTTCTTTGCTTTCTTTGCTTTCCTTGCTTTCCCAGGCCGTCTCTCCCAACAAACGATAAACCCGCTCCTCCCCAGATTCCCCGGATTCGTCGTCATCCCCAAACGGCCTCATCCACTCACTCACCATCCTGCCTCAGCCACCACCCACCACCCCCGCGGAACCTCAGCCACATCTTGCCAAACCCCCACCAGCAAAGAAAGAACAAAAAAAAGCCACAGTCAGCTTCTCGAAGGGCTCGCTAGAATCGACCAGCCAGCCGGCCGGACATACCCGCATGGGCGTGGGGTTCATTGTGTGGTCTGGTGTGGTCTGGTGTGCTGTGGTCTAGTGTGGTGGGGGTCGGAGTGGGGGTCGGAGTCGGGTTTGGAGGCTCGGGTTTGGCCGTCGCGGTGACCGGTGGTTGATACTCTACCACCGGTATAGGTATGTGGTAGAGAATTGGAGGTAGAAGATACCTCCTACATAGGTCGCCGTTTTGAACCAGTGGGTGGTAGTACGGGCAGGTAGGAACGAAGGAAGGCAGGTACCTATACTCTACGCAGTGTGCGAACAAACCACATCCACTTCCCCGAATCTCTCACCCAGCTCGCACTCGCACCACAGCACCACATCGAACGACTACTACTACTAGTACTAGTAGACTACGACTTAGGTACGTCAAGCAACATCCCGTCGCCTTCGCCGTCGCCGCCGTTGTCCGTCAGCTCTCACCCGCTGTCTGTCGCGTCAGGCCGGGACTGGGGACATACTACCTACGGCCAGTCCGCTCATGCCTTGTCTATACCCCCCGCCCTAAGTCTCACGCCCACAGCCACCAGCCTGCCGGCAGCCGTACCAGCCCTCACACACTCCTCACTCATGCGTCATGAGCGCATCACTCGATACTCGACACCAAATGACCACCAGCTAGCAACCACCAACCGCGCACCCGGCATCTCGGCTACACTCTCCGAATTGTAGCACACATCCGCTTTCCATTCCCTTTCACTTCCGTTTCCCCGCGATACCCTAGATACCCTAGATACCTACAGACCTACATACCCACGTACCGATACTCCACCTATGCTGCCACGCTGCTACGCTGCATCGCCAACCAGTATGTACTTATGTACGAGTACAAAGTAGTTGCCGGATAGACGGATAGATGAGGGTGCATTGCGGTACCACAGTACATACACATACATGCACATATGTAGAGTACGTGGAGAGCCGGTAGATGTGGTAGATGTGGAGCAGGCGACTCGGTGAAGCAATGTAGGTAATCTACAGATGTATGTAGAGTATGTACCGCGCGCTCGCAACCACCACCACCACCACACTACGGGAGGTGAGGTGGATGAAGTACTATGGTAGGTACTATCGGTACTATGGATACTATGGGCACTAAGTAGGTGCTGTAGGTGTGTGCTATAGGTAGGTGTGACCGTTTCGTCCGGGAGTTTCGTTCGTTGGTTGAGATTCGTTGGTTGGTTGAGATTCGTTGGCGGACTCCGGAGCGACACGGCAGTGTTGCCCATCTCCTCCCCTCCCCTCCCCATCTACTCACCGCCTCACGAAAGATGCGAACCATATTTTTTCCGCACCGGGGCGGGAGGGGGGGGTGGTAGAAAAACGAGTGATACACCATGCCTCATAGCTCAGTTTTACAGAAAAAGATTCAATAGTTGATCGGGATTAACCTCACCGCCCCTCACCCCCCCCCCCCCCTTCCTCGCAATACTGGTGGGCGGTAGGTAGGTAGAGTAGAATATGTAGAGCAGAGTATCGCGATGGCGGATCTCAAATTCTCAATCTCTCAATCCGGGAAACCCCCCCCCCATTTTGCAGCTCTCTATTTACCGAAAGAAAGAAAGTCCACCGCACCCACCGCACCCACCCCGCCGTATCGACGGTAGGCACGGTAGGTGGGAGATCACATGCCCCCCCCCGTCCCCCCCGTCCCCAGCCCGCACCGCTGCCGAACCGTTGGCTCCCCCCCCCCACACCCGCCCCCGCAAAAAGCACACGATCGATCGATTGCGAGCATGCGGAGTACATAAGTTAACCTCAACCCAACCCAACCCAACCGCAACCGCAACCCAGGCCAACCCAATTGAACCCAATTGAACCCAACCCCAGCGCGACCGCAACCCAACCCAAACCCAGCGTGACGATGCGAACGATGCGAACGATCCACTCTGTCGTCCATTCAATCAAATCCAATACAATTCAATCCATTCAATCCATCTACTACCGGTAGTAGGTGAGTATGTAACGTGGACCTCCCTCCCCCCACACACACATCAGACACACACATCCTGCCATGCCATGTCATGCCATGCTATGCTAGTGATCAGATGAAGGCGGGCAGGCAGGCAGATTTCGCTGGCAGATTTTGCGGGATCGGTGCTCCCTTCCTTCCTTCCCCACAAAAAGGATATGCCGGTAAAGGGGAGTGAGTAAAAATAACGGTGACGACGGGACGGGACTTGAGATGGGCGGGACGGGGCGGGATGGGATGGTGAGGTACGAGTGATGGTCGTGAACAGTGAGCTTGACCGCACGCCGGATCCGTCGTGTCCTGCCCGTCGTGCCTGGCCAGCTTCGAGGTTACGGGCTTTAAGCTTTGGTATTCGGGCTTGCATCCACGAGCGGCCCCGGATGTGTATAGTAGAGCTACGGTACAGGTACCTACAAATACAACGTTCCTCGTTCCTCGTCCATCACGAAATCACAATCGACCGATCGACCCGCGTGCGTGGGATACATTTCCGGCGATCCATTGCATCGATACTTACACTTACCGTACTCGCCTTTTGGTTTCCCCTCCTATGTAAGTATGTAGTAAGTACCTACTTTTTAAAATATACATGCGTGTATGTGTATATGTGTGTATCGTATTTGTGTAGGTACCGTGCGCAACTGCAAGTCTGCAAGTCCGCAAATCAACAACGGCCCAGCGCATACCAGCCAGCCCAGGCCCAAATCTCAGAGGCCCGGTATGTATATAATAGTATATACGTTACCTAACGCATCCCACCACAAATCCACCACGCATCCCACCACGCCGTCCATCATTTCATCATTCGATCACCTGCCCGCCATCTGCCACCACCTGCCCACCACCTGTCAGCCACGCGACCGACCACTGCAGTGACTGCATTGCACTGCACCATCACTGTGACCGCAGACGGAAACGGGCCGAATGCAGTGCATATTTTCCTTCAGAGGTGCATATGGTACATATGGTACATAAGTAAGAAGTAGGTACCTACTTGGGTATCCCCCCACCCGCGTGGGATGTATGAATAGTAGTGTATAGTACACAAGTACTCAGTACATAATGTAAGTACTCTCACGGTCACGGTCACATGGTCACCCACTGCGGAACAAAAGGAAGAGGGAAGGAAGAGGGAAGGAAGGGAAGAAGGAAGGAAGGAAGGAAAGACGGGAGAAGGCAAGAGGAAGACGAGGCCCCACGTTTCTACATATTTATGTATAGTACCCACGTCCTCTGCCTATGCTAGATGCAATGTTCGGTATATGTATCTGCATACAGGCCGTGAAGAATTCATTTTCCTTCTTCCTTTTTCCTTTTGCCTGGCCTCTCCCACCCCGCTGTCCGTCTGTCCGTCTGTCCGTCTGTCCGTCTGTCCATTCATCCATCTGTCCATCCGTCTTCTCCCCGCCCGTGTACAAATATGTACAGAAAACGTCTTATATTCAGAAAACGTCTTATATACCTACAGACAATGACGCACCGGAAGCAGTTTTCTTCCTCTTCCTCTCCTCCCCACCCCTCGAGTCTCCTCTGCGTCTCCTCTCCTCTGCGTCTCCTCTCCTCTGCATCCGGACAGTTACTTTTTTTCCCTTTCTTTGCTTCGTTTTCTTTGCACCTAGAATCTAGCCCTTTTCCTTCCGACTTCCTGAAGTTTCTTCCGCAATAATCTTCTGCGAGATAAGGAGGAGGAGGTGGAGCGGCGGACGGTCGAGTGAGAGTCCAATCCACTCTATCCCCAGATATCCCCAGATATCGGAAACGGATGCGGAAGCGGAAACGGAAGCGGAAACGGAAATGGAGGGAAGGCTGAAGTACTCTAGGTACGGCAAAGGAGCTTGTTTACTCTACTATGTCCGGTTCGTGTATTTGCATAGATACATTGTATATGCATCCAGCTGCATCTTCTACTACAGGCATATTAGGCGTAGATATCTACATGGATTGAATACCTGCAGATATTTCCATAGGTGCTTAGACACTCCAGATTGCAATACGGAATGCATATCTGTTCTAGATTGTATCTACCTACATAATATGGAATGCATACGTAAGTAAGATGTATTATCCAGCAGCAAACTCCTCTCGAATCCATTTCCTATCCACAGCTGTATGGATGTATCATGTGCCATACACACCCATACCCATACCTCCCAGTAGGCACATACATACGGTACGGCCAGCACAGCGCACATAATTGGCCCACCCTAGGTACTCTAGGTACCCACTACCTCTGCACTCCAGAAAAACGGAAAAACCGGCACATCACAGGCTCACATCACAGCACATCACAGCACATCACAGCACACAGACTTACCCAAAACCAACCCAGAAACGCGGTTCAGATGTTTTAGCTTCTACTTAGGTCCCGCACGGCGCACGCCCGTCGCACGCCCGTCGGTCAAGTCGGTCGGTCGTCGGAGCCCAACTGCTTTTTTCGCTTACACTAGCCACGCCGGGTACGAGCGAAGTGTGGAAGGTGGGGGGGGGGGGGGGGGGGGGGTGTCAACATTCACGACTCGGACGGAGAGGCGTGGGGTGTTTTTTTCTGTCTCTCTCAGCGCGCGTTTTTCTTTTTTCCTTTTTCCTTTTCCCTTACCTTCGCCGTCGGGACTCGGGGGGTTTTATTGGGTGTTGGTTTTGGCGGGGCAGGAAGTTAGAACTGCTAGTAGTGGGGGGATGTTTCGACTCTCGAGCGGTGAAGTGAAGTGAGGTGTCGGGTATCTCGAGATAACGGCAGAGTAGAGTACATTATAGTACTTGGAGTACTCAAGGCCTTTATCGACCTACATAGAGCTCGAGCTCATGGTCGAGGTTGAATTGATAAACGGTTATTGCCAGAAATCAACGGGTACGTAGAGTAAATAAAACCCACATGATTGATGATGATCCCCCTCCCCCCTCCCCTCCGCCCCTCGACTCCACCTCCCCCTCCACCTTCCCCCCATCACCCCTCCCCCATCACCCCCGCCGCCCCTCCGCCCCCTCCACCCCACCAGCCCACTACCAGCAGCCCACTACCAGCAGCAGCATACACGGCAACCGGGCGGTACAGTACGGTACTCTACAGCGGTACTCTACAGCGGTACTCTACAGTGCGGTGCGGTGCGGTAACTACGGTGCGATGCGGTGCGGTTCCAACTTCCAACACAATGTGCGTACCATTTGCAGTATGTATTTGCAGTCGTGGCCGTGGACGGGCTAACAAACTAATGTACTCCACGAGTAAAGTACTCTATGTATGTACATGCGCGTGTGTACCTAGAATATGTACCAAGTATGCGCGCTCAGTGTCTCGCGCTGTGTCTCGCCGCGTGCACTGTGGACGAGTGGGTGAGTGGTAGGTGGTAACTAGAGCAGAGGCCACCGGTCCGGGTAAAAGTTCCAAAGACCGAAGGCCGTTGCGAACTTGCGATATGCAGTTTGGTAGTGCGTGCGTGCGTGATGTGTGATGTGTATACCTAGTACGGCGGCGGCGGCGGCGGCGGTGGTGGTGGTGCTGGTGGTGGTGCACGACGGACGACGGACGACGGACAGAGTTGAGGTTTCTTTTCTGCACTGCAGGCGTGCATGGCATGCACGGTCCAGCATCCAGCAACCAGGAAGCAACTAGGAGGCAACTATGTAGCAACCAGGAAGTATGATAACCAGCATCCAGCAAGCAACCCGCAAGCAACCCGCAATTCGCAACCAAACGAGCCGATTCGACTGGACTCGAGTCTCCTCAACTCTCCTCGACTTTCTGCCGGTACATAGCTTGAATAGAGTACTCTACCGTACTCTATGCAGAGTAAGTAGAACCTATGAGGTGTCCACCCACTACTACCAGTCTACATACCACGGTAGTAGCAGGGTACCGTATTTCTGATTGCCGGTTGGGCTGGCCAGCATTTCGGTTCTGCACCGAAGTCCACCCGAGAGACGAGAGAAGGTTCTTTCCTTCCTTCCTTCCTTTCCTTCCCTTCCTTCGATTTTTCTAGGAGAAAAATTCCCCCCCTCCCCCCCCACCCCACACATCCATCCACACCGATGGCCAGCTGCAGACCGTCCCCCTCCCCCTCCCCAGCCACACATGTAGTCGCAGCAGCAGCAGCAGCAACTTCCAATTTCCCCTTGCCCCTCCAACCCCCAACCCCCACCCCCCGCCCCCCGCCCCCCGCCCCCCGCCCCCTGTTTCGAAACAAAACATCGATGGACGTTCCTGGCGAGGAATCCGCGTCGTCATGGCGGGTGGGTGGGAGGGAAAGAAGGGGAAAAGGAAGGAAGGAAGAAAGGAAGGAAAGAAGAGAAATGCAAGCAAGAAAGGCAAGCAAGAAAGGCAAGCAAGAAATGCAAGCAAGAAAGGCAAGCAAGAAAGGCAAGCAAGAAATGCAAGAAAGAAGCGAAGAAGAAAAGATAGAAAACAAATAAAGCGCTATGTAAGTAGAGCACGGTACGAGTAGATAACTAGCGGGCACATGATCCCACCGCCACTCCCACTCCCTTCCACTCGCTTTAAGCAAAGCCCGAAACCGCCAGCCCGGTCGCGGGTGTCTGTATCTATCATGGTAGTCCCCGAGGCAGGAAAGACAGATCCTAGGCATATTCTCTGCCCTCGAAACAAGGAAGTCACGAAGTCAGGAACTGCTCGTTTTTCCTGCTCCGATGTGCCTTTTGCCGTTTCCGCAGGGTCGGAGAATCCCAACCAGCCCAGCCGACCGATGCACATATTCCGGGCGCCTTCTCTTCTCTTTCCCTCTCTTCTCTTTTCTCCACGCTTATGCGCCAACCACGGCGTTAGATTTCGAAGCAAGCAAGCGGTCCTCTAGGTACTCGTACATACATAATGTACATGATGGTACAGGAAGGACTTTTCACCCATCCAGCAGCGCCGGTACATAAGAGATGCGGCGTCGAAGTCGAAAAGCAATAGGAATTGGGCACAAGTGCAGATCCGTCACAAGACGTGAACATGCGCTTTACTTTCCTGCTGCTTTCCTGCCTACTACTTTCCTGCCTGCTACTCGCCTGCTGCTCCCTTGTGTGCTGCTGCTTGGTTACTGCTGCCGCTGCTGTTTGCTCGCTGCCAACGAGAATAGAAAATACCCGGCCGACCGGCCTCGGACATTCCGGCGGGATGTGATCCGTCGCTCGTCGAGTGACGAAGGCGGTGGGCAGTCAGTCGGCGTACGGTACATACTCTAGGGTAGGGTAGGGTAGGATACATAGGATAGGATAACTACGGTAGGCCATGGGGTCTGCTTGCGGTGGTTGAATGGGTTGAATGGGAGATGCTTGCTTGCGCGCGTAGGTAAGCTGCCTCCTACTCTAGTCACGTCCAGTACTTCGTTCGTTGCCAGCTCACGAGAAAGACTCGAGAGAGAGGGAGAAGGATGCGAGTGCCGGCGCCGCCGTCGTAAGCGATGCCGCCCGCCCGCCAAGAAGCTGGTTCGCCTGGGTCCGGGGGAGACCCGAGGGCGCTAGGTATCTTCATCATCCTCCACCACCGCCACCACCACCACCACCGCAAAACACCAGATTCGGATACATAGCAAGGAAAAGCGTTGCTATCATATGGATAGGACGAGAAAGGAAAAAAGATCAGATATGTAGAGGAAATCTATGCAAAGAACCTGGGGGAGGAGTTGGGTACTGCAGAGAGGAATAATAGTATGTAGATGAATCCGGAGTAGAGAGTTTTGGGAGAAGCATGGGCCAAATATCAGGGACAAACCTGGCAACTACTAGTACCTAGGGTCGCATTTATCTGTGGCGGATGGACGAAACTTTGCCAGTTGGGGCAAGGGCGTGGGGATGGATGGAGGTGGAGGGATGGAGGGGGTGGAGGGGGAGGGTCGGATTCTGTGGAACGAATCCTTGTGGGGTTTCGTTCGCTCGTTCGTTCCGTAAAGTAGACCTCGCTTGGTCCAACAGCCGAAGCTCACAAGCTCCCATACATAAGCAAGTGCTGCCTCTTTTGCACTGCGACCGGTCACAAGAGAAGAGAGAGATCGAGAACAAGGCGGCGGCGGCGGCGATTCCCTCGAGCGCTCGGACCGGAAAACTCAAGACACCTGCGGTCTGTCATCATCATCTTGATTGAGGCGGCAGGCAGGCAAGCAAGCAAGCAAGCAAGCAAGAACCAGGTTGTGTTGTCGGTCGCAGGGCGTCGTCGTCGTAGTCGTCGTGTGTGCGGGGGGGGAGGGGGGGCGCTGGGTGGCGGTGTGTAGAGTAGGTAGAGTAGGACGATGGTGACCGGTTCTTGGTGTGGCCGTGTCGAGGAAGTCTGACGGCGAGGCGCGCGTGAGGTTGCATGTCATGTTGGCCAACCAGCCGGTGCGACGACTTGAGTAAGTTTAAGGGCGCACAAGAGTTGCTGGATGCGATACGATAATTCCTGTGTAGCTAGTCAGCCAGTCGCCGTGACGGTGGCTGCCGAGGGCGCGGGCGGTGTTGGCCGTCGTGGCGGTGGTGGTGGTGATGGTGGTGGTGGTGGTGGTGGTGGTGGTGGTGGTGGTGGTGGTGGTGGTGGAGGAGAGGTTTAAGATGCGATTTGTTTGGCCGGCGATAATTTCGCGGCGCAGCGGCAGGCAGGGCAGCAGGAGAGGACACATATCTGTGGGGAACAGGCGGGATATTATTTTTGCATCAAGCAAGATGATGATGCTCTGCTTCCCCACCACCACCACCACCACCACCACCATCGCCGCGGCCGACACGGCCGTGGATTCCACTGCCACCACCATCGCGACGGCCATGACGGGCAACTTCCGACAGCACCACACCACCTCGTGAGACTACTAGCCATAACACAAAACTCAGGTTTGGCAGGGGATGTCGGCGATGGCTACTCGTTCACTTTTTTTCCTTTCTTTTTCTTTCCTTCCTATCCACGCGGGTTAGGGCGAGAAGAAGAAGAAGAAGCAGAGGACGGCGGTAAATTGCTTCACTGGGGGGTGGTGGGCTGCGGTAGATAACCCACAGCATCCCTTGCAACTCTTCGGGATGTTGTGGGTTCTGCGTTGTGTAGAGTTAAGCTCTGCACGTAGTTATAACGTCTAACTCCTTTACAACGTGTGTTGTGGGTAGAGGGGCAGGACACCCCCTTCTCGGTTGGTAGCTTTTTCTGCGTGGTGCTTCCTGCTTTGCTCGACTGGACTCGACGATGGAATCTGGATGGCCCACAGTTGTCTCTGCCTCTCACTCACCACCCACCACCCACCACCCACCACCCACCACCCACTACCCACCACCCACCACCCACCACCACCACTACAACTCTACCCACCACCCACAGTGGCCACTGCGTGTGAGACCCGAACTCAGGCTCGTCGCACCACGGGTGTGGGCGACCGGCCGACCATCCACATCTCACGCTCTCCTTGCTGCCCCAGCAATTAACTATTCTGCTCCCTCCCTCCCTCCCTGGCCTTCCCACCCTCCCTCGTCCGTACGAGCCATCGATGGCTCAGCAGCCACCCACCCACCCACAACCCATCCACCCACCACTCTCCACCCATGC
The DNA here is from genome assembly GCF_024521635.1 of Tricharina praecox. Lineage (NCBI taxonomy): Eukaryota > Fungi > Ascomycota > Pezizomycetes > Pezizales > Pyronemataceae > Tricharina > Tricharina praecox. The sequence continues at coordinate 330,654 of NW_026250434.1, read as the reverse complement.
ATCATCATCATGCATCCATCCACCCGCCTCCGTTCCTTCCTTCTTTCCTTCGCCGCGTCTTGTGGGTGTGGGTGGTGGGGGAGAGGCCTATGGGCTTTGTGCGGTTTGGGCTAGGGAGGACAGCCCCTCTAAGCCCGATTGGACTCCGCATTAGTGCCGGTGGTTGAACGCATCCACGATCGCAAGAGATCCGTGCGGTGCGAGCGTGTTGTTGTTGTTGTTGTTGTTGCTGTTATTGTTGCTGTGCTGGGGGTAGTGGCAGTTGTTGTTGGTGGAGGAGATGGTGGTGGTGGTGATGCTCGCGCTCGCGGTGGTGGGTGGTGAGTGGTGGAGGGGTGTGGAGGTGGAGGTGGAGGAGGACGAGGAGGAGTAGGAGGAGGAGCAGGCGGTGGAGGTGGTGGGAAGCTCACTCTAAACTGCTACTCTACCTATCCCAGCTTGTTACTTCCCACCACCTGCCACAGCCCATTCGCTCTCGCTCACTCGCTCACTCTCCCTCTTGAGTCTCACTCTCCCCCTTTCGTTCTCATTCACCACCACTCGATCTCCCACTCTCTCCCCCTCCACCCCCCCCCCCCCTCCATCACACCCCCCCCCCCCCCCAATCCCCACCACCCCCCCCGCTACCCCTCGACCTCTCGGGAAAGCGAAGGCCTTTAATTTTTTGCCCTTTGCCTATTACCCCCCCAAGCCCCTCCATCTCTCCCACTTCTCCCTCCTCCTCACTCTCGCCCCCCTTTTATTCTATGCCCCTCTCTCCCTTCTGTAATTCTTTCTGTCTCTCGTTCTGTCTGTCCCTCCCCACCACCCCACCGTCCATACGAAGCTTGTCGCGATCCCTATAGCTGGAGCTACTCCCCCATCGTCGACTTCCTATATACCATCCACCACCTGCCATCACCTATACCCGAGGCATATCCCCATACCGACACGAACACATCGAACTCCTCCCCGAGTCACCCGCGACCTGACCATCCGCGTATACAACAACACCACTTACACCTCCACAACAGCCTGCTGTCAATGAAAAGTAGTTCGTAACCGGATTCAACTGCTAAACCCAGCCAAACCGGCCCCCCCGATACAACACTACCCACCCAGCCCCCCAAATACATTTCCCCCCCAAAAGGACCGATCCCAACTTCGCTCCTTCACCCACAGGTCAACACCACCCACATAACAAATAATGCCTGAAGTCATGACTGCGCAGACGCAATTCGTAAAGAAGACGCCGATCGTACAGGAACGTAAATACAAGTGCGAATATTGCGCGAGAGCGTTCAGCAGATCGGAACACAGGAGCAGGCATGAGAGATCACGTAAGTACTTACTTCGCTCGGCCGGCCGGCGCCGCTTCGGCGCACGCGCGTCAAATGCTAACCTCAGCGCGCGCGACTCAGATACCAAAGAGCGCCCGTTCAAGTGCATGAAATGCCGAAGCACCTTCGTACGGAGAGATCTTCTGTTGCGACACGACAGAACCGTCCACGCCAAAGATGGAGGAATTCCTTTGCACAGCGAAGTAAAGCGCCGCTCTACAAAGAATTCCGCCGCTGGCCCGTCGAAACCCAAGATCGCTATTGAACCAGCGATCGAAGATGGTAACGATGGTATGGTGGACATGGAGACCGCGGCTGCTCTGATGACTGAACTTCACCAAGCTGCGGCTGCCGCCATGGTAGACCAGGAGCAGATGCAGATGCGCGAGAACTCCCGTCGTTCCATGTCGTCGGATTTCGATCCCTCCGTTCCATACCCCTCGGGCGCGATTCCCGTACAGAACATGTCCACCTGGGACCCACCTACCCCTTCGTCGTGCACCGGTCCCGATCTCCACCTGCCCAAGCTCGACACCCAAGACTGGAATGCAAACACTTTGCAGTTGCCCTCGGGCCACCCCACTTCTATGGAGCGATCCTTCTCTGCGGAGCCGAGGTCGTACGCTGCGTCGCCCAATCCTTACTTCGCTGGTTTCGCGTCTCCATCGGGACTCCCCACCCACGCAACCCCGCCTCCCCCACCACCGGCTGTCCAGTCCGACGACGAACGCGTCCAGATTCTGGATAACATCAAGGAGATCGACGCCGAACGCGCTGTCCTGGACAGGTTCCGTCTGCCTAGTAGGAGCGGCTTGAACAGATACCTGACGGCATACTTCAATCTGTTCCATCATCATCTCCCTTTCTTGCGCCTGTCGTCGTTCACTCCTGGCACCATCGCCCCACCATTGCTTTTGGCGGTTCTGTCGATCGGCGCACTCTACACCTTTGAGAAGGAGCAAGCGTAAGGCTTATCGCTCCAAATTTTTATTCACGTACCCATTGTCTAACAAAAACTTCAGTTACACTTTACACCTTTCCTCAAAGGTTTTGGTCAACAACTTCCTGCACAGAAACCAGGAGTTCAGCTCGCTCAATTGCCCATTGTGGACCACTCAGACCCTGCTCCTGAACATGGTCTTTGCCAGCTGGAGCGGTGATGCGAAGGGCCTTGAATGGGCGCACTCCATCAAGTCGTTGCTCGTCAACGTAAGTGATCGCAGTTTTTTATTTTATTTTATTTTTAGGACGTTTACTGATCGGATCGACAGATGGTTGCCGGTGGTCGTTATGAGCTTCAGCAGAGAGTCGAGAAGCGTGGAGGCAGACTTCCCACCCGTGAGGAGTGGATCGCAGATGAGGGCAGCAAGCGAACGTACTTTGCTGTATACATCTTCTTTGGCCTTCTCACCATGACCTTCAACTACACTCCGGCCATCAGCTACAACGAGTTCGATGCGATAATGCTGCCATGCTCGGAAACCTTGTGGAATTCCGACGTATCCGACGAACAGATGTGGCGCGAAAACTACATCAACGAGGCCACCCCGACCTTTGCCGACGCACACACCAGTCTGTTCAGGGGCGAAGCCCCGCAGTGCAGCGCCTTTGGTTGCCGTGTCCTGATCAACGCTCTGTTCCTGGAAGTCTGGAGTGTCAAGCGAAGTCCCGAGATCGTTGAGGCGGTTGTAGCCGAGTATCGAACGAAGCTTAGTGGCGCGCTAGACACGTGGCACCAAACGCTGGATTCCTGCACTACGGAGAGCATGATCGTGCCCATGTCTGCACCTCAGAAGGGGCACCCGCTAGTATTCAACGCCATGGCCATGTACCGGTGCACTGCTGCGCGCCTCGAAGTCGACTTCATGCCGATTCAGGAGGCTCTGCGGTACCACAGCCCCGAGGAGGTCGCGTCCGGCATGACGGCTGCGGCCGACATCATCGTCCGTTCCGAGTCGATGACGAAAGTCATCCAGTTGTGCTTCGAGTCCTTCCAGATCCCGGCGTTGATGGGTATCCGTTGGGTTGCAAGGACCTCGGCATTGAACTGGAGCGTCGAGCACCCGCTCTGCGGATTCGACTTGATGCTGGTGCTCAGTCTGTGGCTCTTCAAGATGGAGGAGGAGGCGGAGACGATCCCTCCTACCGCCGAGGAGCAGGTGATGCTCGACAAGATTCGGTCGCTCTTCGACGAGGACTCGGTTGAGCTGTACGGATCGCGTCTCAGTGCAGCCGTCGCTCGCGTCTGGGGTGGTATGGTGGACGAGGTTGTCGTTTGGGGGTAAGATATCCTCTCTAGATCGAATTCACGCAATCGCAGAATACTGACAATGTCCACAGAGTCACCAGTCTTTTGGGCGAATCGTTCAAGATCCACTCGCACACCCTGGCCCTCAACGACGACGCCGGATTGACGCTGTCATCCTCGGCATCCTCTCCCTCGTCTTCTCCAGAGATGGACGAAGACATGGGCAGCGAACTTGAATAATCTACGACACTTTTTTCCCTTCGCTACTACCTAATTTAATGACCTTTACGACCAAAACAAAACGTTTCTCCTTTTCAGCCTTGTTTCTTCGCTCAATCGACATTTCCGCGTTCAATACCTCGACCCTCCACCATCACCATCACCGACTCTGTCTATATTGTGCTTTTTTGGGGGCGGTTCGGTTTTTCTTTTTTCTTTTTTTCTCAGGCGTCTTGAAAGCATCGGATTGAGCGTTTTATATTTTGTTTTTGAACTTTGTCCTTTTTACATCTGCATGGGTTAAGACTGGTTGGGTTTTCGGTGAACGGGATTTTCTTTACACAGGTCGGTTTCGGTTGGATGGTTGTCTTTATTTATTTTTGCTTTTTTGTTTTGTTTTTCACCTGTTGCATGAATATCCGTTGAGCTTTTTTGCGATCTCATTGCGTGCATCTTCTTGCTAATGGTCCTTTTCTTTTCTTTCTTCTGCCATCTATTTGTGGGTGTCACTCCGGCCGGCCAGTTGACGTTTATATCCTCACGTTTTTTTGTTATTTCATTTTTTCTTCTTATGATTTCGTTTTCTCTTTCTCGTTGTTCTCATATACCTCTTTGTTTTTTGTTGTCTTCTTTCCATCTAACGTCCTCAATAATCATTAGTACCTAGTCTAGTTAGTTTTTGAGTGAACACGCCGGTTTCTTTCTTCTTTCTTTCTCTTTCCTTTCTGTTGCTGATTTATGTGTTGTGTTTTGTTGTGTTGTTTATCTATCTGTATGTCTTTGTTTGTTTGTTTGTTTGGCCTTGCTTTGTGCGCATGATGGATGCTGGGGATGGATGATTATGATGGGGGTCGGCTGGTAGTACTGGTGGTGGCTGGTGGTGTTTTTTTTTGCGTTTTCCTTGTGCTATGCTGTGAGGAGTGTGTGGTTGAGTGGCAGAGTGGTTTCTACAGAATACGATACTTTACCAAGGGCGAAACATTTTCTCGTGGATACATCATAAAGTGGACTTCGCGTGACGCGTGCTCTCTACATAGAGGCTCTCCCGCTCCCGTTTCGTTTGCGAAGTGTTTTAACTACATGTTTTCCCCCGCCTCGAGAGAGAGCTTCCGAGGTTAACTGGGTTAACGGGGAAGTGTGTGGACGGTATAAGTAGACACCGTAGAGTCGTGCACCGTGGAAATTAGATGCCCATGCTATGCCATGCCATGCGGACGGACCGACCGTCCACCGTCCAGCGACCGCAGCAGAGCCGGCTGGTATGGTGGGGTTATGGGGGTAGATATGGGGTTATGGAGTTAACTATGGGGTTGGGGTTAGTTATCGAGAATGCGGTGATGGTGGTGTGGTGCTTGTGTGTGTGTGTTTATGTGTGTGTGTGTGTGTGGCAGAGAAAGGTGTGAGGGTGAATGTGTGTGTGAGTGTCGGTAGATTTTCATGTGTCGGTCTGTCGGTCGGTCTGTCGGTCGTACTCCCCCTCCACCTCGCACCCCATCCCCTTGCCCCTCCACATCCACCTTGTTCTCCACCCCTCCACCCCTCCACCCTCCACCCCTCCACCTCTCCACCTCTCCCCTCCCAAGCTCAATAAAATCCCCAGCAGCCCAGCACAGCTGAGTTAATTCCCTGGTAAGGGCTGGATAAAAACATGTATCTACTAGTCTACCTACTACTGTAGTTGGTCTACTAGTTGCCGATATCGTCGTGGGAGAGGGAGGGGTGGAGGGAAGGGTGGAGGGGGAGGGGGCGGAGGGAAGGATGAGGGGAGGTGGGGCGCCTGTGGGTCGCTTGCTTCCTCTGCAAGCTGCTTGCTCACTACTCTACTCTGCTCGGTGCTCTGCTCGGTGCGACTGCGAGCTCTGAACCGGAGAAACTCTGGGTGTGTAGGTACTTTCGGTACATGTGGTGCTTTCTACTTGCTTACCTACCCAGGTAGGTGCTCCAGGTAGGTAGGTACGGTGCTCTGTACGGTACGGTATGTACGGACGGATGGGCGGTTGCGGGGTAGATAGCGAGGGCTCAGGGAGGGAGTGTGCACCCTCCCCTCGCAGGTGTCCCCTCCTAAGGAATGGAGGGGGGGATGGAGGAAGGGGGAGGGGGGGGGGGAGAGAGACATGTGATTGTGATAGCAGTAGTGGTGATAGCAGTAGTGGTGATAGCAGTAGTGGTGATAGCAGTAGTGGTGATGGTCATGGTGGGGCTTCTACCTCTCGACTCTCGAGAAGAACAGGAAAGCACCCGCCCCAATCGAAGGTTATTCCGGCCCCTTCTGCCGGCGTTCGTTGCTATATACTCTCCATACATTCCTATACTCACGCTCATGCTCATGCTCATGCTCATGCTCATGCAGTCTCCACATATCTACATAGTACCTGCTTGCCTCCAGCCCCAGCTCCAGTGCAGTGCAGAGTTCCTCCGGGAAATCTCATATCACGGCATGGCATGGCCGAGTCCCAACCAACCAACTGACCAACCGCCCGACCGCCCGACGGTGACGTGCAAAGCAGAGCATATATAGGCAAAGCAAAATTACCGCGCGAGCTTCACCGAACAGCGGAGGACTTCAGGACGCAAGACGAAGACGCGCAGGACGCAGAGAAGAAAACCCCGCAACAGACGTTAGACGTAAAGACGTTAGCTCCCCTGGTCGGGTATGTACCATACTCGAGTACATACATGCCATGTGCGAGTCAGCAAAACCGAGTCTTATGCGAACCGGAGCCGCAGGCCCGCAGCATGTGCCTACTCAATGTACCTGCTTGGTGCTTAGAGCTTAATGCTTTTTCGGATTTTGTTGGGAGATAACCCGTGGTGACGACGATAGCACGTGCCTTCCGCAACGGATCCGCAACGGACGCGCAACGGCACGGACGGGGGAGTGAAGCGGGGGGGGGAAGCGGTGAGAGCGAGGGGAGCGGGGGGGAGGGAAGTGGTAATGACGTTCTAGACGGCGAGGTGCGATGCGGTGCGGTGCGGTGAGGTGAGGTGAGGTGTTTAATATCCATATCAATACGGTATCTGTGGACGCTGCTTGCTGGGCGGGCAAGTGGGCGGGAGGAGTGAGTTTCGAAGCGATGGAGGGACGTCGCTGGCAAGCGTCACCGTCACCATCCGTGCTCTAATCTATTAACTATACGAGTGCTGCGCTGGTTTGGTCTGTGGACGTAGAGTGGACGTAGAGTGGAGGGGGGAAGTGGATGGACGGTCGAAGCGCCGTGATATCCCTACTCTAGATACTCTATTCTATGTACTCGGAATACGCTACGCTACGGTTTACCTCCCACAGTCCAACTACTGCACATAAGACCGACAGTACTCTCGGTTACGATATGCATCATAGGTGAGTAGGCAGTTAGGTAGGAAGGTACGCAGTCGAGTGAGTGCTTACTCCACCTACGTCTGCGTTCTGCGTTCCAACTTCTGTTTGCTGCTGTCGCGCTCATCTAAACCGACTGGCCCCTCTCGTGCAGTGGTGGGGCAGTCGGGAAGACGTGGACGTTGCGACGGCGTCGTCGGCGGTGAAGAGGTGCTTCCCCGGACGTTGCGTCCGTCCTGTACCTAGGAGATTATCTGCGCCGTGCATCCCCTCCCCCCTCATACATGTATCATACTACCTACATGTGTGCGTGTAGATACACAATATGCATTCCACCCAATCCCCCGCGCACTTGCGCGATGCCGCAGCGTGCCCGCGGCGGAGGCGGGCAGAGGGGAAAACACTCCATTTGTTCTGGAAAATAAGTGCTGCGCCTGGCGGTGATAGGTAGGCAGGCAGGTAGGCAGTTTCTCTACCGAAACATGCTGAGGCGGCCACCGGCCACCGGTAAGATCAGATGTCCCCCTGCGGCCCCCCCCTGCGGCCTCTGCGGGCGCGTGGGCGATTGGATGGATGGTTGGATAGATGGTTGGATAGATGTATGGATGCTGCTGTGTTTAATATCCGCGCATTCGCTGGCTGGATGGATGGCTGCGGGCTGGATGGATGGCTGGAGGTGCGAGGTGTGATATCCGGGGGTGCGATATCTTCCGGCTGCGGGCGGACGAACCACTGGTCCGGCTGGGTCGCACGATAAGAGAGATTTGATGCGCGTGCGGGGTTGGACGGTGGGCGGTGGTGGACGGCGGACGGAGGAGTGGTTTGCGTGTGGTCTGTGGAGGTACCTATGTATCATAGGTAAGCAACCAGGTATCTAGAGCACCTAGATAGAGCACCTATTACGATTCCGCCCGCCCACCCAACAACAGCAGCAGCAGCTAATGCACCCCGCAGCCCGCCATCACCTCCCCCCCTGAGGGACTGAGGGACGCGGGAAGTGTTGATCTTATGTGCTGTACCTATCACAGGTAGCACATGGTGCCTACCTCCATCCCCCTCCCCCCCTCCCCCGCGGCAAACACGGTATTAACTGTAGCAAGTGGCCCGCCACGTTTGCGTGCACAGTGCGCCGTGCGGAAGTCCCCACGGCCATTTCCTCGTCGCGCTCGTTGCGCGGCCGCATCTCTGACATCTCTGGTATCTGGCATGTTGAGGTCAAGACTCAACCGTCAAACAACGGCTGCGACTCGAGTCCCAACAATGAACATCAACATCAACATCGGCGACTATTTTTAGCGTCAGCGTGGGCACTGGGCAGTGGGGAAAACAAAATACGGGCCGAAGTCGAGATAACTATCATACATACTATGGAGTATCTAGCGTACGGTAGACAAACGTCCTGCACTGCACGATTTGTATATCTAGGCCGGGGGTGGGCCTGGGTGGGTCGGGGTGGGGAGGCCTGGAGAGGGGGAATGGTGGGTCGCCAGGCAGGAATAGAGTAGGAAAAAAGGAATACGCTTGAGCCTGAGCCTGAGCCTGGGGAAAAGGAAAAGGAAAAAGCGACGGAGATGGTTGCAACTTGCAACTTGCGAGGATGCAGCGTGCTCGATACGGACTATGAAGCAGTAGGTTGTGGTTGGGGTTGGGGTTGCGGTCGGGGTTGGGATTGTTTACTAGTATTCACGGGGGGCGTTGTTTGCGTCCGGTTTTGGAGCCGTTGAAACTTGACACAACCCCGACGCCCCGTGGCCGATGATCCTGAGATGGGTGTGTAGCATATCTGGAGTTTCGTGCGGCTGGATCGGATCCGACAAGGAATTTGGTCATTGGCGAATGGTCGATGATGGGCGTCTTGATTTCGTCATCTTTTGATGAATGATGATTGCACTCGAGTTCGAAGAGCTTCACGTGTGTGGCGCTGGACGAGACGTCACGGGATATCTGAACTTTCAAACCTGAATATGTAACCTCGAGAGTCAAGAGTAGAAAGACGGTGGGTTTAGTGGATCGAAGAGAACCCGCTTGTGTGCTGGGATTCCTCGATGGCTGAATGGATATCTCGAGGCTGAATGGACGGCTGAGGGTAGTTGAAGCCTGTTGCAGCCTTGCAGGCCGAACCGTGATCGCAAGCCACAGTGGCTGTGCGATACTCTAGTTATCACGAGACGAGACGAAGCGATAGATACTCTAGAGTAGATAACCACACGAAACCGCAACCCATGTCTATCTACAGCCTCATTGTGTGGACTCTATGCACTCCATTTCACCATCCATTCAGTCTCACCGTGCGAGATTCCAAGCTGCGACAGAAAGGAAACAGCCACCCAGGGACCTACTCCCTTCCGCCCGGCATCACAGAACCTCACTCACCTCACTCACCCCGCCGCACCGAGTCACCCCGCCCCGCCCCACCATAAACCACCCGAAGACACCTATAGATAATACCTATAGCCACATCCAGAGCGCCCGATATGAAATCCGAAATCCACTCAAATGCAAATACTTCGGAACATCCATCCACGTCCGCCCGCTCGCAATCTTGGCACTCTACTATATGTCGCAAATGTCGCATACATATCCATCTCCATCTCCTGGCCCCTCCGCACCCACCGGCAATCTGTCCACACCGCTCCCACCGCACTGCACACCATCCATCTCTTCCACCCACCCACACACACACACACACAGGTAGTTAATCCGGAGGCGAAAATCTCACCTCACCTCACCTGGCAGTTCGGGCCTCCCACATTTTCATTCATTTTTTTTCTATACATTCGTACTCGTTCCTTCTGAAACACTTCGGCTGTACCATACCCTCCATACCGTTCACTGATTTCCTTATGCTATGCTGGACCTAGATATGTAGCGGGTGAGGTGACGGGACATGCATGACGCACGTGCACGGGCCTCGTCTCCAGGTCCCAGAAGGTTGGGGGGTTAGGTTGGGAACTTGCGACCCGGTTTGGTTTGGTTTGGTTTGGTTTGGGGGTTGGAACTGGGAAGAAAAAATATTTGCCTCTCTCGTTCGTTTCTTGGAAGTTGAGATTTTCTTGTCAGTCGGGGGGAGGACCGGTGGGGTGAGATAGGATGGTAGGGGGCGGGGTGGGAGGGGTGGTTGTTCCGGAGTGTGACTTGAGTGGGTTTGCTGGGTTTGCTGGGTTCGGACGGAACGTGGCTATGGCTGCGGCTTTGAGTGGCGGTGGGTGGCGGTGGGTGGATAGGGGCCGAGAAGGTGGGAGGAGGGGCGGGGGGCGGTCCCGTCGGGATCCACTCACTGCCTCTCCGCGTGATGATTCGCCGCGAGACACGGCGGATCACCCGCACCGCCACGGCACGCTCGCTCGCTGACACGCTGTCGACCCACGGGACCAGCCATAGGTAGAGTACTGAACTCCCCCTCCTAGGAGAAGCTATCCGATCCGTACACGGCCGGACTATTCCAGCGTTGAGAAGCCTAACCAACCATCCAACCATCCATCCATCCATCCATGATCCATCCGTCCAGGGCTGTTTGTCAAATGTTTCATCACTCGGTACGGTACGTTATTCGACCGTATCCGAGCATCGATCGAACCAACCGTGAAGTGAGATTTCCTGAAGGCCGAAGCAAAAAATCGAATACTACCTACAGATACGACCGCCGAGTCATCGTGAACCACTTCCGCATACCAGCCCACCTTACCCTGCTCCGAACCGGACAGTCTCGGCGTACTCTGTCCCCCTCGATGGCACCAATGCGATAACCAGGCACGGTCGAACTTTCCTATAGGATAGGTAGGTAGACTGTTGGGCCTTTGTAAACATACTTGGGTATATGTTCCCCGTTGCTCTGGTGTGAACCTCGATGCGGAAGGTTATCACTCGCCTAGCAACACTCATGATTATCACTCGGCAGCCCGTCCGAACACGTAAGCTTGATTGAGTGACATCGATCGGCTGCGTATCTATGCACATCATTCATCCCACAGCTATCGAACAAGTCACGGGTTAACTATGCATTAGTCATCACTCGGATAACCATCAATCACTCCCGCAAAACAACCATTCCGTTGCTGTTACAACGACAAAACAAAGTGTATGGCACCATGAAAAGAGAATCAAACAAACAAAAAAAAAGAACCTCAAACTGAAATACAATAATGAGCATCTGATGAGATCCCCCTTCTTCACCTCATGGCGGAGCGGTACGACATGTTCGGGAAGAAATCGCTGTCTCCGCCTAGCATGGACGCGTTCGTGCGGTCGCCGCTGGAGGAGCCCTTCTTCGCCTGCGCCTCCTGTATTTTCTCGACTACCTGCGTGGTGTGCGTGTCGATCCACTGCAGGGAGCTCAGGTGCTCGTTCAAAATCTTGACGATTTGAGACAACTATATCCACAGTCTTAGTATGCATAACGGAGGAAGGAGAATCGAGGAGCGAATCTTACAGGATCATCCGCGTTCGAAGTCTTGTTGATGGTTGCGCCGGCCTTGTTGATAGCCTTAATCATCTCTCCCAGATCGGACTCCATTCCGCTCAGTGTCTCGTTCAACTTCTCGGCCAGCGTGTAGGTCTTTTCCCTCTCCTGATCGGCCGGCTGCATGCCCTCGGCGGACCCAAACTGCGCCTCGAAGAAGTTGGTGATCTGAGTCTCGTAGTAGTCCAGAGTGACACCGAGCTCCTCCTGTTCGTTCTCGAGCTGCTGAAGGACCGTATCCATTCTCGCCTGCGTCTTTTCCGCCTCTTGCGTCTTGGTGTGGAGATTGACAATCTTCTCGCCGTTGGAGATGAGAACCTCGTCGTACTTTTTGATCTCGTCGGCCTGAGTCACAAACTGGGCCTTGTACTGCTCGAGGTCGGAGGTCCAGCGGTTGATGATCTCCTCCATGGACTTGTTCTTCAGGCGAGAGGTAGGCGGCGGCTGGGTGGCCTTCATGCCACTCGTTCCGGCTGTAGCACCAGAGGGCGTACCAGCGGTGAGAGCTCCAGCTGAGCCTGGGGTGGCCGCAGGTGCTGCACCGAACAAACCGCCGCTAGTAGGAGCAGAGGTAGTGGTAGAAGTCGCACCACCACTAAAGAGACCGCCAGTCGCAGGAGCGGTAGTAGTCGCAGTTGGCGCAGAGGTGGTTGCAGTGCTGGTGGCACCAGCGGCAGGAGTGGCGCTCGTCGCTGGCGTTGCAGCACCGAAGAGGCCGCCGAGCGAAGGCTTGCTTTCCGCCGGCTTCGGTCCACCAAACAGGGAAGGGGTAGTAGCATTGCTAGTAGCAGGAGCCGAAGTCGATGTAGGCGCAGCGGCACCTGCACCTCCAAACATTCCTCCACTCGCAGCCGCCGGGGGCGCCTGCGAAGTAGCGGGGGTCGTCGCGGGAGCTCCACCGAAAAGTCCTCCTGGCTTTGGGGCATTGTTGTTGGCAGCCCCGCCGAAAAGAGAACCACCGTTAGCTGGCGGTTGTGTCGGTGGGGTCGTTGCTGTAAGATCATGTGTCAGCGATACTTATACGATATTACGTTCGGATGTCAAATCCTACAGTTGTTTGTTCCGAACATGGATGGTTTGGCCGCGGGGGCTGATGTCGTGCCGGCAGCACCACCAAACATTGGACCACCAATGGTAGGCGCACCAGCAGGCTTCGCACCAAACAACGACGGAGCGGCAGTTTGGGATGTGGTGGTTGTGTTTGTGTTCGCGCCGCCTCCAAACAATCCACCAGTGGCAGGAGCTGAGGATGCACCGGCACCACCGAAAAGACTACCGGAAGATGGAGCCTGAGTGGTAGTGGTAGCAGGCGCCGCACCGAATAGCCCTCCAGTCGGAGCAGGAGACGGTGGTGTAGCTGACGCGCCGCCAAACAAATTGCCTCCACCAGGCGCTGCTGGCTTGCTCATGCCCGTGCCACCGCCAAACACACCACCGGCCCCAGGTTGACCCGTCGGGGTAGTACCTCCAGCATTGCTCCCGAACAGCCCGCCGCCAGGCGCCGCTCCACCACCACCGAACATCGGAGGCTTTGGGGGTTGCGCACCCATGGGGTTACCAGCAGGAGTCGACGAAGCGCCGAAGAGACTACCAGTAGGAGCACCAGCAGGCTTGTTGTTAGAGAAGAGTCCGCCCCCACCACCACCCATTCCAGGGTTCGCTGCCGGAGTACCACCACCGAATGCAAAGCCGCCATTAGGTGCCGTCGTCGGCGTCGATGTTCCCGTACCGCCAAAGAGAGGTGTACTAGTTCCGGTCTTCGCAGGTGTACCGCCGAACAAACTGCCGCCAGCTGGGGCTCCACCGTTGGGAGCTCCAAAACTGAAGCCGGAGGGCTTGTTATCCTTGTTGTCGCCGCCGGCACCGCCGAACAAGCCTCCACCACCAGCACCTGATCCGAATGATGCCATGGCGCTTTGGTGTATTTACGTTGCACGGACGGGGTCGTAAGATCAGATTGTCGATAGTCGAAAGGATGGAGCGAGGATGATATTGAAGTTGTTGTGTGCAGTGAGTGGGGAACGAGCGAGCGCGTTCTGCGACGACAAGCAAAATTAGCAATCAGTCTCAATAAATCCAAGGGGGTAGCAATGCCTACAAGATTGGTGGGGAGGGTGGGTTGTGATGAAGGAGGAGGGTCTCAGCAGGTGTGGGCGTGAATGTTGGTGGAGGATAAGCTACAGAATAACGCGACGTGAAGCCCCAAAACACTAGTTGAGGCTTGGCGGCAATGAGGCTCAGCACAACGGTTCATATTCTGTCACTCAGTCGATCCCTACAAGACGATGTCGATTTTAGCTCATCGATTCTATCTAACGCGCTGGAATATTTGGCCCGCTATATACGGCAAGTTCGTTCGGTAAGCCGATCAGCCCTGTTGCGAATGACTTCACGCGTGTCGGGGCGCGGGGAGTGGTAGATGTTTATGATGGAAATGGCATACACGCGGTACTATAGATAACCAACTGCACGAAATTTGGGTAACAGCTCACGATGGAATACAGCGTTGGATAGGGCTGTAGTGCTGAAGACACCCAATAGCTTTTGGATGGTACACGGCTTTCGGGCGGCACATGTCTTTCGGACGAACATTACTCTGGTGGCTCCATCTCGGCACTAGCACTGGAAGTGGCAAACAGTCTACAATTGTGCAAAACAAGTAACTCCGTATTCCCATTGTTCCGTTGAGAATATTTTTATTGCCCAAAGAAAAAAGAACACCAAAGACCCCGACAAACCAGGCCGAACTAAGGTGACAACATTTACGTCTCCTTCTTCTTCTTGGCACCCTTGACCTTCGCGGTTCCACGAAGAGTCTTCTGCTTGTTCTTCCTCTGCTTGCCTGTTGTGAGAACGGACGTTAGCTTTATTCAGCTCGCGATGTGATCGTCGCTGCGGGTGGAGTAACGTACGTTGCTGGCGAGAGGGCTTCTCAATCTTGGAGGCCTGGCCGTAACGGACCAGACGGTAGTGGGGCTCGAACTTCTTCAGGCTGTCGACAGAGTCGTAGATGAGGGCGAAACCGGTGGTCTTTCCTCCTCCGAAGTGGGTGCGGAGACCGAAGACGGAAACGGCATCCTTGTCGGACTTGTAGGTCTCAGCGAGCTTGGCGCGGAGGTCGTCCTTGGAGATGTCTGCGAAGGAAATCGATCAGTCTGCAGTTCGCGGCTCGCGTGATGAGTGCGTATGCTCGGTGGGTGGTAACATACTGGCCTTGCCCTCGTGGAGGACGTCACTGTAAAACGAAAAGCTCGTCAGCCTCCATGATCATCACAATGTAAAGCTTCATCCCATCCGCCATCCGCCACCGACATCCATCGCGACCAAAACACTCCAGATAACGGACGGAATTCCGTGGAAATTCCGCCCGCAATCGACCCCAATCCATCGTATCATCCTCCCAATGTCCCCTCATTCCTCGCCCCTTCTATCCACACCAATGACGGGGGACAAACGTACACCACCATCTGCTTGCGGGCCAAAAGGGCGTTCCGCATGAATTTGCGGGTCCTCACGGTAACGGTGTCAGCCATGTTGTCGAATCTCGATTGTCGTATCGGGCGTGGACTGTCGGTGTTGGCGTTGGGGCGTTGGGCGTGTAAATTTGGCTAGGTTTCTGGTTTCGACAACTCCGGAGTGTGCGGCAGAATCGCCAAGCCTTGGGTGTGCGTGTGTGCGGGCGTAGGGCTGTTGTGACTGCGGTGGTGGGTTGGCTTGTGGGAAAGCGGTTAATTGGCTTGGCATTGTTTATCTGATCGTAGATCATGTGATCATAATCCATCTCTGGTCACAGATTGTGGCTAATCTGGCGGCGCGACTTTTCCATAACACCCCACAACACCCATAAATTGCTGCGAAATGGCTGAAGTAGATAATGCCTCGGGAGACTTTGGTTGTCATGATCACTGCGATATTCTGCTTAGCAGTTACGTTGGGTTTATGTACCGGAAGCGTTTAGCACACGCAGCGCAACGGGGTCCGAGTTCTTCTCCTTCACTCCCGCCTCTGACCTCGACTGCCCAGCTCCACCTTCTGGGCCTCATGGGCACACTTTCACCACTACTCCAAAGGTACTTGCTTCGGTATCTGCTGTTTGAAACCCTCAGATTCCGGGCGATGGGTGAGCGTTCGGCACACCACCCCAAGTTAACAATCTGAGAAACTGCATATTGTCGACTGAGACACGATACAAATAAAAACTGTGGCGTGCTGTTGAATATATGGGGTCATTGGGGGAAATGGGAGTTTGCAGCTGCAGCTTCGGTATCCTTCAACTCGTCAGAAACCCAAGGTTTGAAAATACAGCTGGCAACCGAACAGGCCCAAAACGGCCTCTGACGGCTGGGTGCTGTAGAACGCGCGCACAGTATCTAGAGCATATGGGAGCCGAAATGGGTTTCTACGGACGAACGGCATTCAATTTAAAGTTTAACCCTCCCCGCTATCAATATAAAGTTGGAGTTTATCGTCGGGACCAAAGTGCGGGCCGAACATGCAGGGTCTGCCATCTGGATCGCATTCACGGCACGGCATCCAGCATCCAGCTTTCGGACCGTCGCGCCAGCGGCCAGTCCCGGCTATGCACGCTACGTCCACTTCACCGTGCACATATATCCATACCTCTCCACCTCGCGTCGACTCTACAACACGACACGGAATCCTCACACTCTGGCTGTTGCTCGAGTTGTGAATTTCATCGCTCAAAACTTCTCTTCTCTTCCTCGGTTGGGTAGTTGGGTGGTTGGGTCTGCATGGATCTCATTTCGGTACGGTACATAACAGACATCAGTAGGCATAACTACAGCATGAGATCCGGGTGAACTCGCCAACATTCCTGACATCCGGCGGAGATCCTGACGATTTGGTCCGGGGACGTGAGACAGAGCAAGCCACAATCCCCAAAGAAAGCAAATACTTCCTACCGGTAATGACTCTTGACTCTTGACTCTTGAGGATGATTTGCTGAAGATGCCGGGCTCGTATTCGTAACGGCTAAAATCGGCCACATGGCACACACAGTCGGCCGGTGGTTCCGAGGGGTAATCACAGTGAGCACGTTTTGTTGATACTTTTCGGATGTCTGTTTTAGTGGGAGGTGAGTGCCTAAAGTTGTGAGCAGTTGTGGAGGTGTATGCACATACTCTACTAATCATGATGCAGAGTGGGTATATCCGACTACCTACGAATTGGTAGGCGGGGGATGTTCTGCTTGGATCCTGTTATGCAGCTGGCGTATATCCGAAGTCAAGGTACCTACTTCATCTCGCCCTGGTGGGTTGTGCTTGGTTATGATTATCAACGGTTTTATTTGCTCGATCATACTCGCTGCTCGAATTCAGCCTGCTGGCTAGGGCGGCGTAATTTCTCCCAGCAGGCGAGCTGCGAGAGAGAGTGAGAGAACATCAATCCATTGTTGCATACGGCCTGTCTAAACTATGGCAGGCTGTGCTAAGGATTAGCTGCAAGCCTGCAACCATACAGTTCTGGCCAATGCCAACGAGTGATATCTCTTGATCTAAACGGAATGGAAAATTATACCCTCCATCGTGTAACCACCTCAGCTCTGTGCAGTGCGAATTACGTTTACCCGCAGCAGCCGAGCTGTGTGAAACCATCTCCACTTCCTCCCATCCATCCGTCCGTGTCTAAAAACCTCAGGGCGTCCTCAATGTGCCTAGGTACCTTTTCTAAACGAGAAATCACAGGAACCGCCACCGTTTCACACCCGGGATCATCCCACTGTTCCTGTTCCTGTTCCTGCAGAATGCCCACCATTTATCCGCCACGCGGATGCGGGGAAAAAAGCTTAACCATTCGAGGTTATTGGGGGGAGTCGAGATATGTATCTATGCATATGATAGCCTAAACGACAACCGGACAACCGGACATGGTAAATGACGACGGATTTGTAGGGCAACGGCTCCGGTAGCGTGAAGGAGTTGATAGATTAATTCGCTTGGCCATGGCCATATTGTGTGCGCATCTAGGTACTTGTGTAGGATCAATCTCGTGGTGGATAGTGGAGTAGAGCATGTAGGCACTATGGATATGTATATGAGCATGGTATAAACACGGTCTCGCCATTTGTTGATATAAATGCAGTTCCCCAAGCTCCCAACTACCAACCTCCAGCTCCCAGCACTGAAGCAAGCAAGCGAACGAGATGACCCGCCTCTTCCCCCTCCTGACGGCCTTCCTAGCCAGCGCCTCCACCGTGCTCGGTGCGGCGCTGACCAAAGTCTCCAGCTTCGGCACCAACCCGACCGGCGCAGAGATGTACATCTACGTGCCCGACCAGCTGGCCTCCAACCCTCCTATCCTCGTCGCAATCCACTACTGCACGGGAACTGCCAATGCGTACTACACCGGCACCCAGTTCAAGTCCTACGCCGACCAGTACGGGTTCATCGTTGTGTACCCGGATGCGCCTGACAGGTTAGTTGTGACCCCACAAGCTAAGAGAGGGATGAGAACGGGAGTTGACAATTGGATGGATAGTGGTGGCTGCTGGGACGTCCACAGCACTGGCACGCTCACGCACAACGGCGGCGGCGACTCCCTCGCCATCGCGAACATGGTCCGGTACACCATCTCGACCTACGCAGCGGACACCAGTCGTGTCTTCGCTGTCGGTATGCAGCCCCCCTCCCATCCTTTGCTCCACCCCAATTCTAATCCACGTCCCCCACAGGTACCTCGAGCGGAGCGATGATGATCAACGTGCTGGCGGGTGCGTACCCAGACATTTTCGCAGGAGTTGCCGGATTCGCCGGTGTACCATTCGGCTGTTTCGCCGGCGACTCCATGTGGAACAGTGCGTGTGCAAACGGGCAAGTGTCGAAGACAGGAGCGGAGTGGGGCGACATCGCACGGGCCGGGTACCCGGGGTACACCGGGAAGCGGCCGAAAATGCAGCTGTGGCATGGCACCAACGACGCCACGCTCAGCTACAACAACTTCGGCGAGATGGTCAAGCAGTGGACCAACGTGCTGGGCGTCAGTACCACGCCGACGGCTACGCTGACGAATAGCCCGCTGTCCGGGTGGACGAGGAATAGCTACGGCCCGAATCTCCAGGCGATCAGCGCTCAGGGCGTCACCCACGATATTCAGGTCCAGGCCGGAGACGTCATCTCGTACTTTGGGTTGAATACTGTGGGCACTGGCGTGCCGTCGACGTCGTCGACTCCGGTGGTTACGTCCCCGGCGTCCACGACGACTGCGGCTGCGGGTACTGTGGCGAAGTGGGGACAGTGCGCTGGGAATGGATGGACAGGAGGTAAGACTTCCTGCAATTCGGGGGGTTTTGTGACAGCGGGACGGCTAACTGACTGGATATGGTAGGGACGGTATGTGTTTCTGGCACCACTTGCATCAAGTTGAACGACTGGTATTCGCAGTGTCAGTAGGATTGTGTGGAGCAGTGCTTGTAGGACGGGATGGGGCGGTTTCTGTAGGATTGTATGGAGCGATGTTTGTAGGATGATATGGGGTGGTAACTGTAGGATTGCGTAGGTTGCGGTGGTGGCTGCTTGCTTTGTAAGCTCTGTATGGGTACTTTAGCGGAGAAATTGGACGTTCATTATTATACAACCATCGCCGTGATATCACTCGGTCCCCTCCCCGTTATCTCCGCACGAATGAGCGGCGGTTAGAAAAGTCAGGCGTTCTCGCTGATCCGAATGAAGATCCCTCTCGTCCCCGTCTAGCCAGATCGAAATCCACAGTTTGAATCCGAGAAAAGAAACGAAGTTGAATCAACCGACCAAGGCCCCTCTGTAGATCTCGCATCCATGCACCCACGCTGCTCCTGTAAAGTCGTCGAGGGCGATTGCCGAGGCGCAAGACCCAGCCGTCAGTGGCGCCGGAACTGTGCTCCGGCGCGTCGGTCCGCGAGTAGGAATCGGAGGGATCGTCGCGGCCCGGGGTCGCCTTGCCTGCCTGCCTCTCTCAACGAGCCGGTAACAAATGGGTACATACATGCCCGGAAGAATGTACCGCTAGGTACATACATGCGTCGTTTCATCCGGGTCTTGGAGTAGGTACTTGCCAGGCGCCTGGAAACGAAGGTACTTGCCTAGAAACGTAGGTACCTGCCCGGAACGTAGTGTGTTCGTTCGAGTTTTCTTTTTTGGCGTCGGATAGGCAGATAGCGAACGTGCCCCTGAAGCCGGGAATCGTCGAGAAGAAATTCTTCAGATCTCCGATTGCCTCTTGTCTCTCGATGCCCCACTCTGCGTGGGGGGCTTCTCACCTTTTCGCCAGGAACGCTCTCTGCCGGTTCTGGCTAGTGGAGCCCAGTTTGCCATGGCTGGTTGGTTGCGAAGCTACCCACTCTAGAGTACTCTGGAGTCTAGCAGTCCATAGCACCCACCCCATGGATGATGGATCGATACATCCATCTTTGTACCATTCTATTAGGGGGGGGGATAGAGAGAGCTGACTGCTGCATACCACTATTCTACCTATGTACGACTAATCGCCGCATCTGCTTCTTCGATCCAAACCAAACCTCCAACCCGACTCGACTCAATTCCTCCCCCACAAAACAAAAGCAACAGCCTTTCCGAACCCCGAGAAACCCGTGAACCCCACGCTCGCATGGTCGCAGAAGCATCTCCAATGCCGGACTCTGTTCCCGTTCCCGGTCGAACCCCGGAGGAGGAGAGAGAAAGAGAAAGAGAAAGCGGATGTGCGTTTCGATTCATGCTCGGTGCGGTGCAATATGCGATCCGTCGAAACTGACATGCCCCGTGCGGGAAACAAACAGACACTTCATCGAACGACGACGATCACTTCTCCGACGCCCCCGAAGGTCCGCCCGCCACCACCACCGCCGCCGTTGAAAAATCCACATCTACACTCATACCCACGCCGAAGGTCGACGAACAGATGGACAGCGATATCGCGATTCCGGGCGCTTTTGGATCGGACGGCACCGACGATGAACTCGACGGTGCAGCGGTGACAGCTGTTGGCACGCCGAAACCGGTGGCCTCGAGGCCGACGACACCGATGCGCAGTGACGATATAGAGGTGAAGTGGAACGAGAAGACGGATGTCATCTCGCCAAAAGTGAGGGGTGAGCGGAAGCGGATTGAGAAGTTGGTGCAGGAGCAGAGAGAGCGGAGTAGGAGTCCTTCGAGCAGCCCTGCGTCGGTTCGGGTTAGGAAGACGAGCTCGCTATTTTCTGCGCAAGGAGAGTCGGAACAGCAGCTAGAACCAGTTGTGCCGGATGAAGACGATAGGAAGGATGATGAGCCAATGGAAGCGGCGCCGGATGTCGGTGCTGAAGTAGCTACGGCGGAGGTGACGACACCAACATGCCCCGAACGGCGCTCTCCTTCGCCCGTTGACGTCGAGGAATCAAAGGAGCTGCCTACTGCCATAGCTGTAACGGAAGAAGACGGCGACGATGCGACGCCTGTGGCGGAGAAGCTAGAGCCTGTCGTTGTTACTGAGGATACCATCGAACAGAAGGCGGAGGTTGCCGAGGAAAGGCCGGAGGATGAGGAGAAGGAGGATGTCACTGAAGAGGGGGAGGGAGATGTCCCTGAAGAGAAGAGGGAGGTAGTGGATGTCACCGAAGAGGAGAAAGGGGATGTTCTTGAAGAGAAAGGGGATGTTCTTGAAGAGAAAGGGGATGTTCTTGAAGAGAAAGGGGATGTTCTTGAAGAGAAAGAGGACGATGGATTCGGCGGTGACGATTTCGACGACTTTGGCGAGGCTGTGGAAGCTGATGGCGGTGATTTCAATGACTTTGATGACTTCGAAGGCTTTCAGGATGGGGATGCCGACGGTACTTTTGATGAACCAGAGTCCGTACCGGAAGCTGCGCCGACACCACCGCCGCCACCACCACCACAGCCAATCGTTCCACAACTTCCCGTACCACTGCCAGACTTTGGAGATGAGGAAGGTGTCAGATTTGCTCTGGCGGATGCGGTCGAGAAGATGTTCCCGAAAGAGGGAACCGAACAGAGAAAACCAACTTCCGTAGAGGGACGATCATTCCTCACCGACAGAAGGTAGAATCTACCCGCCCCTCTTCCGAGAGTTGACACATACTTACACTGCATAGCCAATCGCTGTGGAACCAGCTGGTCGCGCCGCCGCCGCTTCAACCGCCCAACTGGAAAATATCGCGCATCCGTCGCCTTTTCCTGGTGTCTCTCGGAATACCCATGGATCTGGACGAAGTTCTCCCTCCCGAGACGAAGCAAAAGAAGCTAGTTCTCCCTTCGGTTCATCTCTCGCGTCATCCGGAATCGCGCCCATCGTCCCGAAATTCACGTCGTTCCGGATCCTTGTCGAGGAAGAAGAAGGGTGCCGAAGACAAGAACCAGATCAATCCGGAGTCTCTAGATATCCCGAGCGCACGTATATTGTGCTCGACTAGCACCATTGCCCTGCAAAACTTTACGGTCGCAGAACTTCTTGATCATATTCAGAAATTGGAGGAGACGACAGCCACCGCGAGTGAAGTGCTCACGTACTGGCTCGGCAAGAGGGACAGTGCCATGAGTGATAAAGAGACGTTCGAGACGGTTATTGAGAGCTTGGTTGGATACGCCAGGAAGAAGCGTCAGAACGGATAGACCGCGGCATGTCTTTATTAAACTGGTTTGGATTGGCTTGGATTGGGCGGGCCGGGAGGGGATGGGTGTTCGGGAGTTTGGATTCCATTAAATTCTGTGTTGATGATCGTGCTGGTGCCGCGGGTTGCGGTGGGCCTGTAATACTTGTAGGCTAGGATGCTGTGGGAGAAGTTATGTAGAACATACCGTTCTTTTTTCTTTCTTCAACGTGCAATAAATCCTGTACATTGACGTTATCGTCCCCTCCTTCTCCACTGGAGGCTGCATCGATCCCTGATGAACTGCTCTTCGCCAGCTCAACCCACTAGCGATAACGGAACTCTGAAGCTCGCCTTTGGACTACCTAATCGCGCCCAAGGATTGTTCCCCCCCCGTCCCGCGGCCAATAGATCTTCTCCAGAGGTAAACGAAGGAAGAGGTCAGGTGGAAGCCCACGATCACTGATGTTCAAGGTCCTTACGCATGATACGTATGTGCGGTGGGCAATTCTATCCCAAAGGGTCCTTCCGTCACCTGAAGCACCCGCGTATTTAATTTCCTTAGCGAATGGCCGCCAACCGAGTCGTGGCCGCGCCATCCCTTGCTTATCCCGCCTCGTCCCGCACTTTGGTGGGCAAATCATAGGGCTGCGCACCACGGAGTGGTCCGAGTGAAACTCAGTACTCTAGATATCCCGATTCTACACATCTACATACCTCTGGTCCACGGCGCCGACTTCTCGGAAATCTCGCTCCTTGAATTCTACTCTAGAGTCAACCTGCTCCAATGCGTAGGATTTGAGTACAGTGAGACGCCCGACAAAACTCTGCAGCATCAGGTGGTACGGTGACACCGCTGGAGCTACATATTAGATTGCCTACGTCGTCATAAGGATTTTTGGGGATTCTTTAAGTTAGACAGATACCAAATAACCGCTCAAAAATATGCCGGAGGAGATAAATCGCCAATCCCTTTCTTCATTCTTTTCCTGCATAAAAACAGGAACGTATCGTATGCACTGAGTGGCTGGCCATCCAGCGTCTAACCACTACCTAGCCTTCCCCCCAGATTCACCAACACATCACAGGCAGGACCCTTCTAGGAAGCCTACTAGCCTGCCAATCATCCCCCCTTCCCCGCCCGCTGTCCTAGGTACTTCTCCTCACCGCCGCCTCGATGGTATACTTCGATACCTTACCGACGACCGCCAGCTCCTCGCGCAGCTCGTCCCCTCCGCACCCAAACACGCCCGATACCCGGCCCACCTTCAGCACACGGTCCTCGTTCCGGCGCACAGGCACGCTCAAGATCGAACGCTACGTCGGCCAACAAGCCATCACGATCTCGCGAGAAATGTCGCCGACGCTGCCCGAGCACAACGTGCCCGAGTTCCGCGCACCGACCTTCCCCCTCTCCCACGCCTCGCGACAGAAACCGCGGAAGTTCGTTTCTGCTCCTTTCACACCACCTATTATTCTCTCACACTCCAACAGCTAAGCTAATCCACCCTACTGTAGATGGCCCCTCGTCTTCCGCTTCATCAAGGGTTCGATCCACCACGTTATCATTGTGCCCATCACGCTCCATGCGCTCTTCACCACACTCATAGTCTACCTGGACCAAAGCCTGCACTTCAGCCTGGGCCTACCGAGCTCCATCGTGCCCTCGCTCTCCATCGTTGTGGGCCTGATGCTCGTCTTCCGCAACTCCAGCAGCTACGACCGATACTGGGGCGGGCGGCAGGGGATCCAACGGATCGTGTCGATCGTGCGGAACCTCACGCGGTCGTTCCTGATCTGCGGGCCGCTGGAAAAAGACGGCGACCGCGAGGAAACGGAAAAGACCGTGCGCTGTCTCGTCGCGATTCTCTACGCGGTGAAGAACTATCTGCGCGGGAACTGGGGGATCGCCGGATACGATCCCGCGTACAATGACCTCCTGCCGCGCGGGATGAAGGGGCACGAATCCGAGGGCCTAGGCATGCCGCTGGAGCTGTGCTGCGTCATCGAACGGTACATCAAGCGCGGCGTGAACCGCGGCGCCTTCAACGCGCCGCAGTCGGCCATGCTGAGCGGGCAGGTCAATAGCCTCCTCGACGCGTTCGGGAGCATGGAGACGATCAAACTCACGCCCATCCCCGTGTGCCACCAGATCCACCAGAAACAGGTGCTCGCCCTGTACTGCTGCGTGCTGCCGTTCTGCCTCGTCGGCGAGCTGGGCTGGTGGAGTATTCCCGTCATCGTCATGGTGTGCTTCACCCTCTATGGCATCGAGGGCATCGGAGAGGAACTAGAGGACCCCTTTGGCGACGATAAAAACGATATTCGCATGGATGAGATTATTGAGGACGTCCGTGCTGAGGTCATGGTCATGCTGCGCGGGTTTAACAGTGGTGAGGGGATATATTATCAGGGCGAGTAGTTGGTAGAGCGAGGTCACGTGATGCATGTAATTATTGGCGCGGGGTTAGAGGAGTTGTAGGAGTTGTAGGAGTTATGGTAGGCATTGGTTATGAGTGAGTAGGTTATGAGTGATGATGGATGGATGATGATGACCCGATGATGACCCGATGATACCCCGAACATTCGTTTTTAGTTTTAGTGTTAGCATGCATTTCTATTTTTTTTTGACTCTGCTCTTATCTGTTCATTCCACTATCATGTAACTAGTGTAGTGTGTGATTTCTGTAGAGGTGGGTGGTTTACGTAGAGGTGGTTTGGTGTACAGTTAGATGTTGGATAGGCATAGCGAGCGAGTTACTGGATAGTTAGGATGGATACAAGTTTGGACGATACTATGGAAGATGCTACGGAAGAGTGCTCGTACAGTCCGACCCTGTGCTTTGCGTGAAGTGTTGTGAGTGAAGTGATTCGAGGTACCGGCACATCCACTCGACATATTATATTTGGGAGTGTTCTGCTGTGTGCGAAGTGAGTTGGTACGTGCGAGATACAGCATGAGCTCTCACTCGCATGGAAGCCTATCGAGGAACTTTTTTTTGGCTCTCTGGCGACTTTTACGAGTAATCCGACAACAACGACAACAACTTCACCAACACCGACTCACTCATCACCGCCGACTCACGCACCAATGCCGACTCGCTCACCAACGGCGACTCAACCACCTTCACCACCGCCGACTCAATCACCACGGACGACTCACTCACTACCGCCGACTCATCCACCGCCCAGGTTGCGACCAAACTCCGGCGAAGACTTCCCGCTTCTGATATCAGATGAGCTGCAAGCAAGAAGATGTCAAAATGGTAGTTTTCACTCGTCTCGTTGCTTGTACTATAATGCTGTTTTATCAGAAGTCGACTGGAAGCTGATGGTACATAAAGGCCTTTACTACCTAAGGAAACAGAGGACTTCCAGCGGGCGCGCAATCAAGGCTCGACAGTGGTAACTCTCCCGGCCCGGAGAGTGGACTGGGTGATCGCGCTCGTAGAGCTTGTGGTCGTTGCGGATTCTGTCGGTTCCTTTGGCCTGGAAAAGGCAGCATACCCCCCCTCGCCTAAAGGCTGTTAAAGCAATGGAGGCTCCTGAAGCGAGCGAAGATCTCAAGACGATGGAGTCTGGATTGATGTGTTTCCTTGTGTTCTGTTTGTTGCGTGCAATTTTTGTCAGGGCTGTGGGTGTGGGTATATGGGAATCCTTTTCCTTTCTTTCATGTCGTAGTTCTCGGGCTGACAGAAATTTTGGTGATAAGGCTGGAGTCGAGAGTTCCGCTCTCTACTACATACTCTCGCTCTGAGTAGTGGGTGAGCTCTGGTTGTCGGTAACATGCACGACCGACATACAGATAGCGGCGTGGCAATATGGTGATATATTGCTTGTGCATTGTTATGTCGTCGAGTGAGAGATCATGACTCTCCAGTACCACGCCATATGCAACGGTCAACGGCATACGGTATCTCATCTTCCTGCGGTAATTACGAAGCTTGGAGGCGGCTCGGAATCAAGCTGCCTCCTACGCCACATCACGTTCCAAAATGAGCCAGCTGGATGACAGCCGCTGGAAAGAAGCAAGTTCTGGGCCATGCTCGCTCACGTCTGGGTCAACACGGAATACCCGGGCTCGAGCGCATCACACATTTATCGCGGCATTGACCCCACTCATATCGCTGTTGGGACCAATCTTTTCGCTCAGCCAGTGATGTTCTCGCTCTTCCAGCGCCGAGATGGCAGTTGCCGCCGAGCTGTGGAACCATGGCGGTTAGTGAGTCGAGGCTCGGATGGAAGCGACGAAGCTATGCCCGGAGAGGATAAACCAAAACATCTGGTCCATGCACCAAACAAGCAAGCTCTCGCGTCTCAACGCCTCCCCGCCAAAACACACAATCCCACAGACCCGCAACGAAGAGCAGCAACATTCTGACCTTCCTGTGATCCCCACCACCGCCGCAACCAACCCCCCTCCCCCTCCCCCCTCCCCCCCATCACAAGCAACCATGGCTGCGCCCTCCCCCCGCCATCGCAACAATCACCTGAAAGTTGACGATCACCCTGGGCGCCAGCTCCTTCGATCGCACGCCTCCAGTGCTTCGCTGCGATCTAGAGACAAGGACGGCAACAGCGTTCCCCCGACTCCTGTCATCGTCAACATGCTCTCACATGTTCCCTCGCCGCTGTCGATAGATGCGAGCACTTCTGGTGGTAGTTCCGCCAGCGGTAGCAGCGTCACCGGCAACAATGTTCGCGTGGTTGTCCGAGTCCGCGGATTTCTGCCCAGAGGTACATACACACCCATCCATTGCGTGGTCCATGTACGATGGGGCAGTAGCTAATGCGCGCGCGTGACAGAGTACGAGCGGGATGCCGTCAATCTGATCGAGATGGATCCGCAGACCCAAGAGACGCACCTGCTTCCGCCGCCACCCTCCGCGCAGAAGGCCGGCCGCGCTAAGGTCCTCGATCGGAAGACCTTCATCTTCGACAATTCCTTCTGGAGTATCGACCGCGACTCCCCCCACTATGCGGACCAGGTGGATGTCTACGACGCGCTCGGACAGGAGTTCCTCGATCACAACTTCCAGGGTTACCACACCTGCATCTTCGCCTACGGTCAGACGGGCGCCGGAAAGAGTTACTCGATGATGGGTACCCCCGAAAACCCCGGTCTTATCCCCCGCACCTGTCACGACCTGTTCGAGCGCATCCAGTCGAATGACAACCCGAACGTTACATACACCGTCCGAGTTTCATACTTCGAGGTGTACAATGAGCAAGTTCGCGACCTGCTGGATGCTCGACGCGGTAGTGCGGTCAACTACCTCAGGGTCCGGGAGTCGCCGGCTGATGGCCCCTACATTAAGGATCTGATCGAGGTTCCGGTGCGCAACATCAAGGAGGTCCTGGGCTGGATGAAGCGGGGAGACCAGAGCAGGACGGTGGCGAGCACCAACATGAACGATACCAGTAGCAGATCGCACGCCGTGTTCACATTGATACTAAAGCAGATCGAGTGCACGGAGGATGATGAGACGATCGAACGGCTGGCTCGCATTCGGTGAGAATCCCCAAGATATACCCACGTCAAGATCTGGACTACACGGAGATGGCGGACGCTAACATGATGGCAATGCTATAGTTTGGTCGACCTTGCCGGTTCCGAGCGCGCGAATTCTACTGGTGCTACCGGTGCCCGACTGAGAGAAGGATCTAATATCAACAAGTCGTTGACAACCCTCGGCCGAGTCATTGCTGCGCTTTCCGATGAAGGTGCCCGGCGTCACAAGAGGAAAGATGTCGTTCCGTACCGCGACTCAATCCTCACCTGGCTCCTCAAGGATTCCCTCGGTGGCAACAGCAAGACGGCAATGATCGCCTGCATCTCCCCCACCGATTACGACGAGACGCTCTCCACCCTTCGCTACGCTGACCAGGCGAAACGCATCCGTACTAGTGCTACTGTCAATGAAGACCAAGTCTCGCGGGCGGCCCGTGACGCCCAAATAATCGAGATGCAGAATACTATTCGCAGGCTTCAAATGTCGGTTTCCGAGGCGACGATGACCCAAAAGCACAACGAGAGCCAGAGCACGCAGATGGAAATGTACCAGCAGCAAGTCTTCAACTTGCAGCGTGTGATGGAGGACGCGAGGGAGGCCGCGGACTGCAAGATCAACCAGTTGCAGAGTCAAAACGAGGCACTCAGGACCCACCTACGACTTGCCCTCGAAACCATCAAGCATCCCATCCCGGCTATTCCCGTGCACAGTGATGATGAGGGCGAGGATGAAGAGTCCGAGGAGGACGAGGTTGACGAGTTTGAAGAAGAGCAGCTCGCGATGGAGGCGGAAATGAGCTCTATCCTTCACGATGTCACCGCCTTCCAGCGGAAGCTCCAGGAAGACAAGGAGGCTGCCTCTAAGGCCATAGCCGCGTGTTGAACGATCTCATTCTCCTTCTCTTGTTCTACAGCCATTCGGTTTCTCTTTTGTAAGGAGTTTGTGCAGCGGGTTTTGGTTGAAAAAGGTTGGGAGGCGAAGTGATTGCGAACGAAAAATGATACCCTAATGCGACGACGATACTGAATAATGGGATGCGAGAGCGTTTTCTTTCTTTCTTGAGTAGCTTGAGATTTTTTTTCTTTTTCTGTAACTCATAGGGCATGAATGAATGATGAGTGGAGTTGTAGGCGTTGCAGGAGTTGCAGGAGCTCTGCGGAGTGGTTTACGTGGTTCGCTGAGCGGTGGTGGCTTCGAAATTGCGTGCATGACAGTCCTGCAGGTACCCACACCCCTCCATCTAGAGTGAGTACCTAGAGTACAATACATCCTGGATTGAAGAACGGATTCGGTGTCGATCTGATGGAACGATGCTGAAGTGATCATTTGAGATCTTCCCTCTCTCAACGGCAATCGAGGCAGCCGGCTCGTGGTCTGTTCCCGATACCTGCTACTCGACTTATCTACATGGAAACAGGGCCGGCCTGCTTCCATGTCCACCGGCAGCCAAGCGTATATCCGGATATCCGTCGTGACTCGTACCTAAAGTACTCTATTCCATGACGCGGTTGCCCCACCTCTCGCGTCTCCTTGACCCTTAAGGCTAGAACACCCAGAGAAGGAAAGCACAATACGTGTTCGTGTCAGACAGCACCGCGAGCATGGTGAGTACAGTGCTTTACATACGCCAATCCGACGCTGCACAACACAGGCTGCAGCATAGATTCGCTCACACTCCCCCCACAACACGCCTCAGGCAGAAGGTGTGGAAGGATTTGGCCACTTCGGGGTTGTTGTTATTGTTCGCAGCGGCGTGGTGGGGCTGTTGGTTGGCTAGGACCGAAACGGTAGGAAGTACTAACCAGGGTGTAGAGTACTTTACGAGGTGCCAGGGATTTTTTTTCTTCCGAGGCGCGTTGTTTACACCTGGTTGGCACGGTGATGCGCGTGCCGCGGCCGATGATCTGATAAAACTCTGCACACTAGGCCGCTTGCAGACTCTTGGCAGGGTGGGGGGAATTGCCGATTGGTTATGCAGGTGGAGGGAAGAACGCGGGTTGGGATTCTTTGGTTGTTATTTTGAAGTCTAGTTGGGGCCGGTAGACGCGTGGAAAGAAGAACTGATGCGAGGGGGGTTCAACGGGCTTATAAAGACCCAGCGCCTTTCACTCTACACGTCTTCTCTTCTCTTCTTTCTACTCCCTACGAACAGACACTACTACCACTACTGCTACCTCACGACCCCTCCCTCTCTGAATTTCATCCTGCTAGTCTTCTCTGTCCTCCTGCCCACCACAATCTCGCATTGATCTCGATTGTTTCTTCGTACTCCAAACCTCCGCTTCTGTCCTCCGCTGTGTTTTCAGATACAATGTCAAACACCATGTCTCCTTCCAAGAAGGTATGCGACATCTTTGAGTGCCGCGAGGTTGCAACTTCCGCAGACTGAGGGCGTTTGCTGATTGTGCGTGGCCAAAGACTGCTAGTGCCTTGTCCAACATGCAGCTCGACGATATCGCGTCCCTGAAGGCCAACCTGCACAAGACCTCCACCAAGTCCGAGCCCGCACCGAAGCCCGTAGAGAAGCTGGTCAATCTGCCAACTACCATCAAGGCCCACGAGCAGGATGAGCCGCTGCTCATGGAGAACAAGCAGCGCTTCGTGCTGTTCCCCATCAAATACCACGAGGTACATATTACATTGCATGTCCTCGCTGTCACGTGTTCACGTGTTAATTGATTTTCGTGTTGCAGATCTGGCAGATGTACAAGAAGGCCGAGGCTTCGTTCTGGACCGCTGAGGAGATCGATCTGTCGAAGGATCTGCACGACTGGCACAACAGATTGAACGACGACGAGCGGTACTTTGTGTCGCACGTCCTCGCCTTCTTCGCCGCTTCCGACGGCATCGTCAACGAGAACCTCGTCCAGCGCTTCAGCAATGAGGTCCAGGCTCCCGAGGCCAGGTGCTTCTACGGCTTCCAGATCATGATGGAGAACATCCACTCCGAGACCTACTCGCTCCTGATCGACACCTACGTCAAGGACCCTAAGCAGCGCACGTACCTGTTCGACGCGATCGAGACCATCCCCTGCATCAAGAAGAAGGCCGACTGGGCACTCAAGTGGATCGAAGACACCGAGTCTTCGTTCGCCCAGCGTCTGGTTGCCTTTGCTGCCGTTGAGGGCATCTTCTTCAGTGGATCGTTCGCATCCATCTTCTGGCTCAAGAAGCGTGGCCTCATGCCCGGCCTCTCTTTCTCCAACGAGCTCATCTCGCGTGACGAGGGTCTGCACACCGACTTCGCCTGCCTTCTGTTCTCGCACCTCAACCACCGCTCCAGCCACGAGGAGGTGCTCGCCATCATTGCCGAGGCTGTCGCCATCGAGTGCGAGTTCCTGACGGAAGCCCTTCCCGTGGCGTTGCTCGGCATGAATTCCAAGTTGATGGTACAATACATTGAGTTTGTGGCCGACCGCCTGCTGCTGTCGCTCGGAAACCCCAAGCACTACAACGCCACCAACCCGTTCGACTTTATGGAGAGCATCTCGCTCGCAGGAAAGACCAACTTCTTTGAGAAGCGCGTCGGAGACTACCAGAAGGCTGGTGTCATGGCTTCCACCACCAAGAAGGAGGCCGTGCCTAGCGCCGATGGCTCCCCCGCCCCGCCACACGCGCAGGAAGGCGATGATGGTCTCATCTTCGATGACGACTTTTAAACGTACTGCTCTTGCTGCTGCTGCTGCTGCTGCTCTAACGATTGTAACAACATAATGGTCTTTCTGTGTGTTTCCTTCATTTTCATTTTGGTCTGTCGGGTTGGGAATGGTCGATGGTGTCATTGGGTTTTTTTTTCTTTTTTCTTTTTACATGCTTTTCTTTTTTTCCCTCTTTTCTTTTTCTTTTCTAGCTCTTTCGGTTCTTGCAAGCATGGCATGCCTTGTCGTTTGAAGGGGTTTTCACTGCAAAGCGTTTTTTGCCATACCAATTGCGAAACTCGGGGGCTTTTCCTTTCTTTCTTTCTGGGTTTTTTCTTCTCTTTCTCTTTCTTCTGGTTTCGAGTTGATATATGGGGTTTCTTTTGTGTGTGTTTCTGGCTGGTCTCAACTCTCAAAAAACAAAACTCGTGTACTGTAAAGATGCAATGATTGGTGGTGATGATGATGGTGATAGTGGTTGGAAAGCGGAATCGAATTGAGTGCCTGTTCGGACTTGCTATCACTTGCTGGTTTCTATTCTACATGCTCAATTACAAATGACGAACAAGACAGCCTTCCGACACATACCAGCAGGACTAGCTTGGTAGCTTGAGCCCTGATGTCGTTACGCGTGAATCCTTGCTTTCTCACGCCGCCACAGTTTTTCCACATTTGTTAGGTGGGGCAAGCACCAAGCACACGGCATGTGGCGTTTACCGTTTTTTTGCAGCCTCTAAAATAAGAGCCGCATCGCGCGAAGAGCATAACTTAGAACAAACTGCCTGCCACAAGCAATCCAGCCTCACCTCTCACCTCTCACCAACCCACTCACTCACCACTCGATTCACCAACCAACCACCTTCGCAGCTTCGCTCCCTCGCCCTTGCCCCTTCCTACCGCTCGACAAAAACTGCAACCAGTTCGTCCCCCTCCCCCCCTCCACCCCGCTACTACTACAAACTATACGATCAGCATTGCTGACTGGACTGCACTGCAACAGTGGAGACGATAGACCTCTACGAAACCCTCGGCGTCTCCAAATCCGCCAGCAAAGTCGAGATCAAGAAAGCCTACCACAAGGTCCCAGCCCCCCGTCTATATGCCATGGCTCAGAGCCGGAGTCGTCGTAGTCCTAGTAGTACTGACATACCACCACCTAGGCGGCGCTCGCATCGCACCCCGACAAGGTCCCGGAAGCCGAGCGTGCGGAGGCCGAGATAAAGTTCAAGGCGGTGAGCCAAGCGTACGAGATCCTGTTTGAGGACGAGACGCGCGAGCGGTACGACCGCTTCGGCATGGCGGCGTTCGAGAACGGCGGTGGTCCCGCCGACGGCGTGGACTTGGACGATATTCTCGCGCAGATGTTTATGGGCGGGATGGGCGGGATGGGGGGCATGCCCGGTATGGGTGGTATGGGAGGCATGCCAGGAATGGGGGGAAGGGGTGGCCCCGCTAGGCAGCAGAAACAGAAGGGGAGGGACGTCGTGCATCAGTATGAAGTCTCGCTCGAGGAACTGTATAAGGGCAAGACGGTCAAGTTGAGTTCGACTAGGAATAAGTTCTGTGGTACTTGCGCTGGGTATGTTTGCTGTGTCTCCGGCTCGAGGTGGAGCGGTGGATCGGGAAATGCTGACTTGTGCTAGCACTGGAGGAAAGGATAAATCCAAGCCCAAGAAGTGTTCCACCTGTGACGGACGAGGCTGGAACCAGGCGCGCCGCGTCGTCGGTCCTGGGCTCGTCACGCAACAGGACATTCCCTGCTCCAACTGCCGGAGCAGCGGCATGGTATTCCGCGACAAGGACCGTTGCAAGAAGTGCAAGGGCACGTGCGTGCAGGAGGAGAAGAAGGTGCTGGAGGTCTACATTCCCCGCGGATCGAAAGAGGGCGACAAGATTGTTCTCGAGGGTGAGGCGGACGAGCAGCCTGGTTTCGAGACGGGCGATATCGTCTTCATCCTCGAGGAGAAGGACCATGAGGTGTTTACCCGTGTCGGAGCCGACCTCAGCGCTACGTTAAAGGTTGACCTCGTGGAGAGCTTGACCGGGTTCAGCAGAGTGGTGCTGAAGCATCTGGACGGACGGGGCATCCAGCTCACTCATCCTGTTGGCGAGTTCTTGAAGTCCGGCCAGGTTCTCAAGATCCCCGGCGAGGGCATGCCCCATAAGAAGGGCGAGGGCAAGGGTGACCTGTACTTGGTCGTTTCGATCGAGTTCCCTGAGAAGGGCTGGAAACCGGACGTCGAGGCTATCCGGAATGTCCTTCCCCCACCCTCTCACCCGAAGATTGATGCCGACGTTATCGACGAGCACGACTACGTTCGGAATGCTTCTCTCCAGGATGTGAGTAACCCCACACCCTGCATATTTTCCTGACGGGCCGAACAACTGACACGGTACCACAGTTCGGCGGTGACGACGCGGTCTGGGAAGACGAAAGCGAAGACGAGGAACAAGAAGGGCCTCAGTGCGCTCAGCAGTAGTGACTTCAATCGCCGCAAATACCCCCTCCTTGATCCCTATTTCTACCTACTCCAAGGCATTTTCTTCGTTTTTGTTCTTTTCGTTCTTAGATATCGATGGCGGGAACAGACTTGGAGGCATAACGTTTGGGCTTTGTTTTCTGGCGTTTGTGTGGCAATACTTTTTGTGTTCTTCCCGGCGCGGCGGGTGGCGATGAGCCGAAAAGTTCTGTTTGTTTTTTTTTCTCGTTCGGCTTGTGCCGGCTTGTGGTGACATGGGCATTGGGAGGGAGCGGTGTACTCTATTCTTTTGTGGTGAGATTGGTTACATGTGCAGCAGCCTACAGATGAAGGGGAGGATGCGGTAATAGATATCAACTGCGAGTTCTGGCGGGCTGAATAGGTCTTGCGAGGTGAATCAATAGCCGCTCAGAGCTGATGTTGAGCACAACCCATGGCCCCCGCCAGGCTGAGTTTCTTCCAAATAGGTAGCAAAGCAGAGAAGCAGGACTATTTACTCTCGGACATCTCATACCTATTGCCATCGCACGGAGCCACTCTCTCTACCCTGTTCGAGATGCAAAGCAAAGTGGCCATAGATTGATTACATCTCGATAGCCACTTTACGGTAACTACTCTATCTCCTCGACCATTGGAAATCCCATTGAGGATCTGCAGCCAGCTGCAGCTGTCTCACCCATGTCCCGACTCCCGCCCAGCCTCGCTTGTCCGAGCTCGGACCAACCAACCAACCAACCACAAGTCTAACCGCGCACAGCACAGCACAGCTAACCAAGCAAGCAACTGCTCTACCGGCACCCTACGTAACTGCAGCCAGCACCCTGAGCAACGAGCAACGAGCACCCACCAACGAACGGAACCATGGATATCGTCGCCGCCATCTCGAACTATGTCACCAAGATGGTCTCGCCCGAAGGCGCCACGGGGCCCTCAGGGAAAATGAAGATTCTCCTGCTGGATAGCGAAACTGTGCGTGTTGCTTTTGCTTTGGTGGTGGGGTTTGGGGGGTCGGGGGTCGGGGGTCGGGGGGATGGGGAAGGGGAAGGGGGGGAGAGGAAGTGTGCCGGTGTGCTGACCTAGCTGCTCGGATCGCGATACATAGGTGTCCATCGTTTCCTCGGCCGTCACGCAGTCCGCGCTGCTCGCGCACGAGATCTACCTTATCGAGTAGGTGGCGACGATGGAGGAGAACGGGGGAGGGATTGGGGGAGGGATAGGGGGTGGAATGGGGGGTGGGTGCGGCAGATGGCTGACCGCATAGCCGCCTAGATAATTCCGAGCGCGAGAAGATGCGGCACCTGCGTTGTCTCTGCTTCGTGCGGCCGTCGCCCGACAGTATTCAGCTGCTGATCGATGAGTTCCGGGAGCCGAAGTACGGGGAATACAACATCTGTACGTTCTGTGGGGTTGGGCGGGTGTAAGGGGGTGGAGGGGGCTGATCGTGTGGGATAGTCTTTAGCAACATCGTCAAGAAGTCCAGCCTGGAGCGCCTGGCGGAGGCGGATGACCACGAGATCGTGCGGATGGTGCAGGAGCACTTTGCTGACTACCTCGTCATCAACCCGGACCTGTTCTCGCTGGGGCTGCAGAAGCGAGTGTGGTCGGGCAATCCGGACATGTGGGATGCGGATGCGCTGGCGCGATCGCACGAGGGCGTACTGGCGGTGCTGCTGAGTCTGAAGAAAAAACCAATGATCAGATACGAGAAGAATAGTCATGCGGCGAAGAAGCTCGCCGCTGAGATCAAGTACCAGATGGGGAAGGAGGAGCAGTTGTTTGATTTTGGCAGGATGGCAGATACTCCCCCTGTACTGCTGATTCTGGATCGCAGGAATGATCCCGTCACTCCGCTGCTCAGTCAGTGGACGTATCAAGCTATGGTGCACGAACTGCTGGGTATCAATAATGGACGCGTGGATCTGTCGGAGGTGCCGGATGTACGGCCGGAGTTGAAGGTGGGACTACATGAAATCTACTATATGGCACGGCGCTGATGGGTCCGCAGGAGATAGTCCTCTCACAAGACCAAGATCCGTTCTTCAAGAAGAACATGTACCTCAACTTCGGCGACCTAGGTGGCAATATCAAAGACTACGTCGACCAGTATCAGACCAAAACGAAATCGAACATGAACATAGAAAGTATTGCCGATATGAAGCGGTTTGTGGAGGAGTACCCCGAGTTCCGACGGCTGTCGGGGAACGTCAGCAAGCACGTCACACTGGTCGGCGAGCTCAGTCGTAGGGTCGATAGAGATAACTTGCTGGAAGTCTCGGAGCTGGAGCAGAGTCTCGCGTGCAATGATTCCCATTCGGCAGATCTTAAGGTGCGTCTGGCTGTGGCTTTCCGTGAGACGGGATGCGAGGTGCTGATGCTCCAGTAGACAGTCCAACGGATGCTACAGTCGCCCATACCAAGCAGCAACAAGGTCCGGCTGGTGGCATTGTACAGTCTGCGGTACGAGCGTCATCCGCAAAACGCGCTCCCCGCTCTACTAGACCTCCTGGGTATCGGCGGAGTACCCCAACGCGACGTTAACGTAAGCCATCCTCTCTCCAGCTCTACCTTTACTAACGCCCACCAGACCATCAAAAACCTCATAACCTACACCAGCTCCCTCCAACGGCAAGAAGACCTCTTCGAAGCGGAATCCATCTTCTCCCGCGCACGAAGCGGCTTCAAGGGTCTCAAAGGCGTGGAGAACGTGTACACGCAGCACTCACCGCGCATGGAGCAGACCCTCAACAACCTAGTCAAAGGCCGTCTCCGCGAGCAAACCCACCCTTTCGTCGAGGGCAGCCCCAACACCCGCGAGAAGCCGCAGGATATCATCGTGTTCATGATCGGCGGCGCCACTTACGAGGAGGCAAAACTCATCGCGCAGATTAATGCGAGCACACCCGGCGTCAGGGTCGTCCTCGGTGGTACCGTCGTCCATAATTCGTCCAGCTTTCTGGATGAGGTCGATGAGGTCGTTGCGGCTTGGCCCGCACCGGAGGGGAGGACCCCCGCGGAGAGGTTGAGGAGGTTGTAGGGGACGTATTTGTACCCGTACCTACTACATATCTTGCTTGGATCGTAATAGAGTGAAAGTGCCAGTTCAATGGGGGAAAGGTTGCAGGCTGAATTAGATCATTGTGAATTGGTTTCAACGTTCCGGTCATGACAGTAGATATAGTATCGGAGCTCCCTCCAAGCCCCGCATATTTCCGTGCCCGCTGTAGAAGATGCCAAATTCCAAATGTTTCTTGACCCACTGCAGCGCCTTCATCCCTAATCTACATACCAAAAACAATGAGTTCTTTTATTTCCGCTCATCATCCTGCATTCGATTATGTCCAATCACCTTCCAGGTATTTCAAGATCTCGTGCCGAACTTCTCAGAGAGAGAGAACGTCGATTTATTATCGCGTGCGACCTGTCTGATTTCCTGCCAGTCCCGCAGAGAGCTGGATGGAGGCTTCTCACTGGTGCACACCCGGAAAGTGGACCGATATACGAGTGATACCCTATGAAAGTAACTGGAGAGGGGGTCATCATAGAGCCCGTTCCAGAGCTGACGCTCCCGCGATCTATCGGTACCTAATGTATCATTGGAGCTTGCCGTCTCGGTCTCGGGCTGTTTCTTGCACGTATTGAATCGTGTTTGTCCTATTCCTTTGATGTGCTTCGAATCTGTCCAGAGAGATCAGACTAATCGGCTGGTCTCTCTCGTTCAAACTTCAAACCGAGGACACACAGTTATCTCCATCGACTGACTGGATAACCTGGCGCGACACAGGACGATGACACTCTTCTTTCACCTGAGACTGCAGGCAACGGGATCACGAGCGTTAGAAACGTCTTTTTTTCATGTAGCCACTGACTGGCACCGGTATAGGTATGTACAGCCTCTCCACCGACATATATATAAACACCCCGCACCACATCAGCCCCGCCTCGACAGATCCAACCCCTCAACAGCGAGCTTAAACACATCGGACCTATCACTCCACTCTGTCAGCCATGCTCCTCCTCCTCCCCTTCTTCCGTTGTCCATCGGCGCCGGGTGGGGGGGCGGTGCACATACCTAGAATAATGCCCACCCACAGCAGTATCGAGATCCATCTTCGCCCTGACGACAGCCTTCTGTACATCGCCAATCTCCGCCCTGAGCACCCCCGCAGTCCCCCACATCGGCCCCGCCAGTAGATTTCCAAGGGGATCAAAAACGACGCTGCCGCCGTTACATACAACCTCGCCCTGGGCGACAGCCTCGAGATCCCCGTCCACGTCGTCGTCGTCCTCCATGTCCACCTCCACAGCCCCAGGAACATACTCGGGCAGCGTCTCGCGCGTCACGAATTGGTTGCACCCCACGACGAAACAGCGGCCCTCCAGCGCGATGTGCTGCATCGTTGCGATCCAGCTCTCACGCGCGTCCGCCGTCGGCGCGATGTACAAGGTCACGCCCTGAGAGTAGAGTGAGGTTCGCAGGAGCGGCATGCTACATACCCGACCCGCCAGCCAGTCAGCACCGCACCGAGGAGCGGGGAGAGGAGGGAACGAGGGGCGTACTAATTCTCCCAACATATCGCAGCGCCGATCACAACCTTCTCGCCCCCAATCTCGGCCTCAACAGCCTTCAGAGTCTTCTGCGATCCAACCGCCCAAACCACTCGCTCGGCGCCGGTCGGCATGACCTTCCTCCTCTTCGCGACGAGTCCCCTTTGCGGACACACACTCACACACGCACAGAACAACGACCCGCCGGCCCTCTCGACGACTCCCACAACCAAGAAAACCCCCGTCTCCCTCGCCAGGTCCTCCAACACCTGTCTCGTGCCATCGCCGGGGCCCGTGTACACCCCCAAGCCCTCGGGGTCAACATCTCCGAGATCCACGGCCGAGGAGTAGTAGGCGAAGTACTCGTCGCGGCCGGCGTCGGTGCGGCTGCCGATCGAGCTGCCGAACGTGCTGGTGCGCGGGTACCCCCCCAGGAACGCCTCCGGGAACACAAGGAGGTTGATACCCTCCAGTGCGGACTTGCGGGTTACGGTCGCTAGCAAAGACAGTGTCCGCGCGAGTGTTCGCTGCGTCGGGTATTGGGCGACGCCGAGGGTTATGGGCATTGTTGTGAAGGTGGTGGTGGTGGTTGGGAGGTTGGTTGGGAGGTATAATTACTCTGTACAATGTCGAGTACATGTGCATACAGCTGGTGAGTGCATCGCGGCACTTATATGTACTCCTCGCGTCCCCCGCATCGCGGCGGCATGTGTATGTGGGGGAGGGGGCGAGGATGCGGGAGGCATGACTCAGATAGCCGTTGGATGCCGAATCGACCACCACAAGGCGCGTACCTAGGTATGTAGCGGGTACTATACACGGTCGGTGGGGTGAAGAATGCGGGGGATCTACATGCCACTACCACTGCTCAAAAGGGCATGTGTTAACGTTACATAACGCCTTCATTCCTATTCTCCATCCTATTCTCCATCGTAGAAATACTACATATCATATCATGTCTAAGTGTAGTTAGAGCCGTAAAATGCTGTACATACTACACATCTACCCAGTCCCAAATAAATGGAAGAAAAAAAACGAACAAAACAGGCGACCAAACGGGGGGGATATGGTATTCGCACAAGGGAACCGAAAGATCAAGAAGAAGAAGAAGAAGAAGAAGAAGAAGAAGAAGAAGAAGAAGAAGAAGAAGAAGAAGAAGAAGAAGAAGAAGAAGAAGAAGAAGAAGAAGAAGAAGAAGAAGATGAAGATGAAAAACAAACACAGAGCAAAAGTATTTAGGTATAGGGGGGCTCATCGGCGCGTGGTATCGTGTGAACTAGGTAGCAGCGGAAAAGATAACGAAACGAAAATCAACACTTCCACAGATCCGTCTTAGATCCTACCCCGACACAAAAAAAGGTATTACTCCAAGACAAGCCCACTCCTCAGCCGTCCCTTCCCCCACACCCCCCTTCCCCGTACCGTGCCGTGCCGTGAAATCGCGAACCGTAAATCATGTCAGCGCCAACTGCTTGCGTTCCTCATCTCTATCGAAGAACTCGCGGAGCATACTGCTGTCGACCGTGTGGACGTAATACTTCCCGCCGGAGTCGGTCCAGCTGACCTCTCTCGAGAAGTAACGTCTCTCGACCATGCGCAGGCGATTGACGGGGCTCTCGGCGTTGCGGGTGGTGATAACGTGGTTCGCGGGCACGAATGGCTTGAGGCTGAACACGATGGTTCCCTCCTTGAGGTCGAGAAACATGTCGAGCAGCTTCTGATTAAGATCTGGCTCGAATGCAAAGTTGTTGACCAGCAGGACGTCGGCGCGACGCAGCGCCGCCGCGATGTTGCGGTTTTCAAGGAACGTGTCGTGTTCGAGGTGCACCTCGCCGTGGGCGATGCCCCACATCCGGCAGCGCGCGATGAACTCCTTTCGCTGCTTCTCGGCGAGAGCCGCCGGCTTGTCCATCTTTTCGCAACCCCACGACTCACAGCCACACTCGAGAGCGGCGTGCATGACCACATTGCCGGTGCCGCTTCCGAGATCAACAAACACCTTGTCGCTCGTGAGGTTCGCCTCTTTGAACATCTTTGAGGTGAGCTTGGGCAGTAGTTCACCGTAGACTTCGCTGGTGAACGCCTGGTAGTCCTTGAGGCCCTCGACCTGGAGGGCCACCGTGCGCGCATAGCTCTGGCCGAGGATGTGCTCGACCAGCGGCGAAGGGATGTAGGTCATGGCGGCGATGCGCCTCTTGAACGTTCCGTCTCGCCTAGCTTTCCGAACCAGCTGGTTGTAGGCCTTGAGGTTCTCAAAGAACTTGTCGCGGTCACCATCCTTGAGTCCGCGGCGCATCCGATACACCATCGTGCCCGAGGCACTCGAGTGGACATCGCGTGCGAGTTCCGGCGGCAGTAGGTAGGTGGCCACGAGTTCCATAGACTCGATGATCTCGATTACCGGGTTGTGCTCGTCGGGGTCGCTGTGCTCCACGAGTTGATACGCCTCCTGGTCGGCAATGCCCGGGTAGTGCAGTCCCACCCTCAGCGAAAAATCTGCTCCCTTCGACTTGAATTCTGCGATTCGTCAGTGGCGGGGAGACTTTGTCGCGCGCGACGAAAAGACAAAGGAAAAAGAAAGAAAACCCAACAAGGGGAAAGGGACAGTCGCAGACCTCTTCGTCGCGACCAGTTCGGCAAGCCGTCGTTCGCAATCTTCTCGCTGTCGATGAACTGACAGCGTTCGAGCGGCTTCCCCGTCTCCGGGTCCTTCGACCGGAAGCTGATCGGGTGTACAGGGCGTCTCCCGGGGTCAACGAGCTGAGCGGCCAGCGGTGACGCGGACCCCATCTTCGAGCGCTTGGTCTCCCTCTCGTCGGCGGAGGACTCGTCGTCGCTCGACTCGAGGCGTGCGGGGCGTGAGGGTTCCGGCGGCTTGAGGTGTGCCGGGGACGACGACGGGCGCCGCTTTAGGTTCGGCGTCGAGCGAGTCGACTCGGCGCTGCTGCGAGCAGAAGCAGGCATGGGTCGGGAGTCCTGCACCGCAAGTGTCACCGTCGACTGCACTCGGCGGGGATGTGGCAGTTTTTTGGAACGGTCGGAGGGCAGCAACGGTGGTCGGCCATTTGTGGATGCGGCCACGACAACCTTCTTGCTACTACTGCTGCTATTCTGCTTGCTGGTGCTACTGCTGCTGCTCTTAGTAGCGCTGCTACTGCTGTTCCGTATCTTGACCACCTTGCCCTGCGGCGAGATCGGGGTTGTGCCGGGTGCCCTGAGCTTGTCGAAGAAGCTGCTGGCGGACATGCCGCGGGGATGCTGCTGCAGCAGCTATGCCCGATGGTTGGTCGGTATT
Organism: Tricharina praecox; assembly: GCF_024521635.1. Taxonomy (NCBI): domain Eukaryota; kingdom Fungi; phylum Ascomycota; class Pezizomycetes; order Pezizales; family Pyronemataceae; genus Tricharina; species Tricharina praecox. The sequence continues at coordinate 289,046 of NW_026250434.1, read as the reverse complement.
ACGCGGGAATAGGGGGGCTTTGGTGTGGCGTGGTATCAGATGGGCGTAGTATTGGTAAAAGTGCCACGAGGGTGTTTATGGTGGTGGTGTTGGTGGGGGTAGTAGTGGTGGAGGTTGTGAGTGGGTTCAAGTGAAGTGAGTTGGTTTTCACACGAACGAACGGAAGGGAAAGATCGTGTGATGCAGGCTGCAGGCACACACGGAGTTCTTTGTTGCTGCGCTAAAACGTGAGGGCACAAGCCACACCCTCGCCCTATGAGACAAGTGTGGCTTTTCACTGCATGGTGGACCTGCATAAGCCCGCGCCCTCGAGCTCCTCTTCGTCGTGGAGTCTGCCCTACCGGTAGCAGAGTGCCGTAGAGTACAGGTCCAAGTCCCGACTTCCGGGGGATACAAAGGATACATGATGGTAGACTCGACTTTGACTTTGTCTCTGAGCCCCCGGAAGCATATTTCATTCGTATCACCACCCACCACCACACCACCATCACTCGGAATGTTTCTCCCGCGTGTGCGAATCCACTTCCGGAGTGTGTGCAGCAGTTGAGGCACTTCTTATTGGACACCATCGCCCCCGGGCCCGTCGGGCTTCCAAGTTTTTTCCGAGAACCATCTGTAACTACCCACCGGTAGTTAGATGCCTCCACCACCACCCTCCACCAGCAGCAACACCACCACCCCGCAAATCATCACCCTGGGTATGTATCGTACTTGGATACTTGGGTACTTGTTCCGATTTCACTCATCATCATCATCAACGGAAGGCAGAACATCATCACGGCCTGTCACGGTCTCGCACTGTTAATTGCAAACGAAACTCCCCGCACCGCACCGTAGAGCCGTAGAGCATAGCAAAATAGAGAGAGAGAGAGAAAAAAAATGAAGAAACCCCCATCCCAAATGCAAAATCGAGGAGAAAAAAATATTCATCACAGAAACTGCAAGTCAAAACACCCTGTACCGTGGACGGACGAAACCCTGAAGAAATGCAAAGGTATAGGTAGGAAAAGAGTGAGACAGAGAGAGATAGAGAGACATCAAAAAGTCGGGAATATCAATCAACGAACGAAAGAGAAGAAAAATAACCGTAAAAAACCCCCACCCCCAATATCGCCCTGTGAAATAAGAACCGTTCGTGAATGAATCAAAAAAGATAAAAGGATATGCCCAGCGTGAAGAGAAGTTGAAACTGAAAAATGAGAAGAAAAAATAATCCACAGATATAAACTTCAGGTCATGGTCATCATAAGAGGAAGAAACAAAAAGAAACCCATTCCGCTAAACTCACAAGCAAAATACACTTGAGAACTCGAAGCAGAAGCCCACAATCGTATGAAAAAAGAAACAGAAAAATCAAGAGAAGTACAGGGAGAAAACAACACAAAAATAGCAACGAATTATTCTGCAGAATCCTCAGGCCCTGAGTACCAAGACAAACACACACAAGCTCTCTCGAAAACAAGAAGAAAAGTGTTATGCCTGCCCCCACCTCCCCTCCCCCTCGCAACAAAATGGCATCAAATCAAGATCTTTCCCCACTCACACAAGCCAATCGTCGTCAATCAAATAACCACACGTCCGCAGAAAGGGGAGAAAGGGCACCGATCTTTCTACTGCTGGTAGCCGCCGAAACCATTGCCGCCGAAGCCACCAGCAGAGTTACCGCCCCAGCCACCCGGAGTAGCCGGGCCGTTACCACGGCCGTATCCTCCTGCGCTTTGCGGCATTCCACCCTGAGGCATTCCACCCTGAGGCATTCCGCCCTGTTGCATACCGCCTTGAGGCATTCCTCCTTGGGGCATTCCGCCTTGCTGCATACCGCCCTGAGGCATTCCGCCGTAGGCTTGCTGCTGCTGCTGGGGCGAGAAACCTCCGTTACCGTCTTGCCATCGGCCTCCCGGGGACGGTCCGACGGGCGATTGGGGTCCGTGTCCTGGAAGAGCGTTAGGTCTACCGATGAGAGTTGCAGGAGGTCCCTGAGGGGTCATCGGCCCACCTCCATACTGGGGATAGTACGCGGAGGGGGTATTGGGAGCAGGGTATTGCGGGGTCTGGGATTGTTGGGGAGAATAACCATCGAACTGACCAGTCGGGGGACGATCCTTGCCCCACTGCGAATGGAGTTAGCACATGTCACAAATCGCAAGGGAGAAGGAATCGGTTACTCACGCTGCATTTCAACGGCCTGCCGTTCACGTTGTAACCCGACAACTGACAGATGGCCATGGCAGCATTCTCATGACTGTCCATCTTGACGAACGCAAAGCCCCTGTCCGCCTGGAACCTCGTCTCCACCACGTAGCCAAAGTTCTGGAAAAGCGGCACCAGGTCGTTCTGAGTGGTGTACGGAGTCAAGTTTCCGACGTACACGGTAGTCTGCCACTGAGGCGTCTGGGTGACGATCATATCGTAACTTTGGACACCGTGTGTAGGAAAGTGGTGGTGACCGTAGGGAGTGGTAGGAGTCATGCCCATGGCGGCCATGGCAGCCTGCTGGGAGACCGAAGGCTGGCCCTTCTGGTTGGCCCAGTTGCAGCGGATGGCACGGGAACCGAGCCATTCACCGTCCATGGTGCTGAGCGCCTTCTCGGCGTCGACCTTCTCGCGGAATGCGACGAAACCGTATCCCCGGGAGCGACCAGTCTTCATGTCCCACATGACGCGAGCCTCTGAAACCGAACCGAAGGCGGAGAATGCCTGGGTGAGGACCTCATCATTGACCTCGTTGGATAGGTCTCCGACAAAGATATGAAAGTGGTTGCTGGTATCCTCCTTGTTGGCCTGGTTCGACTGATACGCCCAATTGACCCGAATTTCCTGCACGAACGACGTCGAGTCAGAAGGACCGTTTCCTTGCTCTGCGCCACCACCCTCAGAGGCACTAACCGACTGGTGGACCCGTCGTCCGTTCAAGGTGGCCATGGCACGTTCAGCTGCACCGGGATCGTCGTACTCCACAAAGCCATAGTTGTAACCCTTGGCCTAAATTAGAAAGAGTTTTTGAGTACACCGCTACAAGTTCTGTAGGAGCATAGGGGGGGGGGGGGGTCGGTGTGAACCGAAGGGGGGGCTGTGGAACACTTACATTCTTGTCCGGAATGATCTTAACACTCTGGACATGGCCTGTCGTCTCGAATATCTGCTTCAGGATGTCCTCGGTCACTCGGGGATCCAGGCCTCCGACGTAAAGGGCACGCTTGTTGGGCTCAGGCGCAGCGCGACGAACGAAGCCTCCTCCGGAAGTCGGCGAGGTGACGCCCGAAACCGACATGGGCGAGGTGATGGCCGTGGGAATCGGGTTCGTGTTCTGCGGGATGATCACCGGCGGGAGGGGAGGGGGAGGCATGTGACTGCTGGTTCCCGAGTTCTGGCCGGCGGCGGCAGCGGCTTGTTGGCCTCCGGCGGCGTTTTGAGCATCAGCAGACATTTTGGACGGAGCACAATGATTCTGTCTGGACTCGGTGGACGACGACGACGACTAAGTGGGTTGCGATCGGAAGGGTTTGAACAGCAACTCTCGTAGACTTGTTCTTTTCTTCTTTTGCTTTCTCTGCTTTTCTTTCTCTCTTTTGATTTGAATTCCAGTGGCGGCCGGATTCGACTATCTCTGAAGAAAAGAAACGTAGAAAAAGAGGACGACGAGCAAAGCGGAGAGCTGTATGCAGCAAACAGGAGAAGTCGACCGTGAAATTGGGATTGAGGGGGATAGGGCGACAGTCAGAGATGGTGATGACTATTTTGCGTAAGAGAGACAGACTGCGGATGCAGAAGTGAAGAAATTTCCAACCAGAGAGATGACGACCAATTTTCTTTCCACTTCTTATTCTCTTTTTTTCTCTCTCCCACTCGACCAGATAGCAAATCCTCCGTGCGTAGCAACCGAAAGAGATGAAAGAAAGGTTAATAAGATGGTGGCAAGGAGAAAGTCCGGAGACAATGACGACTGCGACCACTGAGCCGAGGGAGCGGCAGTGAAGGAGTTGATGAAGGTGATGAAGTTGTCAGTGGTGGAGGGAGATTGGTGGAGATGAAGCCAGCAACGAGAAAGTTGAGTTGTGTTTCGGATGAGATGAACGGGGAAGAAACCGGGAAAGTTTCTGTATTCTGTCACACTTCTATCTTCTCACAAGATGACCTTCAAGCTGCAACCGGGGGGAAATGGGCGGGAGGGAGTGGGGGGTGGAGAAGGGGGTGGAGGTAGTGGTGGGGGGAGGTGGGGAGGGCGGGTAAGAAGAGGGAGGGGGGGAGGAGAGATAGTAGGAAACGAGGAAACGGAACGGAAAAAGGAGACGAGACGAAGAAAGCTGAGCAAGAACACGAGTGTAGGGAAAGCGTGAGAGGACGAGAAAGAGAAAGAGAAAGAGAAAGAGAAGGAGGACGAGGAGGGAGGGAGGGAGGGAATTTGAATGGGGCCGAAGGTGCTGGGGGGTATAGTTAAGAAGTGGTTTAGGTGGAGGGCGTCGGTAGGTTTTTGGAGGTGGAGGTGGAAGGAGGGGAAGCGAAAGTCACTAGCTTAGCGCTCCGCTTCCGCGATAGGCTGCGAGAGACAGGGATTTGCTCTCCATGGAATGGTGGGTGACAGCCGGCCAGACAGAAGGGGTGAAGAGGAGGTGGAAGTAACTAAGGATGGGATGCTGATGCTGCTGGTGGTGGTGGGTGTGGCGGGTGGTGAATGGTGGGTGGTGGATGGATGGACGCTGGTGATGCTTTCCGTTCGGCGCGGGGCATATCATCAGATCTTCTTCTTCGTCTTCTTCCCGTCTCAGGAAAAGGACATTCATGCTAAGTGCTCCCCAGTAAAAGCACCAACGTCGTCGAGAGATAGATAAGTTGGGCACAGCACCCGCTCGGATCGATGCTCAGAATACGGCCACGAGGGGCAGAGGCGAGACGACACTACGGATTGCCCAAAGCAGGAAGCCAGCGGCCAGCGGCCAGCCATCCAGCCAGCCAGTCGAGCGGGCAATTAACAACGAGCTCGCGGGCGCATCGTGAAGAACCCGTGTACTCGTGGCCACACGGATACCGTAACTATGTGGAGTGGTGTATAGTAGGATGAAAGCATAAAAGACGAGTATTCGGGTTGGTTTCGCTCGCGAGAACTGAGTGTCTGCATCACCCACCGGTCCTCGGCCCGTTCCCCACCTAACCACCACCACCCTCCCCGCCCCGCCCACTTCCCTCGCTCGCTAGATGTCCCAGATAGACATATGTGTACATAGCAGCTGTCAAGCCCGTCGCTCAAGGATCCGCACCGATCCCACCGGATTGGCCAGCTTGTTCGCTGGCAAGTTGATAACTCGGATGCGGGGCCAGGATGAGACATCATGAGAGCGAGTTCGTCCGTACTTTACATAATCTTTATTTTCTTTCGCTATCGATAGGTGTCCGTACTCTACATACACCTAGTACCAGTACATGCCGAGAGACCCTGGACGGATACGAGCAACTGATGAACGTTATTCAACTGAAAAAGCAAAGCAACCAGAAGAGAAGAGAGGCCTATGACTTCTGAGAATACCTGTGGTATTGAATAATGTCTGATGTGTTGAATAAGACAGAAAAGCAGCAACAGAAAACATTTCAACGCCATCAGGTTTGCCCGCCATAACTAACAATAGCTAGGTCCCGCCAGTGATACCGCCGCAACACAGAGGCGCCGAGACCCCGCGGTCCTTCAGTATGTGCATTGTCGCGCATAGAGTATTATGGGTGAATGTTCCCGCATGGAGCTTGGAAAGGGAGTGGGAAACAAATCGGCGACGGTCATCGGGAAACATCGCGAATCGCGATGCGGGGACGAAGTCGATGAAGTCAAAGGAGACCGAGATAAATCTGCTCCTTTCCGGGCTGCCTCCCGCTGCGACTTTACGTTTACATATCGGTCTCGGCAGCTCATCCCCATCTTCTTCCTCATCCTCACGGCCTTCCTACCCCCTCCCCCTTCCCCCCGAGTTCTCACCCATCTCGGCGTTCTATACACCTAGAGCACCCCTTCCGAGGTTTTCAATCTCCCGCGAGTCGGGACACATTCTTGAGATCATCCCTAGCAATGGAAGAATTCTCCCGTCTTCCTTTACCCAGACGTCTTCGCGCCCAAAATGCTTCAATTATGCCCACCGCCCACGTCCGTAAAACCCACCAAAAAGACTTCATTCAACTACTAAGTCCTTACCTAAGATGTACCTCGTATCGATTGCCCCCAAGTCCAGCGGCTACTAGGTACTCTAGATACATACAGGCTGTGACGGTCCACGGATTGTAGTCAGCCATCCCCAGTCCCCAGCACCAGCACCAGCGTTGCCGCCGCCGTTGTCCGAGCTCCTGCAGCTGCCAGCATTACTCTGCTTATACCTACACCTACATGATCGAGTGCTTACTTACATTACATGACCAAGTGCTTACTTACATGACCAAGTACTCTACTTTCATGCTCGGCGCCTACCTTCCTCAGACCTTCCTCAGACCTGTCTCTGACCTGACCTGACATGTGGGTGATATGTCATGCATCCCCGAGCAGACCCATCCCCGACCAGACCATCGGTGCTCACGTCGGCGCCCATGGTCCCAATGGTCTCAACGGTCCCAATACCTAGCCCCAACGGCCGCAACTCCAAGAAATCAAAATATGGTTTTATATAGCCAAGTACCAAGTATGCTATGCTATCTAGTATCTCATAAAGTAGGTGCCCAAATACTCGCAATGATATCCACTTATCGCCTTATCCACCTATCCACGTATTACAACTCCATCCCCATCCGCATCCGGCTGTAGGTATAACAAGTTACAACATAAGTATTCCCGTCCTCGCGCCCATCAAGTGCTATGCTATGCAAACTCCATCCCAAAAACTCCACCTCCCTCCCCCCATCACCACCACCCTCCAACCGCCTAGTCCAGCTTATCCCTCCTCTTCTTCCTGGCAACGGATAACGACCTGCGCTGAAACTTTTTGATGATCTGGCGTCCAACTACTTCTCGAAGACAGTACATGAGCGTGATTGCCATGACCGGCGCGGCAATCTTCCAAAAGTACTCGTCCGACTGTCCTTGCACGCCCGGGAACACTTCAAAGTTCATGCCAAAGTAGCCGGCCAAGAAGGTTATCGGTAGGAAGACGATGGTGATTGTGGCTGTGGAAGGGAGAGAGTGTTAGCTCGAGGCGTGCAGGCTGGAGAGGGAGAGGGAAACGAACTGAGTTGCTTCATGCTCTCGTTCTGCAGACTGCTGATCGTGTTGAAGATCAGATCGATCATGTTGTCGGCTGCCCGCTTCATCGTTTCGAGGTTCTGTGGACGGGTGCTGTCAGTTCCGTCTCTGTCCGTCTCCCGGTCTCCAACAGAAAAGGACTCACCTCGAGAATCAGCAGAACGTGATCCAGCACGTCTCCTAGATAAACCCTGGTCATATCACTGACTTCGATACCGGTGCTCCCTTTGATCTTCGACATGATGCCCTTCTTGTGGTCCCTCAGCGAGGTGATCACTGCCGCGATGGGCGCAATATTCCGCTTGAGCAGCGACAGCTCGCTCGTCAGGATGTAAAGGTCCTGAGATTGCTTAATCGAAGGATCCGTGAGGACGGTCATCTCCAGCTCGGCGATGATGTCCTGATACGCCGACACGACGGGGAAGGAGAGGTCGACGATGCCGTCGATCAGCGCCTGCATCATCATGCTGGGATCGCTCGAGGTGCGCAGCAGTGTGTTCTCCGAGTACAGTCGCGAGAGGATGGGAGGCTCAATGTCGTCGCCCGAAATCTCAAAGAACGAGACCACCGTGCCGTCCTCGGTCAAGAACACGGATACTTGCTCGACGTGCACGATCTTCTCGAGCGGTTGGAGGGATCCGTGCGATTCCATGTAGGCTATCCGCTCGGCGTTGGGGCCTCCGAAGGAGGACTGTAGCGTCCGGACTTTGTTGCGCAATGAACTCTCGTCCAGCATGTTCTTCTCCGGGTCGTCGTCGCTCGCCTGGCAGCCCCGTGAAAACATGCGCTCCCAGAACGGTTGTTTCTTGTAGTGGTCGTGGTTCCTGAAATCCGAACAATCGCCATCGAGAAGTTTCAGGAGTGGCAGGATAACTATTCGGAGCTGGGTCAGTCGACCATCCAATGGGGCGAATACGAGGGGCAGACCGTACTAAAGGCATGGTCGGAATACCAGTCACACTTGGGTCTGTTGCTGTCGTGTTTGGACAGCAGATCCTCGAGGGCTGCACGTTCATTCGAAGGGGAGTCAGTTCCTGATACGTGCGCGAGACGATACAAGTAGAAGTGCCACCGGACCTAGGGAATGAAAGTTGTAGTGTCGCGCGAGCTGCTTGACAACATCCCACGACAATCCGTTGCAGTTGATCCATCGTACCTAACCACCATTGCGCACCCAGCGTCAGCCCAACTCCCCCCCTCTCCCATCCGCCCGTCGCACCCCGCAAGCACAACCCACCTTCGCCCAATCGGGTCTCGGCTTATCCAAGAATTCCTTCAGCCCATCGTTCCACAGCTCGTACTGGGAGATGCGGTCCTCATTGTACTCGACCACAGTGATCTGGCAGTCGGTGTGGAGGGAGCTTGTGAGATCGTCCGCGAGCCCGTCGCTATCTGGGTTCAGCCCCGGCTCGAGCCCGGCCGACAGTATCTGGTACTCCTTTGACGCGGTGGGCGCTCTGCGCAGCCGGAACTGGCTCGACGGCCGGTGCCCCGATATCGGCGACGTCAGGATGTCGCCCTCCGGGATTGTCTGGATCGTGGCCAGCGTTCCCGACCGTGGGCGCGTTGCGGCCGCCGCTGCCGCCGATGTGTCCACCATCAGCACTCCGCCATTGCTGTCCAGCGGTGAAGAAGGCATCGCACGTGCGTGCGGGTACGCGGTCATTCGTCGTTGCCGTTTGGGCCGTGTCGGAGTAACGGATGCAGTAGGTAAATAGGTAGTTAATCGAGTTGCAAAGTTGGGCTGTGGTATCTATCGAGGAGCAGGAGTAGGCTGTGGAGTCGAATGAGTGTTACAGTGCGTACGGGCCATAGAAACACACGTCTGCTATGGAGTAGAGTTGAGTAGGTAGAGTAAAGTAGAGTTGGGTAGAGTAAAGCAGAGTAGAGCCCACGCGGTTAAGGCTTAGGGGAAGAGGAGGAGGAGGAGAAGCTTTTCTCTACATAGATAGGACCTCGTACCCAGGTGCTTACCGTACCTGTTACTCTACGCAAAACATGCGCAAAACATGCAGAGAGTTTCCCTTTGTTGTTTTCCCCTGCACAGGGTTCCCACCGCCACAGCCGTCGCTTGCAAAAAATACAACCACCACCCCTTTCCCAGTTCCAGGGACAACACCATTCTCACCCACAATGGGATTTCCTCTCGCCGGGTTTCGCTTCTCTGGGAACACTTTATTTCTTCGGCGAGGATATATTGGCCTTCAACATGTGCTGCTGAAGCATCCCCACCCTTGACATTGTAGTTCTACCTTGTGCTCTAGAGTATGTAGAGTACCCCGGCGGGGGGAGGGGGAAGCTCCCTCAGCGCTCCGGCCAGCATACGTAAGTGCAACTAGCGGGCGGAGTTCAATGCGCGCCACTCGAGACTCCATCAAAGAGATCGGAGATTTCCCTACCTAGGAAATTTCAGTTCCGGTCTCAAATCCTCAAAGCCCCCTCCCCCTCCCCTTCCCCCGTTTGCGACCTCCACTTCGACATCTATTCTCATTTCACTGCGCTCTATCCTAGGCAGCAGATCCAAATGCGATAATCCAATGCCCCCTCGTTGCCCCATTGCATTTCCCCCAATGCCCATTGAAAGCATATCACTAAGCATTACGCGGATCAGATCTCCCATGCTGACTCGGCGGTTCCCACACACCCAGACGCAGCAGCCGGCGGTCTGAAGCTTCGAAGTTCGAATGGAGAAAGACACGAGCTATCACGCGATCTACGATTGCACACTAGCTACCGTAGCAGGAGCGACATCCGAAGAATCGGTGGAGCATCCTATGTGCTCTACATACGGATTCGCCATTCACCGGTAACTACCGGTAGACAGATAAATGTCCATCAACTGCCTCATGCACCGGTTGCTGACCGCACCCCGACGGAGTACCTACGCCGGACGTGGCGCGGAGCTGGAGATTGAGACTTGTCGAGGTGACAACCCACTTTCTGGGGAACCCGGGGGACTGTCTTATTGCACCGGACAGCAGGCTACCGATCCGGGGAATGCGGCGATGTGTCGTAGTTGAACGGAGCTTGAACGGAGCTTGTCCGGAGCTTCAATCGAGCTTGAGAGCTTGAACGGAGCTTGGCTGCGTTGAATGAAGCTTTGTATAGAGTAGTATGCAGGGCGCAAGGCGCTGGCGGAGAGGCAGGGTTCCCACCGATACTTAGCGGGTCGTGACATAATCGGACCGGACTGTGAGTTGAGTGATGTCACATGAGACGGTGGATGAAGCTTCGAGCTCGAGCTCTCGACCCACCACGCACGGCGCCGCAACCGCAATTGCGAAGGCTCGTTGTATCATTCACCCCCCCCCACTACCACTGGTCGACGAAACAGAACGAAACCCACCAGACAGAGGTCGAAATCGTCAGCCCGTTACCTAGTTGCTCCGCTCGTCAGGGCTCAGCTTGGCAATCCCAGTCCCGTTGTCGTTCCACGTTCCAACTTCCAAGCCACACAATGAATCAACTCCCAGGGCACCAGGGCACCAGGGCACCAAAATCGAAGGATCGAAGAGGATAACGTTCTGTGGGGTAGGTATACATACTAGTGAGCTCCGTTTGGTCCTTGAAAGTTGGATAGGCTGGGATGTGAGCGGATGGTAGACTTGGGAGTTGGTAGCCGCTATGTAACTGTGGTACCCTAGCCCCAAACTTCCTTAGTTTGGGATGCAAAGACTTCCAAGTTCCAGGCTTCCAGCCGCCATTCTCCCTCCAGGCTCCGACTACATACCACCACAACCTCCACCGGCTTACTAAGAAACCCATTCATGCCGGGCAGTTGGTCTCGGATGGTGGCGATATACCTGCATACATGAGACACCTGGTGGATGGATCCCCACTAGAGTATACCCCCTCTCGTATTGTACATGTTGGAAGGACTCGTGGTAGTGATCACTGGAACGACGGACGGCGATGGAGAGAAGTAGTATGTTCGGAGTCTAGGAGCTACCGGTACTATACAAGAGAGAGAGAAAGAAAACCGAACTTGGACCCGCTATGCACCGCCCCGAATGTTCCAAGCACTCACCACCGGTCCTCCGAACGGCTAGTTAGCGGACTAGGTACTCACAGGAACACACTCGTTCCCACATACACTGAACCCTTTGCGCCAACCCCTCGCCGCAGCGATAATTTTATTTCTGTGAGGGGGGGCCTTCTGATGGTTCCATTCATCTTCCTTGCGGGCTCCATCACGATTCACACCACACCAGATACCACACACACCTTCTACCTATATTTATTCGACGAGCGTATTTTCTTCTTATCATATATTCCGAACAAGCACTACAGGAAAGCAAAGCTGCCCAAACGAATGTACATAGCACCGCTTTATTTCAGTTGATTTCGGTTGATTTCGGTTGATACCGCTGCGACACAGTGCCTCACTCGACCCGTTTGATTTGCGAGAAGGTTTTTTGGGAAAACTAAACAGCAGTGGAGAGACATGCCGGCCCCCAAGTTGAGGGTGTCTACTGTGTTCTCTCTCTTGACTAGCCGGTAGGGAACTTATGTCATCGGCTAGGGAATGGCCGATGGAAGAGTAAGAAAAGATACCGGTTTGTAGCTCCGGCAGCTCTCAAGTTGTTCCATTCTTTGTTCTGGAACTCGTATTTGATTGATGGCTGTCCTTGGAAAGGAGATCCCACTCTCTAGTATCTACGATGGATCTACTCTAACAACGTACTAAACACAACCCTCCCCACCTCACCACCGCTCATTCGACGATCTCTCCCTCATATCCAGCACTTCGCCCAGCTTCTCACAACGCGGGCGCCGGCCACGCCATATCCACCGCGTTTACCAACTCCACCACGGCAGCTCTAACATTCATCCTCTCTAGATTCGCGAGGTCTGCAGCGACCGCCGTAGCCGCCGCATCTACCAGCCTCCACCTGGCCTCCAAGTTCCTCCAGCTCTGATCAGTCGGCGTACACGCGTACTCCTGCATCGCCGTGCGGAGGTTCCCGCGCGCCGCCGCGAAGCGCTGCGAGCTCTGCCGGTGCAAGCGGCCGAAGTGCTCCTGCTCTGCGGCTGTGGCGGCGCCCGCGCCGGCACCGGAGAGCGCGCGAGCACTCCGTGGTAGTAGGTCCAGGTTGACGGCGGGTTTGAAGCGGGGGTAAGTGGGCATCGGGGTTTACGCTGCGGAGAGAGGGGAGGGGGATGGGGTTTCTTGAGCTTGCGGGACGGGGAGGGTAGGAGAGGGGAGAGGCGGTTGATGTTGCCCAAGCTGTGAATAGGGCTTTGTCCCTACAACCCCTGGAGAAGCAGTTTTCTGTGAGCTTCGAGTTGATCGTGTGTGATGGAGTGGAGTGGCCTCGAGTGATATTCGTGGCGAACTACATGGCTGCAGCGACTACTCACCAGCCTTGTCTTCGCTATTGAGGAGCTAAAAATCGGAGGAGCCCTTATTCGACGTTAAGAGTGGAAAGGGTGGAAAGGGTCAAGTGTAAGTCACGAGAGAGAAAGAAGGCAAGACTAGAAAAGAACCTCCTGTAGAATTTAGGAAGTCCCAGAAGAACAAGCACACTAAAGAAAACGATCACAGCGACCGCTGAACAACAAATCAGGTAATAGGCAATAGGTAACAGACAATGGAAGCAATGATGATGGACGATGAGACAGACAGGACAGACCCGCCGGCAAAATAAACAAGAGCCCTCTGAACGTTCAACCCCACCGAATCTGGTCTAGCCAAGGCGGCGAAATCTCGCCGCTCGTGCATCTGCCATGCCCGCCGTTCCCGCTGTGTCCCACGCACTATGTACAGATGGGACTTGCGCGGCAGGCGGGCTTTCGAGTTTGCAGTGTTGCACGTGTGAGTGCAGGCTCGAGTCGGTAGTCTTTTTGAACTGTTCACCAACGACATGCCCTGTTACCGTGAAGCCGGTTCTGCTGGCAGCCAGCTGGACCCTCTGGAGTCTGGTCAGCAGCGTCTCGGAACAAATACCGAGACAAATGTAGCAATTGACGCAAGCACCGGTTTGCTACATAGAAGGAATACATAGAAGTAAGTAAACGGAATCGGAGAAGTCTTGAGCATGACCATATCGTCTGGCCCAGGCCTGAAGTTGAGGAAAGACCCGAAACTTGAATGTTGAATAGCTGCAACAGTAGAGTACCCACCTTCGTTCGGGACTGCTGTCGCGTTGAGAATGCAGCAGCAGGACACTATATTCCACACTTCAGATATGCGAGTGAGCTTTGATGATCGTATTCCTCACTCCAACGTACACTATTCTGAGGCTATCAAATGATGGAGCAACACCTACTACAGTATTGTAACCTTCACAGAAGTTCCATCTCCGCGGGGACAACTCCAGTGACAGCCATTCATTCTCCCACAACACAGCTTCACCATCTTAGCTTTCTATGGCATCGTCTGCCCTTCGGAGTAGCTTCTTGACGTCTCCGACTTATCTTTGAAGTTCATGTGCCCTTCGTAGATTTCAAGCTGTGATAACAATACATGTAGTCGATGGGAATTCCTCAGGGTCCTTCTTACGGGTCTCTTCCGACAAGGCCAACCAAAACAATCCGAACGACGTGAAACTATCGACACAGACCATACCTCGGCGAGGTGAAGGCCCACCTTATTGGACTAGTTACCATCTCGAGATCAATCATGACGCCGAAACAAGCCTGGAGAATATATGAAGTCGCTGCACGACAGGCCCAAGCGTTTGGATCGCACATCACATATCATCCTAGGCCAAACCTGGAGATTCAGGTACCTCAAACACGCCTTTAAAAGGCTGAGAGTGATCAAGTTCTTCCTTCGCTCACACCACGACCTCTTCGACATCCTCACACCACCATCTCCCCCCGACATCCTCACATCATAATCTCTCCCCGACATCCTCACATCACCATCTCTCCCCGACATCCCCACACCACGATCTTTCCCCAACATCTTCCCCAACATCTTCATACCACCATCTCTCCCCAACATCCTCACATCACGATTTCTTCTACATCCTTTCACGACATTCCTACTCCCACCTAAGCTATCTCCCAGTTCTCTCAATAACAACCACATTCCAAGACACAATGACGCCCGATTTGGCCGCCTCCTCCCCGGCGAACCATCGCAGTCTGCCACCCGACGACGTCTGGATTGATTACGATGGCACCGGCCCCGAATTCTGGATGGAAGAAGAGGGCTTCACTGCTGCTGGAGAGGGAATGGGAAGGCCCCAGACTCCGGAATCACCCTGGACTGGTGATAATGAGATCTGGATTGAAGGAGATGAGGAATATGGAGAGGAAGAAGAAGAGGAAGAAGACGAGTCCGAGGACGAAATGGAAGAAGACTCAACTGATGATGGAATGGAAGAAGACTGTACTGATGAAGAAATGGAAGATGCCCCGACTGAAATGGGAGAGGAAGGAAAGCGCGCTGAAGGAGGAGAGGAAGGATTCTAGACTGAAGAAGGAGAGGATGAATAAATGGGCTCGGAATTGCAAATGAGCAGATTGATTGATACATGTATACTTGGGGAGTGAATGATCATAGGGGAAGAAGGCTGGTGGAGAGGACTGAAGTTTTCGTGTGTTCTCGGAGGGGGTACGCATATTATAAATGTACTATTTGTGTCGTTTCTTCGTTCAAGTGCGGGCGATTGAGAACCTGTGTCGTTACTATCGCTACCAGTGACCCAAGCCACATATCCCTGCGTAAACTCAGAAACGACACATCTCCTAACTCGCTCCAATGCTCCTGCGATCACCAGCAACCGCCGCGCCGCGTGCACCAGCTCCACCGAGACCGATATCGATGTCCGAACCAAAACCCAAAGCACCGGATTCTCCACCCCCCGATTCTCCACCCCCCGATTCTCCACCCCCCGACACCCCCGAAAACGAGCGGACACGTGCACTAGTGGTGCTGTCGTTCTGGACCGTCGTGCTCCTGCTCGGATTACCGCTATGGTGGTTCACAACTTCCATATACCGCGCGCCGCTGCCGCTGGAGGAGATGCAGAGCTGGGCCAATGGACGGGTACGCCGACTCGGAAGGGCTTAGGGAAGAAGGGGGGCTGATTTTGTGTCGAGTAGGCTTGCAGAGCAGAGTTCCCGTTACTTGTCGATGTCGAGGCGCCGACACTACCGGACCCGGAGAACCTTTTGAAAACGGTGCAGCACGCTCTGGACGATGCGAATGACTTCTCGGCTCACCATCTACGGCTGCGCCTGGCCTACGGGAAAGACGACGAGCGAATCTCAACGACAATCCAATCCGACTTGCAGCCTGAGAGGAAGGGGGAGACTGGGGGACCGGAGGACGAGGAGGAGAGTGTAGCTGCGATTCTCCGGTTGGCACCTGGGACGAGCGGTTCTACTCATTCGTATGAAGCTCCTTCTGCGAGTCGGAGAGCTGTGATACTGACAGTATGTTTAGCTACCAGTTGCATAACTCCTCGAGAGTCATCGATCTCTACTACTCGCCGTCGTACAATCCCTCGTCATCCGCGTCGTCCACGAGTCTTGCGTTGTTCATCTCCAATACGCTACAAGAGATCTTCAGGGAGGAGCAACAGATGATCTCTCACCTACTATCCTCCGCCGCCGCGCCATCGCCTTCCCCGCCACCTGCGTCTTCGGGCTCCAACAACAGCAGCAACGGGTCTAATAAGATCAACAAGGCGGAGATACAGCGCAAGATGAGTCGGATCATGCGGTACTCGCCGACGTACCACCTCACTTTCTCCATGTTCACCGCTTCCGGGAGTCCGACGAGCTGGGAGGTCGAGCAATCCATCGAAGACTACCTTCAGCCGTTGCTTGATGCCTTGAGTGGTATCAGTAACTTTACGGTCGACTCGCAGATTCAGTTCTATGCATCATTGTCTCCGAACGTGGTTCCGGTATGGGTGCCCACCAATCCTGAGGTGGTGGTGCCAGAAGACCAGCAACAGCAGCCGCAGCCGGGAAAGTGGGTTCTCAAGAAGGAGGATCTAAGTAGCTTCATCAACAGCGCGGAATGGCCACTGGTCAGCATAACAAGCTACCCAACCATCAACTTCATCGTGTACATCCCTTCCAAAGAGCAAACACCGCTCGCGATCCCCGAGAGTGCTACTAATGCCTTCCTCTTACCTCAATGGGGTGGTGTCATGGTCCTCAACCCGACGGAGGAGAGTCACACTGGTCACATCAGCAAGAAAGACCTAAAGCCAGCCATGGACATTTTCGCCGCACAGCTCCTTTCGCTTCTGGGTGCCCCATCGCGGCCACTTTCCCTGCCGATCCGCATTGACTCGTTGACGCGCCAGCGCTCGGCGGAACTCTTGACCTCGGCCTCGTCTTCTCTCGGATCGCTGTACAGTCTCACTAAGGCACTTCCGTCTATCTCGATTCCCACCTCGGTCTTGACTTCGGTCGGGTCCACTCTGTCGTCGCTCACCAATGCATGCCGCGAGCTCAAGAAGGGTAGGTTCGGAGGACCTGGAGGTGCCCTCGAAGAGGGCAGGAATGCGGCATACCAGGCCGAGAAGGCGTTCTTTGAGAAGAGTATGGTCGGCCAGGTTTACTTCCCCGAGGAACACAAGGTGGCGGTATACCTGCCGCTCCTTGGACCCGTTGGAGTGCCATTAATAATGAACGCGCTGAAGTGGATTTTCGGAATGGTTAAGGAGTGGAAAGCAAATAGGAGGGGTGCTGCTGTATAATTTCCAACGAGAGCGGAGAAGGTGTTACATATCATTCATTGCTTAGGTAACGGAGTTATTTTTATCGTTTTTGCTTATGGGGTTTTGGAATTCAGTTTGTCAATATTTCCACTGTTTGTGGACGAGTAATACCAAGGAGCTGGGCATGGTAGAGGCGGATGAATCGGAAGAAGATATGGATACTGCCTCAGTCGGATGACTCGTATGGTATCTACTTCACAAGCGTCATGATATACTCCTCCAGATCTGCATATGCCCGATCCACATCATCGTTTATAACGATTTTATCATGAGCTCCTGCCTGCTCGGCGAATGCCAACTCCGTTAACGCGGCATCTAACCTCTTCCGCACCGCGTCCTCGGTCTCGGTGCCTCTGGCTCTCAGCCGCTTTTCAAGCTCCTCCACACTCGGCGGCTTGACAAACACGAATTTCGCCGGGAGTGTCGAAGACTTGACCTGTTTCACGCCCTGGTGTCCATCATCAGCCCCCCTCCAGTCCAAGCCCTCCTACCAATCCTTGGTCGGACACATACCTCCATTTCGATATCGAGAACACAAGCTCTCCCGGCTTCCAAGACCTCACTCACAGCCTCATAACTGGTCCCGTAGCTCTTTCCCGCGAACGTCGCATGCTCAATAAACGCGCCGGTCTCCGCCAGCTCCCCGAACGCGGCCGGAGTGGTGAAGTGGTATTCCCGGCCGTTCGTCTCGCCGGGGCGGGGTCCGCGCGTCGTGTGCGAGATCGAGAAGCCGAATGCTTGCGGGTGAGTGCGGAAGAGCCGCGAGAGGAGCGTGGATTTGCCGGAGCCTGAGGGGCCGGAAATGACTATTACGGGCTTTTGGGGTGGTGGTGCGCTGGTGATGTGCCGGATTATGGGGTTGCGAGGACTGCTGCGGAGCAGCCGAAGAGGTAGTGGTGCGAATGGTCGCATGGTGTTTGGATCTTGAGGTTTTCTGCCTGCGTGAGAGCGCGGGTGGACACTGGAAACGCGCGGTGACGTGAGCTATGTATAGCAGCAAGCGAGTGAGCGCGTCGCGGGGCAGATGGTGGGGGTTTGTATGGGCATGGACATGGATGGACATGGGATGAGATGGTGGGGTGGTGGGGCAGGTCGCTCATCTTGACTCGACTCAATCCACCACCACCACTCCACAAAGCAACCGTAGCAATGGCCGCACTCACCACTACTGACCTCCATGGCGCCCTCCCGCTCATCGCCAAGGGCAAAGTCCGCGACATCTACGAGCTCCCGGATAATTCCTCGTTGCTGTTTGTCGCCACGGACCGTATCTCGGCGTACGATGTTGTCATGAGCAATGTGCCCTCTCTCTCCTCCGCTCGCAACCTTTGATCGTGCGCTGATAGTTGGGATCGCCAGGGCATCAAAGACAAGGGCAAGCTCCTCACCGCGCTCTCCGCATTCTGGTTCGAGCTCCTCGGCGACAAATGCCCCAACCACCTGATCTCAACCACCGACTTCCCCGCCGAAGTGAAGCAGTACGAGGACCAGCTCGTCGGCCGGAGCATGGTCGTCAAGAAGCACAAGATCTTCCCGGTCGAGGCGATTGTCCGCGGCTACATCACCGGAAGTGCGTGGGCAGAATACAAGAAGGAGGGCACTGTGCACGGCATCAAGGTTCCCGAGGGAATGAAGGAGAGCCAGATGTTTGAGAAGCCGCTGTTTACGCCCAGCACTAAGGCGGAGCAGGGGGAACATGGTGAGCACCGTAGCATGGCGCCTACAGTGGAGAGATGGCTAATCGTGTGGTAGATGAGAACATCCACCCTGACAAAGGTTTGTCCGCGCGCGGGGAAGGATTGCACAGGAGGACGAGGCTAAGGAGATGATAGTGGTCGAGCTAGTCGGTGAGAAGTACGCTAAGCGTATCGAGGAGCTGGCCCTCGAGCTTTACACCACTGTTTGTCTACCCGTCCAAGGGGGTGAGAGGTTTATAGAATTAATAAGGAGTTCTACAGGCCAGGGATTACGCCGCGGAGCGCGGCATCATCATTGCGGACACCAAGTTCGAGTTCGGTCTGAACGAGAAAGACGAGATTGTTCTCGTGGACGAGGTTCTCACTCCCGGTACGTATCAACTCCCTTCTGTCACGTAAAACCTCTGACCGGTAAAGATTCCTCTCGTTTCTGGCTCGCCTCCGCGTACGAGGTCGGCAAGGGGCAGGATAGCTACGACAAGCAGTTCTTGCGGGACTGGTTGACGGCGAACGGCGTCAAGGGTAAGGAGGGTGTCGAGATGCCCGAAGACATCGCCAAGAAGACGGGGGAGAAGTACATCGAGGCGTATGAGCTGTTGACGGGCAGGAAATGGAACCCATAAGGCTGCAGACGAAAGAATGAAGTGACTTTTACATATTATACAAAAATACAAGTATTTACACTGGTGGATTGTGCGGGCTTTGCTTTGTTTTGATTTACTCCACAGAATCCTCGTCCTCAAGAGCATCCAAATCACGATTGTTGGTGGCCTGGAATGGCACGGTGAGTGTAGGCTTCGTACTTGAAGATGAGAGAAACTTACCCATACACAGTCTATGCATAGCTCGAAGGGTCCGGGGATGCGATCTATAAGCCCCATTCCCACGGTCGTCATGCTATTCTTCGGCATATGACCTTGGCTCTTCAAGACCTTCCCCATGTGCGTCTTCACGAACTCCGAGAACGGTATCTTTCCATGTCAGCTCTCTTCCCCCTCCTCCTCCCCACCTTGTCATAGGCACATACATAGAGCGTCTCCCATTTCCCAGGAGTCTTCGCGAACAGCCGATGCTGGAACAGATCACTCTGCACCATGGAGTCGACCTGCAAATTAACAAAGTACCTCGACTGATCCGCCTTGACCCTCATGGCCAGAAACGAATACGGCTCCACATTGTACAGTGC
The DNA here is from genome assembly GCF_024521635.1 of Tricharina praecox. Taxonomy (NCBI): domain Eukaryota; kingdom Fungi; phylum Ascomycota; class Pezizomycetes; order Pezizales; family Pyronemataceae; genus Tricharina; species Tricharina praecox. The sequence continues at coordinate 269,264 of NW_026250434.1, read as the reverse complement.
CTTCCCGAGGATCGTCCATCCCGGGTCCGGCATCCGCCACGCCGCGAAGCCGCTTCGCTCAATGTCTGGCCGGTTCTTGGGAAGGTCGATCGAGATGGTGCCGGAAAAGCGGCCGTAGACCGGGGGCTCGTCCGGGGAGTCGCCGGAGGAAGTGACCGACTCCATCTTTGCGACGGAGAACCCACCGAAGCCGCCATCGGTGAAGACTTTTGTATTGGCCGCCGTGGTGGGATTGCGGAAGCTGTAGATTTCGAGGTCGGGGACGGGGCCAGCGAGACCTCCGACGGAGAGAGCTGCTGGGGTCAGTCTTCGCTGGAGTGAGAAGAAGAGCAAGAAGGAAGCTTGTTACCGCGGCCGGCTGCACTGGACAGCTGGTCGAGATTTCGCTTCAGGAAGCCGGCGCGGACGAGTGAAGCTCTCATTGTCTCTGTTTGGTTTTTTCTTCTTTGTGTGGGTGGTGATGGTGGGGTTGCAGAGTACGCGCTGGGGATCGGTGCATGTTACCCCATTGACGTCAACCCACCCACCCTCGGGCGGACTAATCAATCGGAGTTAAGCTTGTTTGCGGGGCCGTCCAAAGCACCTGTCAAAAGCTCTGGCGAGAACCATACAAACACAAACACAGCTCGCAACGAAATCATAGCTACGAACGACAGGTAATACCAGACCTTACCTTAGATTGCCGATCTCTTACTTACTGGAAGAAGAAGAAGCGGAACTAAATGGCGACCAGCAACACTCCCGGCGCTGCCAGCACAGCTTCCGATCATGAGGAGGAGGAGGAACAGGTTTCGGAGCTGGAGGAAGATCCCATGCTGCCGCTTTACGCACTGATGGCGGCAGGTAGTAGCTACCTTCGCCTGTTCAGCTTCACAGCTAACAAACCTAGACGAAGACGAAGAAGGCGACGGTGACTTCTACGCACAATACGACGAGGACGAGGAGGACGACGACGAAAACGACGAAGACGGCTACGATTCGCACACAGCAGCGCAACAGGTCGACATCGCGCGCATGGCTCGACAGCGTGCCATGGCTGCGATCCATGCGCTACGCACTGGAAGACTGTCGGATATCCTCCTCGGAGTCGAGGGTGTGTCGTATATTTCGCCACAGCCCGAGGAGGTGCCGATGACTGGGCCGAGGTACCCGGTGCCGAATGAGACCGGGGAGAAGCTTATGCGCGGGAGTGATTTTGGTTCGGTGGGTGCCTCGACGTCGTACGGGGGATGGGCGTTGATGTGTGGTAGGCGCCAAGTACGGTTGCGGGACGGAAGTCCAGGCAGGAGTATCTGCTCAAGCGGGAGTTGGGGGACTACCAATCCCCTGGGCAAATCAGGACATGTCTGCAGGGCGCTGTGCAGGTGAGTATCGCATATTCGCCACCTCTTTGGGGGGTGGAGCTAATGGAGTGGCAGTCGTATCTACCCGAGAGCGAGGCGGATTTCATTGTCGGTCCGTACCACTGTGAGTGCAGCGAAAGGGGCTTGCAGGTGCTGATATACCCCGTGTAGAGCATGAATATCACTGCTACATCGGACAGTTCTCAACGGATGGTAATTTCTTTTACAGTTGTGCCCAGGATATGAGGTATCCTTTCCGAGAATATTCAGATATGAGTGTGAAGACTGATTGCTACGATAGGGTGCGGATGTACGACACTTCGGACCCGTACGGCTGGAAGTACTACAAGACGGTGGATTATGTCGGCGGTAGCTGGACACTGACCGATGCCTCGCTTTCCCCGGATAACAAGTTTCTAGCATATAGCAGCATTACCAGTGCTGTATATTTGGCAGACACCACTCCCGGACGAGATGATACACTCCGACTCGAATTCGCAATGGGTCCGGGGCCACACTCGATGCATCCACGTTCTGGTGTAAGTCTGTCGGGAATGCGAGGGTAAACGCAATCGATTGACGCATGTGATATAGATCATGTCCGTCCGCTTCTCCGGCGACGGAAACGAGCTCGTAGCCGGTGCCAAAGACAACTGCGTCTATATCTATGACATCACTGCTGGGCGTCCGGTACTGCGACTAAGAGGTCACACAAACGAAGTGAATGCGGTGTGCTATGGCGACGAAAGCTCGCCGCATATCATATACTCTGGCTCGGACGATTGCACAGTAAAGATCTGGGATCGACGGTCCATCTCTGATAAGCGGCCCGTGGGTGTCTTCACGGGACATACGGAGGGAATTACGAGTATTGCTAGTAAGGGTGATGGAAGATATGTCCTGTCTAATGGGAAGGACCAGCAGATGAAGCTGTGGGATCTAAGGTTTGTGCTTGTTTTCAGGACGAGGAGAGGCTGGTTCGCTGATTCTGGACGGTGTAGAAACATGATGGATCCCAGCGAGTTTTCCAGACTACCCAGAACGAATCTGTCAACCGGCTTCGACTACCGTACAGACCGGTAAGACTTCCTCCAGTCCCCCGACAGCAGGCGTACTAACCACCTCAGCTACCCCATGACAAACCCGCCCCGCCGCCATCCGCACGATAAAAGCCTAGTAACCTACGAAGGACACAGTGTGCAGCGCACGCTGATCCGCTGCTACTTCTCACCGCCGGTCTCCACCGGCTCCCGCTACGTCTACTCCGGCTCCGCCAACGGTAAAGTAAAGATCTGGAACATCGACGCCACGCTGGCTCGAGAAGTCAATGTCCATAAGGCCACCAAGGTGATGCGTCCGAACGCCCCCAGCTATCATAACGATCCGTACCGCATATGGTGGGGTGGTTATGAAAGAGATAATACCTGCGTTAGAGACGTCAGTTGGCACCCGTCGGCGCCCGTTTTTGCTGCTACTAGCTTCCAGGGAGGCGGCATCGGAAAGGGAAGTGTCAGTGTCCATACGTGGAGAGGTGCGGATGCGGATTGGGACGAGGAGGAGAGGGAGTCTAAGAGGGGCTACAAGCCGCGAGTTTATTCGACTGAGATGAGGGCGATCTGACGCACTGTCCGGAGGCGGTGGCTGATGTATGACTACATTGTGGGGTGCGGAATGTTTGTTTTTTGTAGAGAGTTGTTGAGGCTGTTCTGTTTGATGGTTACAACTGGGCGTGAGATAGTAGGATGGAACTGGACATATGAAATCTGCCATGCAAATTGAATCCTGTGCAACAGCATAGCGGCTCGGTTTCAAGAAACGAATTGTACAGTTTGCCGCCTTGCCGCCTAGTAACTAGATACACAACCCCCATCCCACCCCAGCCCGCCAGTTCCGCGTCCGCATCTGCATCTGCATCTGCGATTGCGTATGACGGTTTAATCAGTCTTGTGGTAGTTGACGTTGTCATTCCAGCTATCCCCCCATATCCAATTAGCCCCCTCCCTCTACGTCACTCACAGGGCCACTCACAAAAGGGTCTTGTCGCCGTCGCCCCAGAAGAAGTTCTTGGTGCGCAGGTTCTGGTACGAGTACTCGGGGCGCTCCTCGAGCGGCGGCATGTGCGCCCAGTGCTCCCAATGCTCCTGGTACAGGTTGTACGCGTTGATGGCCGTGACGATCAGGCAGGGGACGGTGGCGCTGTGGGTATCGGTGTCAGTCCACTCCACTCCAGTCCGACCCTGCGGGGGTGGGGTGGGGAGGTGGGGGCGTACTAGATCGAGAGTTTACGCCAGAGCTCTATTCCGGCGTCGGTCCGTCAGCACGCTATGGAAACTGGCGGAGAGGGTGGGGGAGCGGGGGAATGGAGGGGGGACACGCACCAGCAGACTCGCCAGCGTGCTTCTTGACAGCCTCGCGCTCGCGGATGAAGGCGTTACCGTCGGCCTTTGAGCCGGTGGGGCCGGAGGAAGCGAGGCGGCGCTGGATAAACGAGCGGGGGGCGGGCGCGACGGCGCGGGAAAGGACGCGGGCAGCGAACATTGTGGTTGTTGTTGTGTGTGCGGTTTGGTTGAGTGGAGATTTGGTGGGTTTGCGGAGTTGGATGTTGGAGAAGTGGGCTGACGGATAGGACGAACGTCAAAGTCGTTGGCCGGTTGTTACCCGCGATTTGGCTTGGCGCTGGGTGTTTCCGGGTTTGCTTGCAGCGTCACTCGGGGGCGTCACGGGATTCCAAGGTTAAGCTTCTCCGAGAGTCCGTACTTTGTACACTACGTTAGAGAAGTTGATTCTTCGGTACTCTAAATACTCCTTGGAGCCCCAATTCTGACACAGGAATGTGATTGACATTAACGCTGTGTTGCCACCAAAGCAAGCCTTTCCAAAACTCCCAAAACTCCCTCCCATCCCACATGTGGGTACTTTAAACTAAACCGCCAAAACACCAAAACCTGATATTCCTCATCTACAAAAACCTAAAATCCACCAGCAGCCTCACTAAATTGTAGTCTCATCCCAACCCGCCTCCGCAACGCCCCTAAGCAGGGCCTCCTCCTCATCCAAATCATCACAATCGTCATCGACCACCTCCACCATCTCCTGCGGGTTCTTCTTTTGCGGCGACCTAAAAGCCGGCATCGTCTTCCTGCGTGCCGAAGACTGCCAGCGGTACTGCTGCTTGCCGCCGTTACTCCTCATCAGCCCTAGCCCGTGGCCGTTGGGAGTGCTGGTGAGGACGGGTGCAGTGCCGTAATCCGTTTCGGCGGGGGATACGGGGGTTTCCTTGACTGCATTGAGGTCGTCGGCTTGTGTAGCAGGCAACAGGTTGTGGGACCCGGCGGCAGCCGAAATCCTACGGTGCGGTGTCTTCGGGAGCCGGGAATTTCGTCGGTGCGCTGTGGGCGGGCTGTGGTGTGTCGTTTTTGTCCGCTTGCTGTAATTGTCATCGCTATGATGACTGTCGCTATCACTCGGCTTACGTCGCGCGGGGACAGCCGTCTTCCGCGCGGGTGGGGGTGTATCCGCGAGCGCATCTAGCGACGCCTTATCACCGCCGCCAAAGAGCCCCGCAAGATCTGGCTTTGTGCCGGACATCAGGCCGAGAAGTTGGCGGCCTATGTTCTGCGCTTCTTTCTCGCGCTCTTCGTAGAGAGCTCGGAACTTGTTAAGTTTTTCTCTCAGGGTGTCGATCTCCTGTTGCTGGGACTCGTATTCTTTCCTCCACTCGTCATTTGCTTGCTGGTGTTCGTCTTTGAGATGGAGAAGTTTGTCTCTGAGGCTGCCGACTTCAGTTTCGTGGTTGAGGCCGATCTGACTAAGCTCATCACTGTGTTCGCTTTTGATTTTGGTGATCTAGGAGTACCGTCAGTATCCGGGCAGAACAGAAATAGCCTGTCATCACACATACCTGCTGGTCATATTTTGTGCTCAATTCCGTGTGGAGCTCTGCGGATTTCTGAATGTGATCTTGTTTCATCGCCTCCAGTTCGAGCTGAATCCTCTGGACATTTTCCTGCAGCTCATCGTGGATCTTCTGAGAGAGGGCCATGTGATGTTTCTGCCGCGTTGTCTCGTAAACCAGCTCGTCGATTACCTGATCCTGCCGTTCGATATCCAGCAATTTCCGCACCAGTGTCGTCCGCTTTTCATATAAATCCTTCTCGACGGCCTCGATTCTGTTGGCTAAAATTGTCTTATTCTCTTGCAATCGATCATTGTCGTCACGCAAAGCGCTACCCTCCTTTGTCAAGTTCCTGAGATGTTCAGACTTCTCATGTAGATCCTCTTGCATGCTCCTAGTTTGTTCCCGACTCTCGTTCACATCATGCTGAAGCTCTGACACCAGCTTCCTGAGGCCTTGCACCGTCTCCTCAAAGCGTACCTTCTCTTCTTTAAGGGTCCGTATCTCCCCCTCTGCGTCCTCGACATCCTGCTCGAGCTCGCGCTGGTGCTCTTGCAGTTCATCAATCATCTCCTGCCTCTCATTGAGCGCGGCCATATTCTCCATAGCAGCGCGTTCCGCGGCATCCTCGGCATCCCTCAACTCCTCTAGATGCACAGTCTTGGCCTGCTCACTTGTCCGCTCCAGATCTTCAAATGCACGGCTCGCCGCCTCCCTCTGCCTCTCCAGCACCGTTTCAAGCTCCTTAATACGGCCAATGGTCTCCTTAGTTTTCGAGACAGCACCATCGAGCTTCGCCTCCAACTTCGCATTCTCCTCCGTCGCGCGGCCAAGGTCATGCAGGCTCCTCGCCACCTGTTCCTCAGCGTCACTATGTTTCGCCTTCCATTCCTCCAGCTCGTTCTGCAGCTGCCGCGAGGTCTCTTTCTCCACGCGCAGCGGCTCCTCGACGGTTTCGCAGCGGCTCTCGAGGTCCCGGCAGATCTCACCGACAGCAGACACAATAAACCCATGCTGGCGGCCCGTCTCCCGCGCCAATCCGTCCATCAGGCTTTGTCGCCAGTTGTGCGACGAGATTCGGGCCTCTGGCGACGCGGACTCCTCGATCAGTGACAGGAAGTCGCGGCTACTACTCGTCCCAGTCTTCAGGGCGTTCGCGAATGGACACTCGTGCCGGGCGCCAGAGATACGGGAAAGCTTCTCCATCAGAGAGTCCGGTCTAGACGGCGGTATTGTTGAAGCGCCGGCTGCCTGCGAATACATTATACAGCGTAGGAGAAACGAACAGAGCGCTTTTTGTAGTTGGTTGGTGAGGTCTGCGATAACCCACCGACATGCCTCGCCGTCACCGCACACTTCGGTGGCTGTGGGCTCATGGACCTCGTGCCGGATAAACCCCTCCACAAGCGTATCAACTGCATCTATTGATAGTGCCTCGAGGACACCTTGCCGCAACTTTGGAGAGTCGGGGACGATCTGGTTGAGCTTTTGAATGAACTCTATACGATCCCGGAGAAGGAGGTAGAATGAACTTATAGACTCGCTGCTCTTCGAGGCGCACTTGAGAACTGACTGTAGCATATCCTCAATGAGATCGGCGGGAGCAGCTTGCTACGGAATATCAGGATCGACAGGCAGATGCGAGGAACTTTATGGGCAGACATACCGCAAAGAATCCGATTGATATCGTGGGAAGGAACATGCTCGAAGTTTGCTCTTTCCTGTTCCTCTTCACAAGCTCCTGAATCGTCATCTTGAGGGGCGCCTGGGGAGTCATCAAGGATAGTGCCGACACGAACTGCAACATCTCTGATACCACGCGATCATCATCCAACGCCTTCGTCTTCTCCAACAACCTCTTCAGACTTGCCGCATCGGCACTGGTGGCACCAGTAGACTTAACCGTATCACTGACCGCATCCGCCACGACCGTTGCCATCTTGATGATCTGCACCTTCTCCTGCCAGTCAACCTTTGTCTCTGGCGACGCAAGAACATTGACAACATTGATGACCAGCCCGAGCACCGTCGCCGCCTTCTTGCCCTGAAAGATCTCCCCAATGGCCCACGACTGCCTCTCGGTAGCGCTGGAGGCGAGATGCATATGCGCAAGTGTGGCCAGGCAGTACATCAGGAACCAGTTGACATTTGCGCTTCCCTTCTCCGCCAGGAACCCGGCCATGCGCTTTGCGAAGCTGTGGCTCTGGCTGTCCGACATCTGCAGCGCCAGGTGTCTGTACCCGTTCGCAACGAGGACGTAGAGCGGGCGGATAGTATCTATCGACGGGGCCTTCGTGGCCCTATCTAGGCACTTCAAGAAGAACGCCACCAACTTTGCGGGCGGCGGGAATGCCGCCGGCAGAGGCGTACTCAGCAGAGCCACGAGCGCCGGCGAGAACTTGTCAAAGTTCATGTCGTCTTGGAGCGAATTCCGGATGAGCGTATCGAGCAGCACCGGTTTCTGCACCAGCATTTCATCCTTCAGCTGCGCGACGACGCCGAGGCGCTCGATCACCGGTAGGCCGTAGGGACAGTACTGGAGCGAGTTGACGGTGGCCTTTGCGAGGGCTTTGGTCTGGCAGGGGTGCGATTCGGCCCATGCTTGGATCTCGTGCGGGCCGACGGCTTGGAGCGAAGAGTCGAGGTTGATGAGGGATACTACGTAGGGGGACGTTATGACGCGTAGGATCTCCGGTGCGAGTGGGCGCGCCATGGTGGGGGGCGATTTGTGGCTCGAGCGGTGAATCGCGGTTGACGGTGGTGGCAAGATGATGAAGTGGTTTCTCGGGACATGCAGATGCCGTTCTCATTCGTAATCTAGAGTAAATAGTCGAATCCCATCAACTGGAAGGCAGTACGAAGGATTGTATGTAGGGCGGGCAGTTCAATGTGGAGGCCTGGGACGACGCGACGGTATTTGGCTTCTGTTGCACATAGCAACACCCTGCAGACTCGGATAAACCGAGTAGTCTACTCGGAGTAACTTCCCAGTGCCCGCAAATCAAGTTGAACTTTTAGTGCAGACGTTTCGGCCAATCAGAAAAGCTTTTCTTAGGTATGGTGATGATCTGATGTAGAGCACAAGATGAGGACCCGAGACCGACCGATGAACAGGCAGAACAGAAAAGCAGCACCAGAAACATCTCAACGTTCAACGACCGCATCGGGTCTGCATCGGACCTCCATAACACGGTACCGCGCCTCGACCCCGCGTTCCCTCAGTACCCCGCTAGTCGACTAGTCCCTGCATCAGTGACCGGTAACCAGCACGCTACTCTAGTTATGTAGTAGCATGGGTTCCCGAGTGACCGAATACCGTAGGTACCAAAGAGAGAAGGAAGTGAGTGAGTCTACCTATGAAGTATGTACATCGTCATTCTCCGCCTCCATCTATGTACAGGATCTACACGATCCAAATATGTATCCCCCCCTTAGGCACTCATGCTTAGCCTCAGAGGCCCGGAGGTTGGCCAGCACCTTCCTTCGATGGCGTTCTTTTATGTGGGCGAGTGCGATTCCATGCACGGCCACCACCGCCATTAAATCCCAAGGCGAGCGAGAGTAGATACTCGCCAGGTGTAGCTCGGCAGATCGGTTATCGACCACGTATAGGTGATAAGCTCTCCGGACGACGGGTTACTTCACCGAGGGGTCGAGGAATTTGTCGACGACCGGAGCGGGCATGAGCAATACCGTACAGCATCACGAGAAGCCTGAAGGCACACTGGCGGAAATCAAGTACGTCCACAACACCGATGATACAACTGCGAAAGAAGAGAAAAACAAGGCCAAGGGAACTAGGACGACAATTGGAACCCAAACAGAACGCCTATCTCTCCAACAACGATGCAAGTAGCTCCCTCACAGCTTCAGAATGGTCGCTACAATCTCAACAGTCAGTGGTCAGAGTGAGTAGTGGGCAGAGAGGGGGAAGATGCACTTGCCGTCGATGTCGTGTCTCTACGATTCTGTGGACTACCTGTCTTGTTCCCAGTCAAGTTCTTCGTTTCCGTTCATCACGATGACGGGCGTCTCGGTATCCATCTTCTCACTCATGCCGACGGCGTCCGGACCCCTCGGGTAAAGACGTTGACCAGTCCTTGCCAAGGTGAACCCGACGTGGGCGACCCTACCGATGCGAGAGGTGAGATTGAAAGCGCTGGTGATGACATTTCCCCTAGCCAAACATATGAGCCCCCACTCTCCCACCCCGCATTATCCCTCGCCGTCAGTAACAAAAAACTCACCCTTTCCGGAAAACCCATTCCTTGAACTTAATCCGTGCCTCCTCTTCATCGCGAGCCACGACCTGGGCGAGGGCGACGCGAGCCTCCTCCGGCGTGAGGACGCCGTGGTCGAGAGCCTCCAGCACCTGCCGGTACTGCTGGATGTCCGTGAGGAGCCTGCGGCACATCGTCTCGACATACCTGCGCTCCTTCTCCACTGTCTTGCGCTCCCGCTCCACTATCTTGCGCTCGTTGGCGAGCGCAAGGCGCTCCCTGGCTAGGTCCGCCCAGGCTTCGTTGATCTTATCTTGGGAAGGCCCAGGCTGGTAGTCAGGTAGATCCATCGCGGCTTGTTGTGATGACGTCTGTGTACCAGGTAGCGGTGGTGGTGGCGGTAGTTGTTGGGGGATGGGGTTGATTACAGTTGGTCAGGTGATGAGAGGACGTAATGACAGAAGCTACGTTTATACTTGGGTCGTATCACTCCGAAATAGCAACGTAGTGATGGAATGTGTCGGAGAATTTGGCATAGTTGGTGAGCGTCGGCAGATCCTCCTATTACCCTGATGGGTCGACAGGATGAAGGCTGGTCAATATACGAGTGATTTGCAGGGACGCGAGTTGAGGACAGGAAGAAGAGGTTCCAAACAATAGTAGCCATTCGTATATTACATGCGTCTCGACATAGCATCATCACCACGCATCGAAATTGCCAAACCCACCACCGCTGGCCTTAGCCTTCTTTCTGACCGGCTCCTGGTACGTAAACTCTTCCTCTTCTACCACTTCTTCAACGATCTCATCTTCCTGTTGCTTCGCCTTGAGATATTTTCCTACAGCTGTAGCCGCCCCTCCGGCACCCGCCACCGCTCCATCACCGCGTATCCGCTTCCCCGTCCATGTGACACGGTCCTCTTCTGTGCCGACCTTCTTCTTCTCCTTCTCCCTCATTTCCTCCTCCTCCGCCTCCCGTCGCTTCTTCAGGAACTCTTCGAACGGATCTACAAAAACGGCCACTTCCTTTATAACGATATCTTCGAGCGGCCTATCGCCGTCTCCGGCGGGTACTGCTTCCAGCTTGTCCAACACGTCCAGACCTCCCACGACCTTTCCGAAGATGGTGTGTTTCCGGTCGAGATGCGTTGCTGGCCTGTAGAGGATAAAGAATTGTGACGAGTTGGTGTTCTTGCCTTTGTTTGCCATCGAGATGACACCGCGTTCGTTGTGCAGGAGCGGAGATTCGAACTCGTCCGAAAAGTTCTTGCCCCAATATGAAGTTCCCCCGCGCCCGGTTCCTGTCGGATCACCTCCCTGGATCTAATACTGATCAGCGCCATTGCCGCGATTTCCTGGATTCGTGCGATTGCGTACCATAAAACTCTTGATATTCCTATGAAACTTAACACCCTTGTAGTACCCCTTCTGCGCCAGTTTCACAAAGTTGTAAACCGCCTTAGGAGCAAAGTCTGTGTGCAGTTCGATGTTAAGATTCCCAAAATTCGTGGCAATCCGTGCGTAGCCCTTGATCTTTATGCGCTTCGGTTTCAACATGTACTCCTCGTCGCTGAGCAGCGCATGTTCGTTGCCCGTATGAGGCGTCAAAGCCGTCGACGTCAACGAAGCTGCCGCTTTACCCGTCGTATGCTTCGCCGCATTATAGGGAGCCGCCGCACGATTCGCATTTGCCGGGTTCTCTCGGCGGGCCACAGCACCAGCCTTCTGCGCAGCGGGGTTCTTATTCGGATCCGCCGTCTTCGCCGCTCGTGCATTAGCCACCGCCGCCTTCGCGGCCAGGATCTTCGCGGAAGACCCCATAGCGCCAGTGTTGATACCGCTGAGCGGATCCGCGCGCTCGGCCTCTTGCTCCTCCGTCAGCGTGCTGGTGCCCTCCTGGATGAACTTGAAGCCCGACATATCCCTGTTCGACAGGTTGTGCGGGTCCTGCAGCGTAATGATGTCCTTCCTCGAGAACTCATCGTCGCTCACGAGATCGCGCCACATCTTCGCCTTCAGATTCAGCCTCTCGATGGTATCCCACGCGAACACATTCCCGCTCGTCTTCAGCGCGACGATATGCGTGTTGTCCGTGAAGACCTTGAATGTGACCGGGTCGCAGAACTCTCCGGACTCGTTGCGGTGCATGTTGAGTTTGAGAAGGTCATTGTAGGCCAGTTTCCCGCCGGTGACCGGGTTCGTACCGTGTTTCTTGAGCCACGGGATGATGTTCGTAAGCTCGAAGACGACGCCGGTGTCGGTGCATACGGGGTGCTCGTAGGGCTGCAGCGAGAGCGAGCAGAATTTGAAGGGAAGCCGCTTGAATGGAAGGTTCGTCTTGGTCTGAAAACTGCGGTTCGCGCCGAAGCTGTCGGCCGACGCCCACTCGCTGTGGGTGATGTAGAGCTTGTCGGTGCCTGGCATCGATCCCTCCACCGTCAGTAAGTACGCGCCATAGTCAACAAGATGATACCATCACTGTACCTTTTCCCATTGCTGTTGTTGTGAGGAATATAGGGCTAATCGAAGGATTTGGGGGACGCGACAGAGTGAGGCAGCTTGATTAATGGCGCTAAATGTAGCGTGTATGTGTCGGTTATTTCAATGCCAAGAATCCAACACCGCTTGAGCTCAGTTACTCAGCTGCTTGTCGCGAGTGGTCAATACTGACGATTCTTCGAAGCTCGACGAATTCGCATTCGATTGACTCATGAGCTCAAATTTACCCTCAGAAGTGTGATATGTGAGTACGGGAAAGCCTCAATATTTCACGTTACTTGGGCGGTTTGATATGTAGCCAACGGCAAAGAATTTTGGAAAAAGAAAATACGAAATCATCCTAGCACCCTTGGTGTTCGAATAACCGACATTCGTGTAAGATAGAGTAGCATACGCCCTCTCTAATCCACATGTGGAATTGAGCCCCACCAAGCTCACCTTCGGTCAAACCCCACCAAACTCACCTTCCGTCAAACTCCATCAAGCTTCCCCGCCATCATCCGTCACTGCGCAAAGAAACACGAACTATGGAAGCCGCAGCTAGAGCTCAGTTCGGTATACCACTCCCGTATCCTAGCTTTTCCTTTACTGACGCAACTCAGAGGCGGAAAACAATGTCACCCTCGTAGACTCCACCAAAGACGGCCTTTACGACTACGATGAAGCGGAGCAGAGGTCAGCTCCCCCTCCCCTCCTCCTTCTATTCTAGAATTGTACCCTCTAACAGCCTTGTCCTAGAGCCATAATCGCCGACCGCCCGTGGGCCGCCGACCCGAACTACTTCAAATATGTGCGCATTTCCGCGGTCGCGCTGATAAAGATGGTGATGCATGCGCGCTCGGGCGGGTCGCTCGAAGTGATGGGCCTGATGCAGGGCAAGATCGCGCACGAGACGTTCGTGGTGATGGACGCGTTCCCGCTTCCCGTCGAGGGCACCGAGACCCGCGTGAACGCGCACGAGCAGGCGTACGAGTACATGGCGCAGTACATCGACATCACCCGCGAGGGAAACCGCAAGGAGAACGTCGTGGGTTGGTATCATTCGCACCCGGGATACGGCTGCTGGCTCTCCGGAATCGACGTCAATACCGAGATGAACCAGCAGCAGTTTATGGATCCGTTTCTGGCTGTCGTGGTGGATCCCGATCGCACTATCTCGGCCGGGAAGGTGGATATCGGCGGGTTCAGGACGTATCCTGAGGGCCACAAGCCGTCGAGCGCCGACGAGGACGACGAGTACCAGGCCATCCCGCTTAGCAAGATTGAGGACTTTGGTGCTCACAGTAGTCGCTACTACTCACTCGAAGTGTCGCATTTCAAGAGCAGCCTCGACACCCGCCTCCTCGACCTGCTGTGGAACAAGTACTGGGTCGCCACACTCACGAACAGCCCGCTGCTCAACAACCGCGACTACTCGACCAAGCAAATGCTAGACCTGGCGCAGAAGATCTCGAAGAGCGAGAGTGCCATCGCGGGCAAGGCGAGGACTTCACTGCCGGGAAAGAGTGGTGTGTCCGAAAATGCGCTGCAGAAGATCATCAAGGAGAGCAACAAGATCACGTCCGAGGAGATATCCGGTCACTTCAGTAATGTGGTCAAGGAGAGGGTGTTTTCGCCTATCGAGGCTCCGGCAACGTCGACGCAGTTGGCTGTGGGCGTGCAGAGGAATGCTTAGCAAGATTTTCGTGGATGCTTCGTGTATGGCGTTGGATTACTATTCCTTTTTGCTGCCTTCTTTCTTTCGCGTGCCTATCATGACTCGCGGCTTTACAAATAAGATGTCATGATCTCAATCACACTGATTTGCCTATAAATGCTTAAACTAGATGACATGATTAGAGCGGACAGTGTACCTATTCCATTAGTGACGCCAATGAGGTGATTTTACTTTTTGTGGTGCATGTTGATGCGTGCAGGAGAAGATCGGGGAAGTACAACAAATTTTGTCTATGTGAAATATCTATGATTGCTGGTTCAAGTAGGTATTTTTACAAAATCACTTGAGGATCTATTGGCCTCACTAGCTCTCACTCGCACAATTCGCAAACACCTCCCAACTTCTCCCCGAAACTCCAAGCCTACTGTTCAAGCTTCCTCTTCTTCGCCTTCTCCTTCTCAGTCTCTCTGCTTTCGCTGAGTCTATCCCCCTCACCCAGCTGTAGCGCACCACCCGTCATTCCAAAAAACGACTGTCCACCCCGGGCCATGCTCCCTTCGGCCAGACTACTGTTCCCACCCCTCGCATCGCTCTGCACCCCAACTATCCCGCCGCGGTGGCCATGCTCAGTCGGTGGTGGTGGGGGGATTTGTTTTGCCGAAGTTCCGAGCCCGAATATGGAGTTTCCGCCTGCTCTGGCAATGCTTGCTTCCGCAAGCGAGACTCTTCCGCCGCGGGCATCGCTGGGTACACCCTCGATTCCGCCGCGATGTCCCTTCTCCGTCGGGGGCTGGGGTGATTTCGGCCCCGGAGGCTTTGGGGTTTCGTCCGGAGGCTTTGAGTCGCCGCTGCCATCGAGCGCGAGCGGTTTGGAGATTCCACCAGCGGAGAGCGTCGAGCCCTTTTCCACCATGGCAACGAGCGCGCAGGAGTGCCAGCCTGCTGCGGCGATCTTGTAGGCATATTCGGTTGTGCCTGAGTGTGTTAGTATGCGAATTGATATGAGTGGTGGGATGTGGAGCATACCGTCGCCCTGTTCTTCATTCTCCGAATACGGGTGCTCAAAAGTGACGACCTGTGCGGTATCGAGGTCTCCGTCGTAACCATTGTTGATACGTAAACCCTTCTGTTCCGCTACATCCGGTCGCCCGAGACCCAGACAGCCACAAAGCCCCGATTCCCTCCCCCACGAGAGCACCTTCCCAGTATCGGTGAGCGCAAGGCAGTGCCAGTCTCCGAACGCAACGTCAACGATGGTATATTCCTTGAGCCCTGGAACCTCAGTCGGTGTCACCGCATCCGTCCTCATTTCCTCCAGAGCGCCGGAGAGGCCGTGGGAGGCATCATCGCCGTACAGGAGCTGTCTTGACACCTTTAGGTCCTTGCTATCGTCGACGATGTGGACGAGGCCATCCTTATTGAACAAGGCGAACTTCCGGAACCAGCCCACAACGCGGTTAATTGGTGGATGTCCAGCGGGGGCTTCGAAGTTTAGCATCTCCATGGGTGCAATAAGTTCTTCTTGTTCAATATCCTCAATGTTTGCGGCATACACCTTCCCTGAGGCGGTAACAGCCATCAAGTAGTTCTCGCCGATGGCGAAATCCACCACCGCATCTGCATCTTCCATCGCGTTCAGCCGGGATAGGAAGGGGGCATCCTTTACATGAAACTGCCCGCCATCCCCGGGCTGAGTGCCGAACCAAACGGCGATGCCGTACCCCTCCACCAGCGCGCCCGACACGTTCCACCCAGCTACAACCTTCGACACCGTTCCCGGCCGCCGCTGCGTATCCCCCGGGTAACCCAGTACGATATCCAACTCCGCGAAGCTGCACAAAACTGGAACTTCCGAGTTAGCGCCGGAGACGTACCAAACCTCGCCACGCTCCGAGAGCACAATGAGGTGCTGCCGACCAGCGGAGTGCTGATACACCTTCACACCAGGCGCAGGGAACTTTATTGACCGGGTAGTCATCACGGCCCAGGAGTTGTCCAGCGATCCAATCATAACGATATTCCCGGCGAGGGTCAGCAGGGAGTAGCACCATCCACTGCACACCGTCCTATCAGCTCACCCAGCACCCATCACACCCGTCGGCCAACATAACATACCCACACTGAACATCAACAACCGTTTCCTCGATCTCATCGCCCAGATGCAACGGCTGATGTGCATTCCTCTGGTCGCGACGAATCCTATTAAATTTATCGCCGCGCATGCGTGCGATCTGCCCCCACGCATAGAACCGTCCCGTAACCAGCTTCCGGAACGCTCCCTTCCAGTCGCCGCTCTCCTTGTCAAAGTTGTCCAGGTGCATCCGGAAGCTCTCGTTTACTGCCGCGTGCCAGAATGTAGGCTCCTCGCTAAGCCCAAGGAACCGTCGCGATGTAGAGCTGAGTGATAGCGCGGACCGCCAGCCCGCGAAGTGGAGGATCCGGAGGTGGATCTCGTCCGCTACGCTTGGTTAGCTGGGCGGTGAGGAGGAGGGAGGCGAGAGGGGACTTGCGTAGGTTGATAAAGCTAGTGGTAGTTGAGGCCATGGTTGGAGATGTCGATGTCGATAAACGGTGATGTTGAGGGATTACCTAGAACGGAGGTGGGGCAGATGTACCCAGGGACTGTAGCGACGTCACTAAAGCTGGCCCCCAGCTGCCCTGTTCGGAAGCTTCGGCTCCCTGAACATCACATAGAAAGCAGGACTGATATAGGTACGGCAGAGCTTGATTCAAACAAAGTGTGATCTGAAAAAGTTATCTCTATAGCTACTGCTCAGAAACTACATTACGAAGCTCTCCGTGACGTAACACCAAGTTACGCGGCCCGAAGCAGACTACCAGTAATCCGAGGGCCGGCCCAACCTATCACTCGCCTTCCCACGTGCTTCTCCAGTCCCCATCACGTGTCAGTCATCCAGGATCCTTCCTGAGATAGCTCTCCCTTCATATCGTACAAGGACAAATGGTACATCAGCATCAACATCAACATCAAAATCGACATTGACTCCCACAATGCATATCGCAAATCACATACACATCACTCACTACCATATCATATCGTACACAGAAAAACCAGTCCATTCAATCTCAAAACCAGCGTGGAAATGAAGAAAAACCAAGTAAAAATATGTAAAGCAGTCCGAATTACATAGAAAAAAAGCAAACAAGAAAAAAAAAACTTCAACTCCTAGAGAAAAGAGGAACAGAAAACAAAATCAAAAAGAAAACAGAAAACAGAAAAGGCACATTGTTTTTTCCCCTCACTTTTTTTCCCCCATCGCCATCACCATCCCCCTCCTGCCTTGAAGAAAACAGAAAAGCCGTAGAAAAATTGGAAACCACCAAAATGCCAGACCGAGAGAAAGGAAAAGATATCACAAGGTCGGTTAGTCGGGAGGTTTTGTGGTGCTCATGGGGAAGGAATCTGTGCTGTGCGGAACGAGAAAAAAAAGGAGTCACGAAGACGGGCTTACTGCATCAACCTCCTACCATTGAGCGAGCCGTTTGTGCCGACAGAGTTCTATTCATTCGGACGCGGGCGCTTCGCAGGATGCGGGTTGTCGTTCCATTGGCCCTGAACACCACCACCACCTCCTTGAGGCCCTCCGGGGAAGAATGCCGGGTTGAAATGAGGAGCCGGGAAGTTACCAGGACCTATTTGTTTTCCGTGTCAGCAAAAATAAACTTCGTGAGAGTCGATTCAGTGTGAACCCACCCATTCCACCCATTCCGAAACCAGCCATGCCGCCCATGGGGTTGAAACCACCGCCCTCCATGTTTCCACCGGCCATGCCCATTCCTCCCATGCCCATTCCACCGCCACCCATCATGCCTCCAGGGCCCATGCCCCCTCTGCCCCTCATGGCCGGATTACCACGCATAGGCATCATACCACCACGACCCTGGAAACCGCCCTGGAAGTTTCCGCCGCCGAATTGCTGCATAGGCATGTTGGGTCCGCCGAATCCAGCACCCATTGGGGACTGAAACGCCGGCTGCGGGGATCCCTGGGGTCCACCAACCGGTCCACCAAATCCACCACGACCTCCCATGAACGGAGCGCCGCCCATGTTGCCACCGCCTCGTCCAGCGAAACCGCCACGACCGCCTCGGAAACCACCGCCCATGTTCATTCCTGCGCCTGGTCCAACAACCGGACCACCGCCAACGTTGGGAGGGGGACCGCCACTACCGATGTGACCGCCGCGGTCGGGACCACCGGCGCCTCGGCCGGCCTGGAAATCACGAGGACGATCGCGCTGGGGCGCCTCTTTAGGCAGAGTGCGGAACGGATTCGAGTTCGGGTTGGTGTAGCTAACGCTGTGTCGCTTACCCATGTACATTGGCTGGTTTGAGCCGGCTTCGACCTTCGCCTTGACGGCTGCGGCAGCTTGTGGGGAGGTGAATTCAACGAAAGCAACCCTACAAATTCCAAGTGATTAGTACACAAGCTCAACTTCATGCCCATCGACCACAACTGTCACCACCAATAACGACTTCCACTCACCCCTTAGACTTGCCGTTCACCTTGTGTTCGCTGAAGGTGATGTCCTTGAGCTCGTCTTCGCAGCCACACTCGTTGACCCAACCACGGATATCGTCGTCGGTAGTCCACCAGTGAAGATCGGCGATGTAGAGCGCGCTGGTGGCATTCGGATCGTAGGGTCTATCATCGAGCTTCCTCTTCTGCTTGACAAGCCCGCCGCCGCTGGGAGTTTCTCCCTTCGCATTCTGCTGGTTCCCCGAATTATCTCCATCGGGGGCCGCCGATTCCATGTTGGTATCCTCCTGATCCTCGACCTTTCCCTCATCTTTGCGGTCGTTATCGGCAAGGTATTCGTCATCATCGGCGCCGTCTTCCTTCTTGAAGGCCGGGGTGTTCGTGGGCTCATCCGGATTGAGATCCCCGTAGATGTCGATATCAAATTCGTCAGCCATCTTGTGGAGGTGAGTAGTAGTATGTGCGTGCGTGTGTGTGTCTGCGTGCGTGTGTGTCTGCGTGCGTATCACGGAAAAGCCTGTGTGTGCCACGGAAACGCTTGCGTGTTCGTACTTATGCTTTCAGTGAAGTCTGGTTTCAGTTTTGTTTTTCCTAGGTGACTTGATCTTGATCCTCCCAACAAAGTGTGCTGTTCACAAGCTTTCTTCTTCCACGACTTGCTTACAGGAATCTGTACATCCGGCATCGTAAATCAGCGTCCTAGAAAGACGGAAAAAGAGAAGAGAAGCAGCAGCGAAGAGAGAGCGGAGGAACAGAAATCAACCCCACTGTGTGTGTGTGAAAGCCGAAACAAAAAGACAAGAAAGCAGGAGCAGCTGAAGGGAAGAAAAAGACGCGGAAGAAGAAGAAGAAGCAGAAGCAAAAGACCCCTCGGAAATCCGACAATGTATGGAGAAGATAGGTGCACGTATCCCACGACACGAACCCAAGCAAGAATAACAGTACAGGAGGATTGCACAAAGAGGGTGGAAGATACGTACACTACCTCCAGCTAAGGGCTCTCTCTTCTCACACACTCTCTTCTCGTCGGACTGACAGGATTTGCTCTCTTCTCTCTCTCACACACAAATAGTAATAGGAACTGATTGATCCCTTCGGTTCCAAATTCGCTCTTCTCCTCAAACTTCAAGTAGAAAGAAAATAGATTTGGGCCTCCTTTCCAAAGCTGTGCGCGTACAGGTCTCTTCCTTCCGAAACAGGAGTTCGAGTGAAGAACAGGGTGATGACGATGAAGGAGAAAAGGAAGAAAACTGTCAGGTCAGTTCTCTCTCGAGTCGAGTTGGGAGGGTGATGAAGGAAGCTCGGCGCGCTTGATGGCGGAACGACGAACGGGGAATGAACGCGACGGGGTGGAGCAGGGGAGACAGGAAGTGAGGAAGATGAAAGAGGGGGAGAGAAAGGGGGGTTTGGTGGGTGAGGAGGAGGTTGATGATGCGATGACTCGAGAGATTGTCGAGTCGCGACTTTGGGCAGTGAGGTGGTGGTCGTGGTGGTGGTAGGCGGTCGTGGTAGAGTAAGAAGAGAGTCTCTCGGCTGGGCTGGGGTGCGTGTGTAGCAGCGGTCGGACGGTCAGACAGATGCAAGCTTTAGTGGGGTGGCAGGGGGAAGTGGGAGGTAGGTATCACGACTACGCCGGGGTAAAGAACTGCTTATAATCGCAGGCAGACACACGATGTGCGGGTTTAACGATAAACTGAAACAGACAATTCAATTCGACTCGCGGAATGGCTGAAATATACATTGAAAAGACGATGGACTGCAGCCTTCTATGTACTCGAGCTGTAAAATAGAATGGCCCTCCAGAGTGTAAATCTTGCCTTCGACAGGATTCGTCATCTGTGGTCGTGGACAACCCTGGCTTCTGGGAAGCCATATGACCCGGATGACAGCATTGAAGAGTTTACTTGATGAGAATGCTATTTCGATACATCTCGACATACGCCAGCTCTCAATAAAAATCAATTCCGTGAACTTGCATCACGTATCACGTATCGTAATCCACCCGACATGGAGGGGTCCAACATTCCATCGAGTAAAGCAATCTGCAATCTACAGATAGCAAACAGAAACAAACAAAGAAAAAAGCCAACAGAAAAACCCCGATCGATTCATTCAAAGGGTAAAAAGACATTATCAGAGTCGTAAAACCATTCAGCAAACTACCCAAGTCCCGGTTCTACCCTATTCCAGTCCCGGCCCCGAAAGAATCCCCAAACAAACAATCTATGAGTACAAGTCATCGTCCTCAGCTGCCTGTCCGAATCCGCCGTCACCAGAGCCAGGAGCTCCTCCGACCTCCTCGGCTGTGGGGAAGCGGAACGTCGTCATGCCGCCGGCCTGCTTCATGCTCTGCGAGAAAGCCTCGTAGCGTCGGATCTCAACGTCAGACACCGATCGCCTGGCAGAAGCCATAGCCTCCTCGAAGTGAGCCTTGGTGAGCTCTGGCACGGGGTCCTCGTATTCTGTCTCCATGCCACCCTCGCCGGCGTGCTCCCGCTCCTTCTGCGCCTCAATCTCGGCGCCGATCGCCTGCTTGATGGCAATCTTGGTAGCGCGCTGGGTGATGAAACCAAGATCGGCACCAGAAAATCCGTGGGTCTTGGACGCAATGAAGTGCAGGTCGACATCACCGGCAACAGGAGTGTTCCTCAGCTGTGCCTTGAGGATGTCCGCGCGGGAATTCTCGTCGGGAAGAGGAACGTACACCAAGGTGTCAAGACGTCCAGGTCGGCAAAGGGCAGCATCCAACTAAACAATGCATTAGTATACGGAAAGGTCGTAGAGATAAGCGATATGAAGCTCACCTGTTCGGGTCTGTTGGTAGCACCGATGACGAAGACGTTCTTCTTGGCTCCCATACCATCCAATTCGGTCAGAAGCTGGTTGACAACCCGATCACTGGCACCGCCAGCATCTCCAACGGATCCACCACGACTCTTGGCAATGGAATCCAACTCATCCAGGAAGACGACACAAGGCGCAGCAGCGCGAGCCTTGTCGAAGATATCACGGATGTTGCTCTCAGACTCTCCGAACCACATGGATAGCAGCTCGGGACCCTTGATGGAGATGAAATTGGCCGCACACTCGTTGGCAACAGCCTTGGCAAGCAGAGTCTTACCGGTTCCGGGGGGTCCGTAGAAGAGAACACCGCGGGATGGCGACATGCCAAACTTGAGGAACTTCTCGGGGTGCTCGACGGGGTACTGGACGGACTCGATGAGCTCGCGCTTGACGCCCTCCAGACCACCAATATCGTCCCAGCGAACGTTGGGAACCTCGACAACGGCAACCTCGCGAAGAGCGGATGGGTTGCTAGCGCCGAGAGCGAAGCGGAAGTTGTCCATGGTGACACCCAGAGCATCCAAGACCTCGGCGTCGATGGTGTCCTCATCAAGATCGATGAGATCCATCTTCTCACGAATCTGCTGCATAGCAGCCTCGGAACACAGCGCGGCAACATCGGAACCGACGTAACCGTGGGTCTCAGCAGCAATGGACTCGAGATCAACACCGTCAGCCAACTTCATGTTCTTGGTGTGGATCTGAAGGATCTCAAGACGTCCAGTTGGGTCGGGAATGCCAATGTCGACCTCACGATCGAAACGTCCGAATCGACGAAGAGCGGGATCGATGGAGTTTGGTCTGTTGGTGGCGGCCATAACGACGATGTTGGAGCGTGCCTTCATTCCGTCCATCAGAGTAAGAAGCTGGGAAACAACTCTTCGCTCGACCTCTCCGTTGGTCTTGTCACGCTTGGGTGCGATAGAATCGATTTCGTCGATGAAGATGATGGCAGGAGAGTTCTTCTCTGCCTCCTCGAAAGCCTTTCGCAGGTTGGACTCAGACTCTCCGGCCATCTTACTCATGATCTCGGGACCGTTGATCAGGAAGAAAAAGGCACCGGTCTCGTTGGCAACGGCACGAGCCATCAGTGTCTTACCGGTACCGGGAGGACCGTACTGAAAGAATTTACGTTAGACATGCACTGCCACCGGATCGACGCTTCCGAGATGAACTTACCAAGAGAATACCCCTCGGAGGTTTGATACCGATGCTCTTGAAAAGCTGAGGATGCCTCAGAGGAAGCTCAACCAACTCCCGAATCTGTGCCATCTGTTTTCTGCAACCACCGATATCGTCATATCCGACCTCGTTCAAGTTTCCTTCCTCGTCCTCGCGGTTCAGTGGCTCGCCCTCGCAGTGGATGACGGTGTCCTGTGCCACAATGCCGTAGTCCGGAGGATCCAGCTCGACGACCTTGAACTCTACTTGCCGCATACCCCCACGCACTGTGAACAAGTCTCCCATCCGTACTGGGCGGTAGGCCTCTAGGAAGTATGGCTTCAGGTAGACGTCGAAGAGAGAACCGGTAAGGCCCTCGACGGTATCCGCGATAGGGAGCACAGCAATGCGTTTGGCCTGCAAACGGGAGATTAGTTAGACGTTCAAGAAAGGGCCCAATTCAACTGTGGGAACATACGTATTTGATATCAGGACAAGGATGAACAGTGATAACGTCACCACTAAAAAACTACCGTTAGCGTTCACAAGCCCAAGTCGCTGAGGAAGCCGTGCCACAAACAGTCTAACACGCAAGTTGGTGCGAACAGTCCGGTTGATTCTGGCACTGCCGTCATCGAGCTCGTCATCGGCGAGCACGATCAAAACTGTATCCTTTCTCTTCTTGCCCTTGACGAGAACGGTGTCACCCCGGAAGAGCTGGAGAGTCTCCATGGTGTTGTTGGACAGGGCGATGATGCCTACACAAGCCGGTCAGTTCCAAGTTCTAGCATATTGCTATCCATCCACGAATACGCACTGTTGTCATCGTTGATGGAATCGGTAACGGTCAAGCTGTTAGGCTTCTTCTTCTTCTTCAAAATGGCCGTGGCGGTCTCGTCAACCTGGGTGCACCGGCGGGGTTAGTTTCTTAATACAAATTGCGGGGCAGTAGAGCTGCAGCGGCAATGAGATAGCTTACCTCCTTGTGAGCAGCACCTGAAGAATCACTGTTGATGATGAACGAATGCGTTAGTTGATGATTCGAGGTGGAAGCAGAGCTGGCTGTAGATAGCGGGACAATGTGGGGCTAATGCGACTTACGCCAGCTTCTTGTGCTCGTCCGACATTGTGAATGTTGTTATGAATCGAGGAGGGCGGTGTTGTTGTGAGGGTTGAACTTAGATGGTGGATGATGATGAGGAGGAGGAGGTGATGATGGTTAGGTGGAGGGTGGAAGATGGACGGGAGAGGGCAGTGGGAAGGTGTTGGGTTGGGGCGGGTTTGTAGCTTGAGTTAGTTGGGCGGGTTGCGAACAAAGTGAGAGTGCCAAGCCAAGCCGGGTAGTTAGGCTAGGTCCATAGAAAGCTCGGGGAAGATATGAGTGAGTGTGTAAGTGTGCGGCTTAGAAAGCAGAGTGACTCGCGCTGGGGAGGAGGGATTGAGCACGAACTTTCGACGGGTTTCTGTAGATTGGGCGGGAGGGGATTCGTTCCGGAGATAAAGGAGGGATCTCAGAGCGTGGGTGCCGTACAGACGCTGGGTGTGGTAATCTTCGCCACAGTGGATGCCTTCGTGGCGGTGCACCATCTGACAACTTCTCCGGAACATAAAATCCACTTCTATGTACCACCTGAGTACTTAGCCTCTTGATGTGAAGGTTTTTGGCTCCGGCAACGGTCAAATACCAAGTGGCAAACATACACGACTTCGCATAGTTATTACATAGCTGGGTACCGCAGAAGTGCACAGATAGATTGACGACATTCCGTAGGAATTGATCACGACCACGAGCTTCCAAGCTTCCGAGCCACGTAGAATAAGGTTGGTTCCAGGCAATAGCCGTTGCCACACGAGTGCCGACATTAATTGACTCGAGCCATTCCATTGATATAGGCTCAAGACATGCCGAATCCAAACGTTACGAGGAATCTGCAAAGAAGGTACTACCCGGTACTGAGATGAAGGTGTTACAACAAAAGCTTAAAGAGCCTTGGAACCATCAAGTTCGAGGGCTCTGCCTTCACAAAGAGTACAAAGGTGGACCATGTCGATACTCCAAAAACCACAGCATTAGATTACTCCGCACTAGAACAATGAAAAAAAAGCCACTTGGCAAAGCTCAAAAAAACCAAAAAAGAATCAAGCAAATCAGAAGGTATCCCTATTGCAAACACCGAAGCCAAACGGTCTAAAAGCCTCCACAGAAAAGACAGGGAAAGACGCCACCCTACGCTCAGAGGTAATACCTAAGAACCGAGAGGGTAGTGACGGCAACCAGAATCAATAGCAGCTTGTATTGAGCAACAAAACTCAGGGTTTCATTGGCCCGATCTAGCTGTGCTGCCGGTATAGCGAGGGATCCACAGATCTCATCGAGCTCTCGGACAAGGCGCTCGTTCATCTGGTAGATGTGTCTGGACTCCTGGATGATTTCTGTGCGAGCTAATCAGTTGCGAATCTGAAGCCAAGGGACGGACAAACAAACCAGTCTTCTCCTCCTCACTCAAGTTTTCCTCTGCCAGCTCCATAGCAGCCTTGAACTTCGCGCGCAGACTCTCCTCCTTGCCCGTCTCCACAGGGAAGACAAACATGTTGGTAGAAAACGCCTTGGCCTCATCGCTATCGCCGGCCGGCGCCTTGACGGGAAAAAAGTCCTTTGCCATGAGAATCTGCCTCAGCAGCATCTTTCCGCCGGCAAAGAGGGCCATGTAGTAATTGTGCGCATAAGCCAGCAGTAGATGGGGCTTCTCCAGCAGAACCTTCTCGATGTGCGCTACACACTCGCCGCGCACAGAGTTGGCATCCGCTGGGGCATCCGGATCGAACCGTTGGGCATCGTAGAGGTACGTCAAGTCTAGAGCGATGGCAGGAGCGCGCGTGAGGCGAGGATCAGACAGTGCCTGCAAAGCGGTGTAGATGTGTGGCTTGACGAGGGAGGCGTTGGCGAGGAGGTGTGCCCAGGTCCGCTCGAAGGCAGAGTAGACGTGGTAGAAGGAAAGAATCCCTTCGCGGTAAAGGCGGTAGTCGCGCAGGCCGAGCATGAAGCGCTGGACGATCAAGTGGTTTACGATGTCATGGAGGTCCCTGAATAGTGGGGGTTACTACGGTGGTCTACATAGTGGGGAGCGGTAGGTTTACCTGGTAGCCGTATTGATCGCCTGCGAGAGGTTCTGAGGCTTCTCGGGGAAAGCCTCGGCGAGGCGTTTTTGCTCTTGCTGTTGTTCTGTTTCCTTAGACATGGCTGCGACTGTTTGTGGAATATTGGAGAAAGTTGAGTGGAAGAAAGTCAGAAGTCTGAATGAAGTCTTAAGTCTTAAGTCTTGCGACAAAAAACCGGAAGAGGTGGTGGAAGACAGGAGTTTGAATGAATGTGGCAGAGAGTGGACTTGAAGAGGAAGAGGAGGAGAAGTCAGAGAAGGCAGAGGAGGAGAGGAGTAACACCAGCACCGCTCACCGCCCCACCGCGGTGCATTTGGAGTCGCGCTACTACTACTTGTATCGAGGGGCGTGTGCACATGTTGGGCACGCGGATGAGTACACTGTGACTACCGAGATGCAACACAGCTCAGGCTTCCTAGGCACATGAAGATGATAGCTGTTTAATCAAATGGTAGATGGATGCCTAGAAAGCGGTCCTTTACTCGCAAAAGTTCCTGATCCTTCAAATATCTACCGGTATCAGTTCCAGGAACCCCACGATGCTCGCCGCTAGGATGAAAGCAAGTCTCCGTCCCCCACATGGCACCCATCCACAGCTAGCAGTTACCCCTCGCAAATCTTGGTTACCTCCGAACCCTTGACCTCCATCGGAGTCCATTCCAGAGCTCGCCCTCCCGCGCACAGAACAAGAGTGCATGATGCCTTTCAGCATCCATATCACACACAGCTCCCATCCATCTATCTCCACAGTGCACACCGATACTCTAGTTGATCGGATTCCTCCATCGATATGTATGATAGCTCTTCGGAGCTGCAAAGCTGATTGCTTCGGTTAGGGTCATCATGCAACCCAACCACCGGGATGCAAGCAAGGCATTCTAGAGTACTCTAGAGCGTGCATGCGGATCTGATCGGTCAGGCGTGGGGTGTTTGTTATCTGATCTTCGCCAAACGTGTGGAGATGATCACTATGTGGCGATAAGGGAGAAGGAAGAATGCGGATCAAGATATGGTAATAATCAGAGGATAAACAGGAGGAAGGTTTTCACCGCGATGCGCTGCGCCGCCGTGGGATCGAACGGATTTGCTGGTCCGTCAACCTATTTTCCACCGCCGCCGCCGCTACGGTATCCGGGAAGCAGGTGAAGTTGAGGGGAAAAGCACCCTTACATATACCTGCTCTGCCGTGAAGCCCCGAATTTGTGCATACAGGGAACGGAGAGCTGGGGTATTCGTTGTATGTTTGTACCGGCGAACCCATGGAGTACAGTCACTGGTGCCATGATACCGGTACTTTACATATGGTTCCAGGGATCGACAGGTCAGTAGATACCTGAAAACTTTGGTATTCGGCGGCCCGCCTGTCTCATATGTACTTATCCTCTCCCGCTGGAGATGAGATGGTACCGGTGATAAGGAAACAACTTCGAGAAAACTTTTGGCCAGTTGTTCCGAGATATTTCTAACTTCTGTATGGTACCTGGGAATCTCACCTTTATTACCGTGAGACGGTTACCAGATATGCGTCCAACCTCCCAAACTCCCAAAAATACATGTGTCAATACTTCACCGTTTCCCATGGCGCGCCCCGGCGACTCCCGCCACAAACACTATATATTGCCCCCAAGCCCCTCTTCGCGGCGGCGGCGGGGCCCGTCACGTCAACAGAAAATACTCATCCCTGCAGCTGGCAGATCGCAGATGCGATGACGTCTTCCGTCGCACCCTGAGCGGAGGGGACGGGCAACTTCTCCGCATCCAAATCTTGAAACAATCCGTTCGGAACACTTTATCAAGCTTGCGTCTGTCCGCCGCGTCTTCACCACTGAGATATCAGCATACCTACAACGAATCAACGATGTCAGAACAGAAACAGAAGCTATCCATAGCCCTCCTCGGCAGCGGCATCTTCGCGCGCGAACAACACCTTCCGGCCATTCTGGAGTGCGCGGATACCGTGCAGCTGAAGGCTATCTACAGCCGTTCTATTGCGTCTGCGGAAAAGCTTACTGCGGCTGCTAAAGAGGCCGGGCTCCAAGATGTGGAGGCGTATGCCTCCGAGAGCAAGGACCACGATCTCGAGGCGCTGTTGAGGCGTGAGGATATCGATGCTGTTATCATCTGGTTATTACCATCCCCCCTCCCCCCGGATGGACAGATGGAGGCAGATAGCTGACGTTTTTCGTCCAGCCTACCGATCCCCGTGCAGCCCTCGATTATCCGCGCGTGTTTGGGCGCTGGCAAACATGTGCTCTCGGAGAAGCCCATCGCGCCGACCCTCAGTGCAGCGCGGGAGCTTCTGCTGTTCTCGCAGCGGCCGGAAACCCCCGCCTTCCTAGCGACCACGGCACACACACACGTTACGTCTGCGCTGTGGGCCGTCGCCGAGAACTACCGGTTCCAAGGAGCGTGGGGCTACGCACGCACGCGCATCGAAGGGCTTGGCCGGATCCTGAACTTCAACGTGCGCGTTGCGAGCATGGTCGAGCCGGAGACGAACAAGTATTTTGCCACGAGCTGGCGCAAGACGCCGTCGTTCCCCGGTGGATTCATTATGGATGGGGGTGTGCACCAGGTTGCGGGCTTAAGGATGCTGCTCGGCGAGGACGAGGTTATCGAGAGGGTCTCCGCTTTCTCGAGGTGTAATCAAGAGCATCTGCCGCCTGTCGACACGGTTAATGCGATAATGAGGACCAAGGCGGGCACCGTGGGGACCTTTTCACTGGGCTTTGGCACCACCGATAATTGTTATGAGTTTTCGGTTGCGTGTGAGCGTGGTGTGGTGGTGGTTGGTGGCGGTGGAAAGGTTACGGTGCGGCCAAGCGAGAAAGGTGCGCAGGAGGAGGTGAAGACGATCTCGGGCAATTCCTCAGTCAAGGAGGAACTTATGGCGTTTGCGAAGGGTGTCCTGAAGGGCGAGATCGATGGCAGACAAACGCCGGAAGAGGCATGGAGAGATCTTGAGCTGGTAAACAAGCCATCCGGCCCTGGAACCGAAGCCGAGACGAATGCTAATTCGACGTCCCGGACAGATTGAGAAGATGCTGCAGTCGGGCGAGAAGAACGGCGAGACGATGGAGGTCACAGGCAAGATGGAGTAGTCAACGAAGGAGGACCCGTCGGGTGTGGATATAGTACATGGTAATGTTAGTCAACGAATCTCGACAGAGAGGAGAGCTCCGGCAATTGGCCTAAACTGGCACAGAGCGCACGAATCGCCCCGGAAGACTACTTATAGTGAAGCCAAGCGAGGAGAAGATGTCAGAGGAGACTGCTATGTATAGTCTCATACTAGCAGAGTAAACTTTAAAGTGATTTGGCTTCGATTTGTCGCTAGATTAGAGCACGGCGAGGGCCGGCGGTTGTGGGGTGCATAGACTTTGACTAGCCACCATCACGCCGACGGGCATGCTTGGACGATAGCTACCCCTGCCAATCCCCCGCCTTCGGCTTGTGCCGGCGGTGCCTATCTGGCTCTCCGCCATCTGGATTCTGTGGTTCGGCAGCGGCACCACGAGTCGGGTTAAAGCTCAGAGAGCTGAAACCGAAGCTAGGCGCATAAGGTCCCGTGGGGCCTCACACCTCTGTGTGTGCTGTCACTCAACCCTCCACTCCCTTCAACCCACCAATCCTCTTCTATCACCTCCTCCTCCCTTTCCACATCCTTCGTCCTCGCCATCATCAAAACAATCATCATCACCAACCCAACTACCACAACAATTCCAATTCCCACCCCGTCGGTCCTACACATAATCCCACCCAGCATGTCTTTGCCCGCAAATGTAACCGTCAGCAGCCATCCCTGTCTCCTGGCGAAGCTCTCGCAGCTCCGCTCGGCGAGCACCTCGCCCAAGGAGACCAAAGCTTTAGTTCACGAATTGTCCATCCTTCTCGGATCAGAGGCGTTGAGCAAGGTTCTCACCACCACAGTCGACGGCACGGATGTATCCCCCCTGGGTGTCAGCTTCGATGTTTACAAGACCAATCCCTCGCGCATCGTCCTGGTCCCCATTCTCCGTAGCGGATTGGGAATGGTTGAAGGTATAATTCTTCCGTCCCATCATCCCCTCCTCCTCTCCCACCTCCCATAATAGGCGATTGTTGTGCTGACACCTTGCAGCCCTTCAGACCATCCTCCCGGTGCCAGTGCCAGTACACCACCTCGGACTGTTCCGCGAGAAGACCTCGTTGCAGCCCGTCGAGTACTACAACAATCTCCCGACCCGCGTAACGCCTACCACCGGTGATGCTGGTCCCTGTGATCTCGCTATCGTTGTCGATCCCGTCATCGCCACTGGCGGCACGGCGGAGGCTGCGATACAGACCCTCAAGGAGTGGGGTGTTCCCAAGGTGTGTTTGCTTCTGCGAGATGACGAGTGAAAGTGATGGACTGATGGATGGCGTAGATCTTGGTGCTTAGCATTCTGGGCAGCACCGAAGGTGTTACCAGGGCCGCGAATGAAGCTGAAGGTGTCGAGATCTTCGTTGGTGCCGTGGACAAGGAGTTAGGAGGGGTTGGTGGTGGCATGATTGTTCCTGGGTAAGTATATGAGCTTCCTTCCTCTGCTGTAGAAGCAAGCGCAGAAAGCTAATAGCAAGCAGAGTTGGCGACATAGGAGATCGCCTCTTCCTTACGATTGGCAAATAAGCACTATACCCGCATCGTTTTACAATTGGCGCCTACAGGAGACGAGTCATTCTCAGCTGGATACCTGCTCTGTTACCGGTTGGGATTTGTTTCTGGCAGGGGGGAAGAGGAGGGGGGCGTTTCCTTCTTACTCTTTGTATTGGTGAAATTTCCTGCATTCCACATGATACCTTACCAGGCGGGGCGCCACAGCATTCCATCGTTCATTCCTCGGCATTTTCTGTGGCTTTATTATGTCCCACACGTGTCTAACGCCCTTCCTGAAGACGGCGGCAGTTTCAGCCTTGACCACATACTCGCTCTTCGGACCCTCTCTGGCTTACCAAATTCCCTCATGAGAATCCCCAATAACAGCTGTTCCATAGCCCAACAGCTCCAAGGCCATTAAAAGGCTCCATCCTACTAGCGCTATGCCGGTACCCCCTCCCATCTTTGTGCAGTGAATATGCAGGCAAGTAGTGTCGTCGAACCGGCCACCCGCCAACACCCCCCCAGCGCGTGATAGATAGCTTGGTTTGATACTCGCACATAGCTATTGCTTGTGGGTTCTGCTTATTGAAGTGTATATGTAACCACCGCTTATCAGACACCTAGTGGAGAGTACTAAAGAGGACCAACAGCCCAGTTCCATTTCCTGCGGTATCTATCTCATGTCCAATTAACCATAACACTTTGATCCACGGGCTTGAAAACATACTGCGCACTTCGTCATCATTATCATCACCACCATCATCTTCACCATCTTCATCTTGCAATCAGCTCAACTTTCCTCTTTACCTCACCTGCCCCCCTATATACCTGCACTATAAATATGTGTAGGTACGAGCGAAGGACATGGCGCGGTTGCAGCCACATCACTAAGCGTCTCGCCAGCTTCTGTCATGGCGCTCGCAACGACCCGGACAACCAGTGCTATTGGCCACCGGTGATCAAACGCTGGGCCATCAAAGATGGGTTGTGTCCGTATTGTACAGGCGATTACTGGTAACCCTGTGTAGTACATAGGCGGGCCCGAGGAGAGTTCATGTCGACGCGTATCGAGCTCGGTTTAGCGCGTTTACCACACCGAGTGATCCGACATGCTGCCGACGTCGACTCTACCCTTCGCATATACCCGCGCCCGCCGGCCGGCCTTCGACGATTATTGTGTGATGAGATGGTGGGATCTACGGCACACACACAACACATCCATTGCAACCCCGCCGGATAACTCCGTCATCAATGTCCACCTACCACCCAACGACCTTCCTATGACGTGATGAAAGCTACTTTAGCACGCCCGCGAGCTTGCCCCTCCCTTCCCTTCCATCCGATGGATCCCCGGGTTGCGGACGACGAGACCACATAAAGCTCTCTCCACCTCCACAAACTACCAGGACCACAACCCCACACCCTCAATCCTCCCCGCACAGCCAGACCAGCCATGACCTCTTACGAAGTAGCCACCCCATCCGCCTGTCTTCTCCAGCTATGCACGCAGCTAACCCCACGCCAGGCCACTAACCCCGCGCTCCCAGCGATCTCGAGCACCTTGTTCGCGGCCAAAAAGTCGCTGAACATCACGTTCGCGGAGCTATCAGCAAAGCTCGGACGCGACGAAGTCGCGGTCGCCGCGATCTTCTACGGGCAGTCGCGGGCGTCGCCCGAAGACGTGACCGCGCTCGCCTCCGTCCTCGGCATACCCGAGGCGTTCCTGCAGCCGCTCGCAGAGGACTTCCCAAACAGGGGACACCTCACACCTATGCCCCCGAGGGAACCCCTGGTTTACCGCCTGTACGAAATTGTTCAGAACTATGGAATGGCCTATAAGGCGGTTCTCAATGAGAAGTTTGGTGACGGCATCATGAGTGCTATCTCCTTCAGCACGAAGGTCGAGAAGGAGGTCGATGAGCATGGAACTTGGGCGGTTATTACCCTGAGGGGCAAGTGGTGAGTTTGATGGCTCTGAGGGCGTGCGTTGGGACGGGGTAGTGGCTAATATTGTCGCTGCGTAGGCTGCCTTTCTCGAGGTTTTAGTTGCTGGCTCGTCGCTGGGAGAGTGGTGATGGTAGTGGTGGCTGTAGTGATGAGATCACGATCTATGTACTCTACAGAATTATATTTTTCCGTTTGAAAATTGGATGGATTGATGGTTCCCATGAATGATGAAACACAAGTACATTGAGGGAGGTGTACGACATAAAAACAGGTATGCCTCAGATCTACAATAACCACAGGCCGCGAACCTGCTCTAGCATCTCGTTTCGTCCAATCACATGATGATCGTAGAGGTATGCATAAATGAAGGATCTTCCCAATTTCTCCACAATTTCCTGGTACCGTATTCCCCACGGCGGCTTAGGTACATAAGACATACATACAACCGTTCGTCCGGTGGGGGGGGCTTCGTCGAGCCAGAACTGAACTCGTGCGAACGCGTCTCCATCCTCCCCTCGTCCATGCATCCGGAAACGACGCTTTTCCGAGACATCGGGTTAAAGGACGGAGGGGGCCGGTGCCAGTTTGCCCAGTGTTTTTTTGTGTCTCTGCAGTATCCGGATCCAGATCCTCTTAGCCGGCGAGACGGTTCGTTGTACATAAATGATGCTCGACACACTCGACGCACGTGATTCGCCGACCCGACCGACTGCAGTGGATGGAGGTCGGCAGTGCGACATAGAGTGCGTGTGTCCAGTAGTTTCCGTCTGATAGCGAGCGATTCTTCTGATATGTTCTGACGGGATAACCATAATAACAACAACGGTCGCAATTGTCGCTGAAGTTCATCCATGTCAGACAGATTTCCGCGAGCTGACTGTGGCCTGTTTGAAACAGCCCAACTCCTGCGCCGAGAGGTGCACAAAGTGAACAGTTACCGCTTCGTTATCCACCACTGTTCTGCCAGACAAAGGTAGTAGCTGGTTTGACAAGGATTTTGTTGACGGGAGATTCTCGTCTTCGATACCTGGCAGTACTTTCCGTTATTCCGATTGACAATGCATGACGCAGTTCCTTGATACTGAGCGGTTTTGTTGGCTGAGTACATAAGGCGGACGGAGGGAATGATAATGGTTGCGGTTGCAAATTTTTGACTACGACGAGCGGAATTACTTAGGTAGTCGGTGTATACAGGCTTGTAGGTTACTGGATGCCGCCTGCACGGCATCTTCGGTCTGCAGCTGGGTAGCTAGTGTCAGTTTTCGTGAGAAAGTGAATGTTAGTGAACAATTTACCGCATGTTGTGGGAAGGAGATGGTAGAAGAATGGGTAATTGTCGTCGTAGGATGGAACATCTTGGAAGCCTGCGATACTTGGGTGTATATCACTGCGTGCGCAGCTTGGAAGTCCCACAAGACAGCTTGGAAATCACAACAGCAGACACCAACGATTCGGGCAACCGACATAGCAAGAGCTTCGACGCTCCATATGGCTTGATAATAAAGTATAAACATAAAATGAATTGCTAGTTCTCTCGGAACCCATTTGACACGCAACACATATAGTACACCTTCTCTCCTCTCTCCATCTAACCAGACCAAACTGCCGGGCCGGGTTGGGTGTAGGTGGTAGCTTCATCCGTCGTCAGTGCTGAACATGCGTATAATGAAGGGAAGCAAAAACTCACGAATGGGCCACCAGATGCTGAGCAGAATGCCGGGCTCGTTGCCGGTGTATACACCTGGAATCGCGACCTTGGGACTTGGGCTGCCTGAGCCACCGCCCGTGACCTTGATCTGCGCACAGGAGATATAGAACTGCCCAGCAACACGACACATTAGCCTCCCGCCCTCCGCCTCTCTCGCTCGCCCCAACCACGCTGACGCTATGTACGTACCTGAGCGCCCCCGAAAGTGCTCGCACTATGCAGGGCAATGTGTTCGATCCTGACGAGGTACTCTCCATCTGGCAGTGTCTTCGGCACGGTGAACTTAAACTGCGTGGAAGTAGTATCGAAGGTGATGGCAGAGGTAGTGATGCTAGCTGGGCCCTCCTCCCAGACCTTGAACCACACTGAGCCGCTGCCGTCGAACGCCGCGGCGGTGCTGGGCGCCTTCGCCATGTAGATGTTGAAGACTCCTGGGTGGAACACGGCAATGTCAGCTTCGAAGCCGATGGTGCTGCCCGCGGTCACCGAGGTCGTCGTGGTGCTCGAAGCACTCGCCAGAGCCCCCACGTTGCAGCGGAGGTCTTCGCTGGTCACGTCGGTCACGGGCGAGTTGGCGTTGGTGTTGGTGCGGATGCTGGCGTATTCGGCGCCGGTGGCGCCGTTGGCAATCAGCTTGAGGAAGCGGTCTGGGGGTTGGGCGTCAGCGGCTACTCATGGCGTGGGGGAGAAGGGGGAGGTGTACAGTGAGCAGAAGCCTGGCCGATAACGGCGGCGAAGAGGAGGGCAGTGGAGAGGAGCTTCATCTTGGATGCTGTCTGCGAGCTTCTGGATGCTGATGGCGATGTTGGTAGGCACCTCCGATGGCCAATACCTCCACCTTATATACCCTATGCATTCGGTCTTCGCTGATTGTTTCGCCGAGACGGGAGGGGAGGGGAATGGGCCACGCGGACGACCTTGAGATTACTTGCCCCCCCCCGTCCATCCCGTAGGTAATGCACCATGGGATGGGAGACGAAGCGAAGGGATGTTGACGTTTGACGTTTTTTTGTTCCTGCAGTAGGCAGTATGTAGGTGCCACGCATGCTCACTCCGAATCTCCGCTTCCCCGCCGGAATCTCCACGATGCTTTTCCGGTCAGCCAGAGTGATGCGATCATGAGATCGTGGCGTGAAAGGCGGGGTCAGACATTTATCCTACCTTTTCGTTTGGTATAGTTGGTGGAACTTCGGGAAATGCATAGGGGAGGTTCCGGCGATGCAGCCAACTCTTCAGCACTAATCACTGCATTTCATGGCCAGGAAAGCATGAGATGGAGTATCTACACCCCATATCACAGTGAAGGACACCCATCCCACAGTGAAGGATAAGATGTAGCCATGGTAGCATAGCGTTCAAAATGACAATATCGTGATGGTCTGACCACTGTTTCACGCTGTAGGTATCTTTACCACCGACACCAGCTCAGAAGTATACTTCTAGAATTTGAAATGAGTCCACCAAGCGAAGGGACACGGAAACCACCGCCCAAGTACCATGACTGGCGGTTGTAAGTTTCACGGAGATGGTAGTTGACGTTCCCATCAACGGGGGATGGTGTCTGAATGCAGAAATCTCGATATGAAAAATCAATATGCGACGTGCATGGGAGTTTAGGTACCCCGGACTTTCCGCGCGGTTGTGCATGCTTGAAAGATCCGATGCCGGAATTGGCGGTTGATGGACCGGGGCCGAGTGATGAGTGTGCGTTGGATAGAGTGCTGAAAAGTTCATGGAATATCACCCAACACTAGCCACAGTGCGGAGGCGTATAAATGCTTGGCGCCATTGCTACGCCGCAATCTATAGTAGAGTTCGAACCGTCATCACGAGCTCCAGTTACTTGCGACGCGACAACCCCCAGACAACGACCATGACGGACAGCGACATCCACCCCGGCGCAGCCGCCTACACCCCCCCAAGCAGCTACGCCGATATTATCCTCAGCCCGCCATCCACCCCGCGCTCGGTCGACCGCTTCGCCTTCAACAGTTTCCTGCGCAAAGAATACCGGTTCGGCCTCGACCCGACGCGCAAGACATGTCCGCTGTTCCTACAGGGCCACTGCCCGCTCGGTAACAGCTGTCTCGATAAACACTTCCTCTCGACCAACAACTCGTCCTCGTCGTTCAACAATCTAGTGTGCAAGCACTGGCTGCGATCACTATGCAAGAAGGGCGAGGGCTGCGAGTTCCTGCACGAGTACAACCTCCGGAAGATGCCGGAGTGCAATTTCTTCGTGCGGAATGGGTACTGCAGCAACGGCGAAGAGTGTCTGTACCTACACGTCGACCCGGAATCGCGGATCCCGCGCTGCCAGCGATACGACAATGGGTTCTGCGAGCTCGGTCCAAAGTGTGCGCGGAAACATGTGCGGAGGCCGTTGATGTGTAAGTTCTTTTTGGCCGGGTTTTGTCCTGATGGGAGCACGGTGGCTGGTGCGGTCGGCGGTGGGAAGGGCTGCAAGGAGGGCGCGCATCCGAAGTGGGTTAGTCCTGCGACGCTGCCGTTGCCGACGGTCAAGCGGCCGAGGGAGGAACCGGAGGAGCGGGGTCCTCCGGCGTGGGAGGAGGGTGGCAGGTTTGGCGGCGGAGGTGGCAGCGGAGGTGGCAGCGGACGGGGCGGATTCCAGGGTGGAGGCCAAGGCAGGAGGAGGTTCTTCAGAGGTCGGGGATAGTGTTTTCTTGGGCTTCGGGCGTGTACCTTGAGGGCTTTGTTGGGCGTTTTTTGCGATGTGTTTCTTGTGTCTTGTGTCTTGTTGGGCGATGGGTGCTCCGAATAGAATTCGATACCGTGCGCCTCCCACGGTCATTCTCATGCTGCGAACACATCCTGTGCTGTCTCCATCGTTTTAAAGCGCAATGGTTCTTCGTTCCCGGTGTATGCGTACCCGATAGAGTATTCGAGCACGTGGCCCGTTCAATCTGTTACTTCAAAAATAACTCTCGCGTTGTAAGTGATTGAGCAGACGCATGGATGCACACCCCCCCTCGTGATGATAAGCTTAAGATTGTGGGAAGCGCCCGCCCGGCCCTGCAGCATTTCAGGTCAAGATCAGGGGCACACCAACGCCTGATCAGACACCAGACGCGAGGTTTCACGATCGGCAATGCTCTACGACCTTCTTCTCCCTCTCGTACTTCTCCCCTTCTTCTTGTTTTCCCTCCCTTCACCGTAGTCTCTCCTTTGCAAGCCATTCATTCCTCATCACCAGCTCCATCACAGCCTTTACAGCTCCTACAACACCATAGCGGTAACCGTTGTGCCATGACCAACTCGACACCACCAACAGAACCGCGCTCACCCGCAAAATGTTTCAGCTGCGGATCCGATGCCCATCGTAACCACGACCTCGAAGAGCAAATAGCCTACCTGAGCGACAAGGTGACGATAGCAAGTAGCACCCCCCTCTCTTAGCCCCCACCCTCTCGAGCGATCCCACTAATCTCCTTCCCCGGCAGACGCGAAGATCCACGCCTACGAGTCCGAGTTACGACTCCTACGCCCACCAATTTCCCCGTCCTTCGCGCCGCCAGAACCCGGGCCGAGGTCGCCATCCCCCGCGAACCGCATCAGTGCGTTCCTGTTTCCGACGACGGCGCTGAGAAGGAGCGTTCCCCCGTCGCCGCCACCAGATATCTTGCCTACCAACGCATCGCCGGCTTCCGAGTTGGCGAAGGAGCGCCGCCTGAGGATTAAGGCCGAAGAGCAGCTGCAGCAGGTCACCGCCGAGCTCGAAGATCTCAGTGCGAGCTTGTTCCAGAGCGCCAACGAAATGGTGGCCGAGGAGCGCAGGGCTAGGAGCAAACTTGAGGAACGGGTGGCAACGCTGGAGAAGAGGGACAATGACAAGAGGGAGCGGTTAGGAGTGCTGGAGAGGGCGGTCGATAGGATCTCGAGGGTTAGGGAGATTCTGACGGGTGGGGGTAGCGGGGACAAAGAGAAGGACAAGTAAGCTGCGGAGCGAGGGGAGAGGAATTGGGGCTGGTTTGAGGAGCTGAGGCTGGTTTGGGGCGTTTCGTGTTCCTTGTGGGGTTTGGAGTTCTGGTGCGAGGTTCTTTTTTCCTTCGACTCTTTTTTCTTGGGGGTTCCTTTCTCTAGCGGTCCGGTTGGTTTGTTGCGTGCTGATTGATGATAATGAGTTGCATGGCCGGAAGCCGTGGAGGAGTTTGTTCTTTCGACCTGGTGTTGGCTTGTTTGTTCTATTTCCCGCCGCTTACTCTTCATTGATGGCATGTAACTTATATACCTAGCTCAGCATACGCATGGATGCTGGCGGGCATGGCAGTCTTTTCTTCATCTTCTTTTCTTTTCTTTGCTTCTAGGCATAACTACTAGTACTCCAGACCACGATTAAGGATTTGTCAAGTCAAACTGCCACACTTCATCACACGTTCATTCAGTAGTCTCCACCTCCAGCCAGCTCTCTCCCGATATCTGTCCGCATTGCACCTGTCGCTTCTTCTCCTTCCTCGTTGTCTTCCTTCAGCCTTCGATACCCTAAGCCCTTAGTATATCGTCCACATATGCACACAAGGCCCTCCGCGAGATCGTTCTCCACTCTATTTTGTCCCACCTGATTATTTTTTTGCTGCCCCACGCTCATCTAGAGAGCCGCATCGCCAGCCAGCCAATCACTCATTCGTTCCTTCGTTCGATCCCATTTGCGCTCTTCTCCCGTGAAGAGTGAAGTCAATCTCGGTTTGTGTGTTCCTTTGCTCACAAACGTTCCCCTCATACCCTACATTTCTTAATTCAGAGGAGAGGGGCAAAAAGAAAAAAAAGTCGAAAATAAAGAGTGGGTGGATGGTCAGCCCTCATTTACCCAAAACGTCACAAGTGCTGCGCGCCTTGACCTTGCGATACGCAAACGCGACAACCCGACGACCACAACAACGCCAATTCCACTCCTCCATACTCTCGCTCAACTATCTGAACCCACCCCACCCACCATCAACCCCTGGGTCGCGTCTCGCCACATTAACCACCACCGTCGCTGCCAACAACCCTACAATCTCCACTCAGTTCGTGCGATACAACATGCTCCAGCGTGCCGTCTCGTCAAGCAAACCGACCCAATTAAAGCCGAATCCTCTCCACTCCTCGCCCTCTTCGAGAACCACGACCCAGCAGACGATAGCAAACGCGTTCGTCAAGCGGCCGGCTAATCCCTCCTCCAGCAATGATGCCTTCGGACCATCGCACACCTCCACAGTCAGCTACCCGACACTCGGCACCACTCCCTCCCTGACGTCGTCGAGCGTATCCCCGTACTCGTCGATTTCACGAAAGCGTTCTTTGAGCCAGCACCAGCAAGGAGGTCTCGCGTCGGTGTTCAACAGCCAGTCTGCATTCCAGGAGCTCGTTCCGCCAGCATTTCAATCGTTCGAAGAGCCACCGAAGGACAGGATGTCAGCTCTGCACGACGCCGTATACTTCGACGAGGCGGATTTCGACGACGATTGCGACTTGGATTTTGACACAACGGAGCCAATCATCTACCCCTCGCTTACCGCCGCCGCTGCTACATTGCCCACGCCCCCGCCGCAAACAGATCAGAGCTCGCCGCAGAGCTTCCTCCCACCAGCAGCGCCTGTACACCACGATGACTTTGAGGGCCTCGAGTTCGCACCGAGGCCGCTAGTGAATTCGCGGCTGCAGCTGCAGCAGCACGGGAATGACCTCTTCGGCAGCAGCCAGCCGTTGCCGTGGTCGTCATCGCCGGCGGAACATTTTGAGTCGCCGAAGCCGAGGGCCCCAATACAGGAAGAGGAGGTGGTGAAGCCGAAGAGGAAGAAGGCGCGCATTTTCCCGTGGACGGTGGAGGAGCAAGTGACGAAGGTGGCTAAGGTGGAAATCGTGACGACGCCGAAAACCAGCAGCAGCAAGGTCGGGACACGGAAGATTGCGAGCGGCGTAATGCCGTGGAATGACTCCTTCTCCAATGTTGAGGCGGGCAGGAAGGAAGCCAGGAAACGGAATGCGGCGAATCAGCAGAAGCGGTCGATCACCACGGCGACAGGCGATCCGGAGGACATCAAGAGGGCGAAGAAGGGCAAGGAGCAGGTTGCGCATATTTTCTTGAGCGAGGAACAGAAACGGGTGGTTGATCTCGTTATGAACTCGAGGCAGAGCGTCTTCTTTACGGGATCCGCTGGTGTGTACTTTGCAGTGAACTCTCGGAATGTTGGAATCGTGACTGACTGGAGATTGCAGGAACTGGAAAGTCCGTTTTGCTCAGGGAACTCATCTTGGAGCTGAAGAGAAATCACAAGAAGGACTCGGACGCGGTTGCGGTCACGGCATCTACCGGCCTCGCTGCGTGTAACATCGGCGGTGTTACTCTCCACAGCTTTTCCGGCATCGGACTCGGCAAGGAATCCGTCGCCGATCTCGTGAAGAAGATAAAGAAAAACCAAAAAGCTCGGACACGCTGGATTCGGACCAAGATTCTCATCATGGACGAAATTTCCATGGTGGACGGAGATCTGTTTGACAAGCTAGAGGCAATCGCAAGACAGATCCGGAACAACGGCCAGCCCTTCGGTGGGATACAGTTGGTCATCACCGGTGATTTCTTCCAATTACCTCCGGTTCCCGATAGCGGCAAGATCGCCACTTTTGCGTTCGATGCAAAAACGTGGAATTCTTGCATCGCACATACTATCGGCTTGACACAAGTCTTCCGTCAGCGAGATCCGGAGTTTGCTCGCATGCTCAACGAGATGCGACTGGGAAAGTTGAGCAAGGAAACCGTTGATGCATTCCGGCAACTCTCCCGACCGATCCAGTACGACGATGGTATCCAAGCTACAGAGCTCTTCTCCACACGTAGCGAGGTCGATACTGCCAACAACCAGAAGATGCGCAGTCTGCCCGGAGAGGTAATGCGATTCCAAGCGATGGATACCGGGTCCGTCACGGATCCAAAGTTCCGTGCAAAACTGCTCGGCAACTGCATGGCTCCCATGTCGATCGAACTCAAGATACACTCTCAAGTCATGCTCATCAAGAATGTCGACGATACGCTCGTCAACGGCTCCCTCGGTCGTGTGGTGGGCTTCATGAGCGCAAAGACGTTCGACATAATGACGGAAGACGGCGAAATTGATATTGCCTCGAAGCAAAAGAAGCTGCCTGGTGCCGTTGACACGTCGCAGCTGTGGCCCCTGGTGCAGTTCGCACTGATGGACGGTACCTCACGGCAGCTCCTCTGCCAACCCGAACAGTGGAAGATCGAGCTACCCAACGGTGAGGTCCAAGCTGCACGAAACCAGGTTCCCCTCATCCTCGCCTGGGCGCTGTCGATCCACAAGGCTCAGGGCCAAACACTAGAGAGAGTCAAGGTGGACCTCCGAAGAGCGTTCGAGAAGGGACAGGCGTACGTTGCGCTCTCGCGTGCTACCTGCAAAGAGGGTCTCCAAGTGCTGGGGTTCGAGGAGAAGAAGGTGATGGCGCACGAAAGGGTCAGAACGTTCTACGACAGCCTCTCGAGTGCGGCGGAGGCTGCAAAGAGGATTGAGAGCACAAAGAGCAGGAGGTCGTAAGCGTTCGTTCGTTTGGGCGCGCGCGCGGGAGGCAGATATTTAGATGAGATACATGGGGTAACTTGACGGACGATGGCCGGATGGCTGGATGGCTGGATGGATGGACGGCGTTTGTAATTGATTCCCTTTTTCTACCCTTCGTTTGGCTTGGCTTGGGTTGCGTTTCCCATCTCTGTATATTTATTCCTCGTCATTTATCAATGATGGGGCGGGAGGTACATCGTGTCGGCGGGTGTCGGCCGGTGTTGGCCGGTGTCGACTGTGTATTCTAAAGCTACTTATTCATCGCACTTCTCTCCATCTGCTGCAGATGGGATGGGCCCCTCGATGCCGCTGTGTGTTGCAACCGTGATAACAGCGCCCAAGGTTCCACAACCACGGGCACATGCAGGTACCGTTGCTATGGAGCTTTCTTTCGATGCTGGTTAGCCGTGTCGTCGTGGGGGATTTCTGACGTAAGTACCTATGACAGGCAATTGCAAGTGATGCTCGAAACTTGAGGGCGAGATCATGTACAATACTCCATGTACTCTATGTACATGCGGATCCCTGAAGACAAGATTACCGAGGGGGGAGCATCTACTCTACATAGTGCCCAGAGTGGAGTATCTAGAGTGGAGTACCTATTGGCGAAGCAGATCAGTGGATCCGATCGACGGGGTAGGTACTCTACCGTGTACTCTACCGTGTATGTACGCCCGAAATCCGGCCATTATTCTACATGTGCACCTAATGTGTGTCTGTACAAGAACTGGTCTCGTGGATGTGGATATGGAGAGAATAGTCGATTGGGGAGGGCATCTGCTAATAGGTAGTAGCGTAGGAACTCCGCAGAACCAGTAGGTACCTTCCACGTGACTACGCAGCCGAGTGATACCGTAGGTAATAAGACATGCTCACGAGAATAGATGGCTCTCGCCCGAGCGGTGTGGGCCGATGGAGACTGGGCACATAGTCAGAAGCGGCGGAGTCACTCGGTGTGCTGGATAGCTAGCATCTAATGCGACCGAATGCTCGCTACTAGTAGACGTACCACAGTAGCACTGCGCAGCGGAAATGCGTCACCGGGATATCACTCGCTGCATGGAGCATCCCCTCATTTTCGGTATGCATATTGTCAATAAATCGTCAATAGCTTGGGTGATGGCAAGGGGAGACAGCGCGCCGTCCGAGTTGGATGATGGGGAACATGCTTCATCATTTCCTTTTTTTTTTCCGTTTAATCATTGATTGCATGCGACCTAACAAGATCATGGCAATATCATCTCGTTCACCCCCCCGTTTCCACGCCACTGTCCAAACCTAACTTTCGTCAGGCGGCCCGATGTGGCTTTCCCTGCCCTCCGTCCTGGCCTTTCCCGAAAATTTATCGCTCCCGCGCACCCGCAAACGCCCCTGCGCCCTCGAGTCGCCCCTGCGCCCGCACTCGTCCCCGCGCCCTCGAGTCGTCCGAGCACCCGCACTCGCCCTCGAGTCGTCCCCCCGCCCTCGAGTCGTTCCCGCACCCTCGAGTCACCCCACCTCCACCGCAACTTTCTGGACCGCTATTCTGCGTCGCTGGACTCCTCAGCTTGAGTGCCCTCCTCCCCATCGGCTTCAGCACCCTCCTCCTCCTCCTCCTCCTCGCCTCAGCTCCGCTCTCTCTTGCTTCACCATTTCCCCAACCAATTCGCTAACGGTTCGGTCCATCGGCGAGTGATAATCTATGTACCCGAAGGGGGTGGAGGAAGAGGGCAGCTGGCCGCAATGTGCCGAACTCAGACCTGGAGTAAATAAGATACGTAGGTACATACTGGATGCCGCGACCTACATACATAGGGTCGAATGTGTTATGTTGAAACAAAACCAAAAAAAACACCAGCTGTGAGTGAGCAAAGGACCCCTCGGACAGTGCACAAGGCGACATCGTCGGGACCGAAAGACAGCCAGAAGATCACGTTACTATCGGGAGCAGCCAAGCAACTACCGAAGGGCAAGACAAAAGCACAGACCTTAACTGGAGTAGCCCTAAGCCCTAGTAGCGGCAAGAGCCCGACGAGGCTAGTGCCCCTCCAACAACTATATAAAGCCCCGTTCCGCCCCTCTCCTGTTCTTTTCTCTTTAGCTCTCTTTGGTATGTCATCTCTACCCCCAACATTCAACATCAGCGAATATCCCGCTAACAATTTCCCTTCTACAGCCTTTTGGCTTAGATCAAGTGTAGTATCTGTTCTTTTCAGTTTAATATCTGAAATCCGATAACATATCGGTTCTAATATTAATCTTATTTTTGAATGTTGCGGAGCTGGCCGCTGTGCTTGCGCATGTCGCCTCCCACTGTGTCACTGGTATTACACTGCCTCCAGTTGATGCGAACAAACATACAAACTGCGTCTGCGTCTTTCATTGTTGCTCTGGCTGTATGCGAGAGGACGAGGAAAGATGTCAGCGGTGAATGTGCGCATGTCATGTCATCACAGCAATAATATGGAGAAGCCAAGAGTACGGGCACGTCTCCGGTAGCGAGCACCATCTTGTAGGTATTCGATCTTGAAGAAATGAAGGCGAGGACTGCGGCAGCGTACATTTCATCCGCTTCCCTGTTCACGGTCCAGATCACTGGCACCCCCATCTCCCGCGCCTCCGCCTGGGCTCGGGTACACCTTCCCGATTATTGTTTTTGTTTCATCAGTAATTGCATCCGACCTGTCTAGATTAATATACCTAGTAAGACATGACTCCGGCAACAGTTGACCGCGGAAGATCCACAGAGTACGATACTAGTACCCATGGCATCTGCGTTTCGGGGAAGTCTGGGTTGGAGTTGAGCTGAACAGCAGCAGCAGGAGCGATGTCGTATCGCCTCACGCAGGCATCATTGGCCCGCCGCCTGCACTCTCCTCGGCCAACCAAACCAGGTTTCGAACGCTGCGCTGGGTGGATCATCGAAACCGCTCGCCTGCCGTGCCACGACTCCCTTAGTTAGTTAGGGTAGCTGCTACATAGCTGCGCCACA
The DNA here is from genome assembly GCF_024521635.1 of Tricharina praecox. Lineage (NCBI taxonomy): Eukaryota > Fungi > Ascomycota > Pezizomycetes > Pezizales > Pyronemataceae > Tricharina > Tricharina praecox. The sequence goes on along the minus strand of NW_026250434.1, from coordinate 225,170 downwards.
TGTACGATCTTCTCAAGCTCCCGTTTGTCCCCCTCCCCCGGCCCCCACACCCCCCCGGAAGGCTTGTTTCCACCTCTTTCGTCCCTCGTTTGGAGGAAGGTGGTGGTACACACGCCATGCACGCGGTTGCTCGGAGCAACTGAACGATCACTGCATCACTGCACGCAGCCAATGCGGCGGTCGCAACCGGAGACAAGACGAGACGAGGCGCATCTCGACAGCTCGCATCGACAGCGTCACAACGCAGAGGAGCTTATCTCACGTTTGTGGGGGGGCTGCGATCATCTGGTTGGTTGGTGGGATTCCGGAACTATGTTGGAGGGCAATCGGTACCTACGCAGGTACGCCTTCTGGCTAGGCATCCCCCCTCCTCCTCCTCCTCCTCCAGATCCGCAAATGAGATGGTGGCTTGCTGTCACGGCCGTTGGCGTGTGGTGGAATGGTGGAATAAGCAGCTGAAAGAGACCAAGAGCGATGGTAGGATTGGCCCCATCTTGTGTCGTTTCCTCACCTTAGTAAACAACTAGCATATCCACCCCGTTGGTGACGCCGGAATACGATCCATCTCTCTCACGGTAGACTGACCCTAGTTACGGATCGACGCTTATCTCAATATTCGAAAGGCGCAGAAAACGGCCAGCTGAAGAGCGTCCAGTCCAGCACGCACCAATTCCATCGCCATCTGTGCATTGCGTCCGCAGCAATATCTACCGATAACCTTCCAATACAACTCTATATGATAGGTATACCGTATACCTGCAAGGTGCGTAAATGCAGTCAAACATCTCGTGATGGAATGCAAGAACAAGAACAAGAACAAGAACAAGATGTGCCCTATAGGTAGGTATTCCCGAGAACATAGCACAACAGGACGTGTGATCTGTACCTACTTTGTATGTACGTTGTACATACTGTTGATGGGCGGTGCGGAAGTATGATCGTACGGACGGGAGCCAGAGAGAGAGAGAGAGAGAGAGAGAGAGAGAGAGAGAGAGAGAGAGAGAAGGAAACAATACAGTGAATTGACTGAGTAGGTACTTGGTTGAGAAATAAAAGAGCGAACAACATAGGTACCTAGAAAGTTTATACCTATACGACCAGAAAACAAGAAATGCAGTACTGTGTATACTGGAGGACACCTGTCCTCCCAAAATCCTGAGTATTTCCCTTCCCTCATTACGCATAACCGTTGCGCAGGCCATTGCGATAGGTATCCATTGCGAATGTCCATTGCGAATGGCCATTGCGTGTCTTACCTATTTCACTTTTCCCCCATTACGTGTCCTGGCCTTTGAGCTCGTCAGGTTGTGACGACGTAACTTTCTTCACATACCTCCTGCCCCACCAGCGCCGCCAACTATCCACCTATGGCCCCAACCTTGGCCCTGGTGCACGAGACACAGGTCTGCGTATGTGATATATCACTCGTAATTGGATAAGATAGCGCAGATGAGGAGTTGACAAGCTGGTACCTTTATCTTATCGGTATCCATGTCATTAATTGCCATCAAATCTTATCTTATCTTATCCGTCAGTAGCTCATCATACGGTATCCTACGGTACCTATCTCATCTTATCGTATCTCCTCCTTCGACACTCGACAGACACCACTCGGACATCACTCGGCGGTGTTGAACCGCCCTTAAGGCTTAGTTAGCATCGTGGAAGAGGACATACCTACCACAAAGCATGTGGTGTACTCTAGGTATTCGAACAAAAGAGGATTGTGCGGGCAGCGGGACTCAATGCCCATTCTCGTCAATACCTAGATAGAAATTCCCAACGACTTCTATTTCCGCGTCGACTCGGTGACGCGTGAGGACTCTGGGAATCCGAGAATCTTCCATCTGGGAATCCGGGAGTCTGCAGTGTACTATGTATAGCACATATGGGCTCACGATGCTCGTACAATGTATGTACCCAAGGTAGTGGGGTGGTGGGGTAGTGGGGCAATGGAACCAAGTTTAAACTGGGCGTGGAAGTTGGCACTCGCATGTTCATTGCTCACGGATTCTTCACGGATTCCTCAGCCCTATGACTGCATATTACTACCTAGTATATACCTTGTATGATATGGGGTAGGTAAATGCTCGGTTCACCTTATCGGAGCAAGCTTTATCGCACGTGCCAGCTCCATGGAGTGGGTAGGTAGGCATCATAAGCACCCAGGTAGGCATATAAATCCCCACATCTCCAGATTTCCATCGGGAATCCCACCCGCTGCCGCTGCCGCAGCCGGCGTCTGCGCCGGCGTCCTCAATCGTACATACACACCTTAGGTACTGAGGGTATATATCAACGGCCGTCATATCAACGGCCGTCATATCGACTGTGTTGGCCGCGATGCCGAGCTCGATCGATGGTGACGGTGACGGCCCTCAAAGTTAGAACTGCAGTCAGGGTCGTCATCTGGGCAGCCACATGCATTCCATGCCGACATGCCGCCTTGCCGCGCAACCGTCGAACCGTGAACTCGACATTTGCGACAAAGATAGTCAAAGCCGGGCATCATCTCGCACATGGAGTACCTACCTGCTTCCTACCTAGCTGCCTACTTGCCTAATCAGTGTCTTCTTCTCTGCATCCTTCTTCTTTATTCCTGCCCTTGGGCATCGCCGACAACGGTCAACACCCGCCGGCCGCGTGTAAACTTAGCACTTAGTTAGCCCGCACGGCGCACGTGGCTCGCAAAATCCGCAGAGGCCAGCCAGCCAAGCCAAGCCATATGTAGTAGAATTTTCTGGCGACAGCAGCAACTTTTTTTCTTTCTTCCTTTCTTTCTTTGCAGGATGCCACACGCTCGAGAGTCGACTGTGACCCGCCGGTTGCAGGTTCAGGTCATGCGCGTGCTACTCTAACTAACTAGTGGTAGAGATGCCAGCGAGGCGGGGGTTTAAGAGTTGGAGTGCAGCAGCGAGCTGCCGTCAGGGATAGGGATGACCAATGTAGCCGTTGGAGCGTATGTAGAAAAAGGTTCTTTCGATGATGGATGGTAGATGATGGGGGATGAAAATGAAAAGCTGGCTGTCGGTGGTGGCCGAGAGGTTGCTGGATGGATGCTGGCCTTCAAGGGGCTTCTTGGAGACAGCCATAGTGATTGGAGCCTATATGTATACTGTAAAAACAATTGGTTAGCTGCCGCGAGAATCCAAAATCGTGATGGGATCCGCACAGCCAACCGAGGAGTTGCGATGTCGAGAGTTGGAGTACTCGACATCGCGTAGAGTACATACCGTACTCCAGACCCAGCCCAGCCCCCTGATCCGCGGAAACGTCGACTCCATCTCCATCCTGTGTCCCCATGATTCCGCACTTCGCAGCATCTGCTCGAAGCCTTGCATGCCGCTGTCTCTCGCTGTCTCTCCACAACGCCTCTATGGATCCGTGCCGCCGGTCTCTCGATGAATGGGTGTCGTTCTTTCGCGCTGAGGCTAACGTACGTAATGAGAATTAAGGTACATCACCTCGTACCGTACCGCACCGTCTGGGCTGGGTTGCGTCGGCCGGGGGTGCGTACGGTATGATGGCGTGTCTGGTCCGTCCCCGTCGATTCGTTACATAACTAGAGTGCGGCAGAGAAGGCAAGCACACCACACTGCCGGCCACCACCGTCACCGGCGACGAAAAAGTTGGGGCGAGGGGAAAAAGCAAGTTCAGAGTCAGAGTTCTCGATTTCGTTTCCGAGCAGTTGGAAGCGTTGCTCAGCGTAAGCAAGCCGTTCGGGTATGTAGGTTGGTAGAGGATGTAGTGGCAGGTAGGCAGACTGACAGGCCATTCCCTTGTCCCATTGGGCCTTGAGGCGTCGTGGTGGCAGGCCGATGGCAGGCGGAGGGGCAATGGGGACCGGCAGGCAGAGGGGCAGTTCGGCCAGACTCCTCCGGAGCTGGTGAAGAGCTTGTGCATCGCCGCATGGAGAGATCTCTTGGAGTAACGAGAGACGAGAAACCACCACCGCTACTGTCGAGTAACCAGCCACTAGCAGTACGACCGTAGTCTGTTCGATCCGCAGGGGAGCAGGGTTCCGCAGTGCTGCACTCCAACGAATCCGCGACGCCGAACAAAAAGAAAAAGAACAAAAGAGCTGCAACGATGCTCCATTAGGAGATGCTGGCGCCTTCGAGTCGCTAGCCTGTACGTAACTCGGTCACGATGGCCAGCCAGATGCGTGCAGTTCTTCCAACCGCATCCAAACGTGCAATACATAACTTGACGGAAGAGCCCACCACCACCACCATCATATAACGCTCAAGCACACACATTTCCTCCTCCTCCTCCTCCTCCTCCTCCTCCTCCTCCTCCTCCTCCTCCTCCTCCTCCTCCTCCTCCTCCTCCTCCTCCTCCTCCTCCTCCTCCTACAATCTCGCTCGCATCCTCCTCACCTTTGAGGCTTGCCCATCTGCCTCTCCTCCAATCGATCAATTCGGCCCAGCTCACATCCTGCATCGCACTTCATCAACTGGGGGCCAACATCTCACCTCACTCACACACATCCACACACCACTCGACCAACACTATTCCGTCGCCGCCGCATTATGTGTCTGCAACCAAACGACCTACGACAGAAGATATCATAAAGCTAGCTCTCCCCAAACAACTTTCAACAACATTCCGCCAAATACAATCTTGAAGCCATCACACAATTCACTTCTCAAGCTAGTCAACCACCCAGTATCAATATATACAACCACCCTCTCCCCCTACTCCTCCACCCCCACCAGATACCTATGCCCGTCTACAACAATTACATCTCGGTCCCTAGATTCAAGCGCATCGGCTATCACATCAAGTCGACCAGAACCATTTCCACCACCTCGGTGTTCAACCTCGAATCCGGCGAAATGATCATGCCCAGCCTGTCGAGGCGCAAGTTCGCGCAGAAATCCAAGTCCGAGTCAGCAAAGAGCTCCAAGTCCAGTCTGAAGAGCTCGCCTGACTCGGCGATCGACTTGAAGATTGAGTCGCCGCCGCTGGTGCTCTACGGACCACCCAAGGAATCGAGCGGCGCGCTGCTCTCGGGTCTGATTCACATTGACAACGAGCAGGGGAAGGAGTGGGAGAGCTTCACCATGACGCTGCTGGCCGAGACGTTGAACAAGAGACCGGTACATGGCGCCTGCTCGGATTGCGCCACGCAGGTCGATGTCATCAACCGGTGGACGTTCATCTCCGCTACCACAACCGCCAGCGCTCGTAGAGACCTCCTACTCAGCTATCCGTTCAGCTACCTGCTTCCAGGCCATCTCCCCGCCTCTAATGACAACGCTCTTTCGAGGATAAGCTACACGTTGGTGGCCCGTGCCATCGCCGCCGACGGTGACGAAGTCCAGTTCAAGAAATCCATCACAGTCGAGCGCTCGATCCTGCCAGGTCCCGACCGCCACTCGGTCCGCGTCTTCCCACCGACCACCCTCTCGGCAACCCTCAAGCTCCCCTCGGTTGTCCACACCGGCAGCGACTTCGCCATCGACGTGCGGCTCGACGGCATTCTTAACAAGGCTAAGAACACGCGATGGCGCCTGCGCAAGGTCAACTGGCGGATCGACGAGAACTCAAAGGCGGTGTCCCCGGCGTGCAAATACCACAGCGCTAAGCTCGGTGGTGCCGGCAAGGGCGTGGCCCACGAGGACATCCGGACGGTCGGCTTCGGCGATATCAAGACCGGCTGGAAGTCGGATTTCGAGTCGGCCGACGGCAAGATCGAGCTCGAGATCATGGCGGGAATTCCAGCACACACCAAGGCCGCGTGCCAGCTCGACGCCGCCAATGGCTCGACGGTGGAGCACATCTTGGTCGTTGAGATGATCGTGGCCGAGGAACACAAGCCCGCCGGACCGAGCAGACTGGTCACCCCGACCGGTGCCGCGAGAGTCCTCAGGATGCAGTTCAAGCTTGTGGTCACGGCGCGCAGCGGTCTCGGCATCAGCTGGGACGAAGAGGCCCCGCCAATGTACGAGAACGTCCCGGCCGCACCCCCCAGCTACGGCATTCCCGACTCGCGCACCTCGTTCTCATACGCCGCCATTCCTCCGCCGCTCGCGCAGATGCTCAACGGCGTCTAATGAGCTGCTCATATGGGGCCTCTCTCTCTCTCTCTCTCTCTCTCTCTCTCTATCTCTCTCTCTCTCTCTATCTCTCTCTCTCTCTCTCTCTCTGTTTCTTTCCTTCTGAATTCCATGTCCGGACGTTTTTTTTCCCATCGGGTGCATTGGCTGGCGTAGTTAGCGGGGGCAGGGGCACTGGGGCAGGGGCAACAAGGCGTTAACATGATTGACATTTTTCTTTTCTTTCCCTTTTCTTTCTTCTCTTTCTTCATCTTCCTGTGCACTTTACCATAAGCGAACGGGATTTCTTTTCTTTTCTTCTTTTCCTTGCTAGCTACGATTTCCTTTGTTACATACCGTACCGGCAGGCGGACAGGATAGGACAGGCAACAGGCGCATCATGGGGTTCCGATTTTTTTTCTTTCTTCTGTACTAGTACATAGCATACATATGATGGTTTACATCACGATTTGAGGGGATGGGCGATCTGCCTGCTCATCATCATCATCATCATCACTATGGCGTCTTCTTGTGCAATGGTGCTTCAATCTGGGCAATAATTACTTGCCTACATTGGTAGGTAATACTTTGTGCTCTGTACGCGTCCACGTGCGCAATGGAACGGTGCACCGGCGGTTGAAATGGGATGATGCTCGCGGTTGAGGAGGATTTCCGCGGAGGCGGGTATGGAACGGGGACTCGGGGGGAGAATACGGTATGTATCGAGGTTCTGCAAGACTGCAACCCCAGAGTACTAGTATGTTACATACGAAACGAGCATCACATGCCGCATCGCATTTTTTAGCGGTGAAATTTATGTCGGGGGCGGAGGGGGGTGGACACTGGAGTCTGGAGGGGGAGGGGGGGGGGAGTCGGCGTTCATGAGCATTGAGGCGCTTAGTTACTCACTCCACCAGGGTTATGTAAGTGCACTCTGGGCCCGTGGACTCTGGGAGTCTGGGGTGTGGAGTGGAGTGTGGAGTGGAGTGTGGCAGGTGGGTTGAGGCTGGAACTGGGGTACGGGTACGGGTACGGGGAGGATCGATGCGTGGAGGTTGGAGGCTGGAGCTGCCTCGTCAGGTCGCTGGGAGGGATCGTTGGGTCGCCACGACGGAGAGTGGAGTACCGTGTGTAGGGTATATCTGCGGACGACGGCGGTCGCTGTTTGGCTCGGGACGCAGTCAGCTCGGGGCGTTGTCACGCAACGGTGGCGGGCCGGCGCCGGTGTGCCGATCGGAGTGATGAGCTGATCGGAGTGATGGGATCATTGGGATGGCATTGCGGTCGGCGGTCAGCGGTCGCTGGCTGCAAAATTCTGCCCCCGGTCAGTATAGTACCGGTAGTTATCCCCCGCATCGGCGGGAAACAGCGTGCTGGGATGGTGCTCGGTTACTCCAGAGTACCGGTAGAGTACTGTACCCAGACCCCGGTCGGCGCTCGCGGCTCGCCGGCCGTAACGGGAGAGTAGATCACCGGTAAGCTCACTGGGACCGGGGGGGCCGGGGGGACCGAGGGGTTTCCGGTAGTGGTACATGCGGCAGTGGTACAAAGTGAGTATCGATCACTCACTTGGGCAATGGAAGTTCAATAAAGTGGTAACGGTGGTTCCGTGAAGATCTAAATTCTTTTGACGGGAATTGTTTCGCAGGATTCATACATTGCAAAGCGACAGTGATTGTATCACTTAAAGCCGGTACATCTCAGGAGCAATGGAGTTTGCTGGCCTTTGACGGATACCGTAAGAGCGGGCAACACCTTGTAGAATAGATAAAATGAGCATTTGTAACTTCGTAGTACACATCGTCAGACTCATCCTCCGCACTTCCGGCATGAGCGGTCACTCGGCAGTACCCGACATCACCTATTGAAACTGTGAGAAGAACTTGACTTGATTGATGTAGATGACATGACAAAGACGAGAAAGCAGATTGCTTACAAAGCAAACGAGCTCGTGTACTAGCTAGAGAAAGAGACGTAGCCTCAGACAGAGAATGCGACGACATCCGTCACCGTCGCCCAGTGCTTCCGATAGGTAGTCCAGTCAGGACGGCGGTCAGGACTAGGTAGACTGACTGCATCAGTCCAGTTCAGTCCATAAAATTGGAGGACGGTATGAGTTCAGTCCGTCCCAGAATTTTGCTGCCTCGGACTGCATGCGACTGACAGAATGCCACTTGCTGAAATTTCTAAGTCGAACTATCATATGTGTCTAGCAAGCATCACTCTTTCAAGTTTCAACGTAGCACGTGTTCTCTTTTCGTGCCAGTGATCTCAGCGGTGGACAGCGAAGAGGATAAAAAGTACGCCGCCGCAGTCCTCGCCTTCATTTCTTCAAGATCGGATACCTATCAGATGGTGCTGCTGCTGGAGGGAGACGTGAGAGCACTCTCAGCTTCTCCATGTTATGTTATTGTTGTGACATGACATGACATGCGCACATGTTCAATCCGCCAAGATCTTTCCTCGTCCTCTCGCATACAGCCAGAGCAACAATGAAAGACGCAGACGCAGTTTGTATGTTTGTTCGCATCAACTGGAGGCAGTGTAATACCAGTGACACAGTGGGAGGCGACATGCGCAAGCACAGCGGCCAGCTCCGCAACATTCAAAAATAAGATTAATATTAGAACCGATATGTTATCGGATTTCAGATATTAAACTGAAAAGAACAGATACTACACTTGATCTAAGCCAAAAGGCTGTAGAAGGGAAATTGTTAGCGGGATATTCGCTGATGTTGAATGTTGGGGGTAGAGATGACATACCAAAGAGAGCTAAAGAGAAAAGAACAGGAGAGGGGCGGAACGGGGCTTTATATAGTTGTTGGAGGGGCACTAGCCTCGTCGGGCTCTTGCCGCTACTAGGGCTTAGGGCTACTCCAGTTAAGGTCTGTGCTTTTGTCTTGCCCTTCGGTAGTTGCTTGGCTGCTCCCGATAGTAACGTGATCTTCTGGCTGTCTTTCGGTCCCGACGATGTCGCCTTGTGCACTGTCCGAGGGGTCCTTTGCTCACTCACAGCTGGTGTTTTTTTTGGTTTTGTTTCAACATAACACATTCGACCCTATGTATGTAGGTCGCGGCATCCAGTATGTACCTACGTATCTTATTTACTCCAGGTCTGAGTTCGGCACATTGCGGCCAGCTGCCCTCTTCCTCCACCCCCTTCGGATACATACATAAGTTATCACTCGCCGATGGACCGAACCGTTAGCGGATTGGTTGGGGAAATGGTGAAAGGTGTAACCGAGCCTAGGCGGAAGCGTGGGAGATGGGATGCCACACTGAGCCAGAGATCCCACTGATCCCAACGACGACAACATATATCTCAACTTTCGTGATCATCACTCCTACACAACCGCCTCCCCCAGGAACCCACTTAAAGCACACACCAGTCAACGCTCCGAATTGGCGTCCTCTCGCACCCTCTTGGCTTTTTATATTCCCGTCTAGCTCGGACATCACCACCCAATCTATTGAAAATAAGCATCGAAAATGAGGGGACGCTCCGTGGAGCGAGTGATACCTCAGTGACGCATTCCCGCTGCGTAACTAGCGCAGTGCTGTTGTGCCGCATCTAGGTAGGTAGTAGCGAGAATTCGATACCAGCTGCCGAGCAGCTATCGGGCACATGAAGTGCTTCCGGAGCTTCCGACTAGGCATGTGCCCAGTTTCCGCACATACCGCTCGCGCGAGTTACCTTTCCGTTCTCGGGAGCATGTCTTATTACCTACGGTATCACTCGTTTAGTTGTCACGTGGAAGGCAGTGGTTCTGCGGAGTTCCTTCAATAGTAGCAGATACCTACCCTCTCCTATCGACTGTTCTTTCCACATCTGCGAGATGACCTTCAGATTTCGGACGTACATAGGTAGGTATATCGAGTGCGTCGTGTCTCGTACATACTATGTGGCGGCCCCGCCGTGGATTTACCGGATAGTTACCTATAAAGGTACTTTGTACTCTACCTAGGTAAGTAGGTATTTCGGCTCGGGATGGTACACGTACGAGGTATGTAGTCAAAAGAAGCTTATGCTAGCTACCCATGCTTGATACCGAGCCATGCCTACATAGCCACGCTGGCAAGCCACCGCCCATGCATAAGCAAGTATCCGTATTCAAGTGTGCTCCGCCGCTTTGTCAGTTGTGCGGCATTGACTACGAGAACCTTCGAGATGTGCTTGCGTTCCTACTGCGGTATGTTGTCTTTGGGATTGCTGTAGATACGTACATGAGGTACTTGTTCGTTCCGTTCAGTGGCCCGTTCCGGTCCCACGAGGTCGACTAGCCTAGACACGAAGCCAAGCTACAGGTGAAGAAGGGGAAGACGAGGAGTCCACAAGCAAAAATAATCTTTAGAGCAGTGCTCGGTGCTCTATCATTCCGCGAAGTGGGGGTAGTTAACTGCTGCCTAACTTTCTTAACATGGGGCGTGGTGTCGGGCAGGGGAAAAGAATACAGCGAGGTTGAATGGGGGCCTGGGGGCCGAAAGCGTAAAGTGAATGGGAGGTGCGGAGGAGGGGGAGAATCGGAGCGGGTTGAATGGAAGCTGAAAGCATAAAGTGAATGGGGAAGAGGAGGAGTCCACAACCACAAGCAATCTCTCGATCAATGCTCGGTGTCAGCCAGCGAGGTGAGGGTAACTGCTGCCTACACTTTCTTCATCCAAGGCGGGGTGTCGGGCAGAGGGAAATAATACAGCGGGGTTGAATGGGGGCTGAAAGTGTAAAGTGAATGGGAAGTGCAGAGGAGGGGCGTTGAGGTTTATACTGAATGGTTTTGCAAGTCCCTGCATTGAGACTCCTGACTCCCCACCCTCGGACGAGTGCAACGACGCCTTCAGAAAACGGGAGAAGAAGTATATCGTGGACGAGTTGGCGAGTTGGAGACCGTTCAGGGTATTCGCAAATCACTCATTACGTCCAATCGGAGAGGGGCATTAACTGTACCTATAGTACCGAGAAATCCCTGAGTCGTGGGATATGTAAGTAATCTGCCGTGATCTACTATCTACCGGTAAGGTCGAATGCAATGATGATTAAACCAAAAAACATCACTGAGTCGTCCTTTTTATGCATCTTTAACCGAGCGCAACCCAGCGTAAATCCGCACATCACCCCGCAAGGCAGCAGAGCCCGGCAGGGTGTGTGAGCTCTATTTGCTCTACATCTGTTGGCTTAAAACCTTATGACCCTGCCCTGGCGCTATTGAGGGATAGGCAGCATCGCGAGTTTCAGGAAGCTGGGTACGGATAGCGGGGAGTCATCATCTCTATGGTGGTGGTGGCTCGGGAGGATTACGAGCGAGGAGAGGAGTTGTGGCATAGCCTGGATGATGTTGGAAGGATTTGAGTTGAGCAGGACTTTTATTCTGTATGGCACTGGATGGTCTTGTATTGGGCATAATTTTCTGTCTCCTAAACGTTGTCACGGGCAGTAGCTATTTTCCTTCCCTCGCAAGCTTATGATGATTAAACAAAAACAAAACCACCACTTGATGTTGGAAGGACTCGTGGAAGTGATCACTGAAGCGATGGAGATGGAGAGCAGAGAAGTGGTATGTTCGGGTCTAGGAGCTACTGACACAAGAGAGAGAGAGAGAGAGAGAGAGAGAAAAAGACCGAACTTGGACCCGCTACCGCACCGAATATTCCAAGTACCCACCACCGGTCCTCCGAACGGCTAGTGGACTACTCACAGAAACACACTCGCTCCCACAAGCCCACCACCCACTTAGAACTCAAATTTCTCCCCCACGAGCCTCTCACTCAGCTCCCACAGCTTGAATACATTCTCATCATCCTTAGCCCACGGCTTCGGCTCCGTGATGTTACAGTCTGTCAGGTACGCCCCATCCTCCATATCCGGATCCAGTGCTGCAACCAGAGTCGTTGAGCAACCCTGCTCTAGATTCTTCAGAGACGCGGGTGGGAGCTCTCCGCCAGCGTTTTGAGTTGCCAGTTCTATGCCCTGGTCCAGAAGCTCCTTGGAGACATTGGAGTTGGCGCAGAGCGATGTGCCGAGTACCACTATTGGCCGTCAGTCCTGTGCCGTATCAGATGTAGTTATGGCTGAAAAGAAACGTACTTCCGGGGTGCACCGCGATACTCTTCGCCTGCTTCTTCGCCATCTTCCGCGAGATCGCCTTCGAGAACAGGATATTCGCCGACTTCGACTGCCCGTACGCGAGCCACGGGTCGTACTCCCTGCCCTCGCCAAAGTTGTAGTCGTCCCAGCGGATGGGTCCGATCTCGTGGCCGTTGCTGGTTAGATTGACCACGCGGACGCCCTGCGCCAGGTCTGCGTACAGCAGGTTCGTCAGGAGGAAGTGCGAGAGGTGGTTCACTGCGAACTGCGACTCGAAGCCGTCCCCGGTCGCCCGGTAGGGGCTGACCGCCATGATCCCGGCGTTGTTGATGATGATGTCGAGCTTCGCGTTGGCGGCCGCGAGCGTGCTCGAGATCAACACGGCGGCGGAACGCACGGAGGCTAGCGACGAGAGCTCGCAGGGGATGATGGTCACTTTGACAGTGGAGTTGACGGTGCGGATGCTCTCCACGACAGGCTCGAGCTTGGAGGCCGACCGCCCGAGCAGGAGGAGGTGGGCGGGGTGCGAGTGCTTAGCCAGCGTTATCGCGGTCTCTGAGCCCAGAGTCGAGGGCGAGGGGCCGGTGACCAGGACTGATATCACACGAGGGTCTGTTAGTCGGCGGATATGTGGAGGTAAATATGAGGGTACGCACTCGTCTTCCCATCCGCATAGGAGGAGAACCGTCGCATGATCTCGGCGCCGGTGGTGGAGTGACCGTATTGTGACATTGTTCGTATGTTGGGCTTGCGTTCTTGAGTTTTTCTTTCTTTCTTGCTATGATATTTATCTTTACCGTTCTGGCTTGTTATACAAATGGATTGTTTGCTGTCTGTTTATCGAGTAAAATCTAAATTGACTCTCGGGACACCTCATATTTTATACACGGATTATATCATACTGGCTCGCTACATACGCGGAGATAACTACTCTATACGCCCCGGCCCGAATAAGTGACTGTGGTGGCCTAGCTGCTGTGCGCGGCTCCGGCGTTAGTTAACTAATGCCGGGCACTATCGGTGTTAACAAAACTGACTTTGGCTTAACCACGTCAAACGTGGACGAGTAATCAGCATCATACGCAATGGAAGTAAGGGATGGCAGTGAGGGGTGACAGTGAGGGGTGACAGTGAGGGGTGACAGTGAGGGATGCCAAGGTGTGTATTGAGAATATGCGAACATCACATTGTGCGAGTGGATTACTGATAGGTTGGATATGGCTTTTGTTTGTAGGGAACGGCATGACTGCTGGCTCGACTCGCAAACAACTGCCGTACTCCGCATCACAGCCCCAATTCTCTCGAGTCGAAACAATGCTTCATAGCTTACTCGCATCCCACACTTCGGCGAGTTGCGAAAAGCTAGCTACCTCTGGAGATCTAAATACGGTACTCGTGAAGTAGAGTGGCCATCGATCACAGCCTGCGTGTTTCATATATAGTAGGTAGATAGTAGATCACACATTCCCATGGCTGTAAGGGAGCAGGAAGGGTTGGCTCGCGGGTAGGGCTGGGCGGAGAGCAATAGGGAATCGGTACCGAGCTTACGGCCAGCGGTCGGTGACAGCCGGGTGGAAAAGGATATATAATCTGCCGTGATCTAGGTACTAAGATCGAATGCAATGATGATTAAACAAAAAATAACTCGTGTCCATCGCTTAAGAAGTACCAATTACATATTCCATGGGCGAACCTCGTCCGTGGTAGGTGCCCTGGGAAGAACTTGTAAGTATAAAGGGTAAGTCGTGACCATCTCCACTTCGCCATTAACTACATACAAAAGCATCGGGACTAATTTCTAGTGAAACTGTAATGGAGGTCTTCGCCATAGTCTAGATAGGCTGCATGCGAAATAAAATAGGAAGATTTCTCTGTAATGGAGGTGGCCACGACTTAAGGCTTCCTCCTTGTAACTATGATACGTTCCGAACTTCTGATGGAATAAACCTTTCCCGGATCCGGAAACATCACGTGAGTCAGGGCTGGCTACATGACCGGTAACTGGATGCTATGTATGTTGGGCGATCCGTACCCGGATCCCGCAACTTTGAGTGTCGAAGCTTCTCCGGTCCTAGCCAGCTCCTAAGAGTTGCAAAATCACCGCAGATACGAACTACTTCCTACTAATTGTACTAGTTAGTACCGCCACCCATCTGATTGCGCGAGAATGACGCGGTTGAGGTCAGTAATTGATATGACCTGCCTATGTTTCCTTAACCTAATTGCAAAAGTCTTTGGAACATACCGCTGTCATTGTGCTTCTCCGTCTCAAACCGACAAAGGACTGTCGGGAGGCTGCAATGGTGGTGGAAATCAATGGAGGTTTCGCCACGATATCACCTAATTGAGTTCAGTCACATGAGCCAAGCCAAAACGCGTCCACTGACGTAAAAACATTCCACGCGCAGCAGACCCATGTTGTGGCAACTGTAGAAACCCATTCACCCATCTACACGTCACTCCTTACACGATTTCTACGAACCCAAACACCCCCCAACCCCCCACAATGCCTCCCAAGGCCCCCAAACGAGCCCTCGCCACCGACAACTCTGCTACAGCAAAGAAGCGCAAGGTTGGAGAGAAAGCTAAGAATGACCGGCTGGCGAAGTTCTCGCAGGCTGCTCCTCCGAGCAGCTTCGAAGAGGAATTGATGAACCTCTCGCAGGAGATCACCGATTTGAAGGATGGCGGTGCCGAGAGGGACCAGAAGTGGAGTAGACCGGCCGTGGACGATAAGTTTGACCCGCAGACGCATAGCCTTCTATTCCAGCAGATCGATGTCGAGGAGGGAAATCACGCGGGAAAACATGCTATCCGCTTGTTCGGAGTCACAGAGGTTTTTATTGCTCCGTTCTTACTTGAGGGCGAGGAGTTGGAAAGTACTGACAATTCCTCAGGAAGGACATTCGGTTCTGCTACACGTCACGGATTTCATGCACTACCTCTTCGTCGCTGCACCCATGAGTTTCACACAAGACAACGTCGAAGGATACAGAAGATGGCTGGACAACAAGCTCTCCAACAGCATCGACCCGGTGGTCCACAAAGTCGAGATTGTCATGCGAGAGAACCTCTACGGCTTCACCGGGAACCAGAAGTCTCCGTACCTCAAGATTTCGGTTGCCGATCCGAAGAATATCAGTCGAGTGCGTGCGTTGATCGAAAAAGGCGAAGGGAATTACAGTAGGATGTGGCCCATCACTGATACCGGTCTGATGACGTTCGACAATATTCAGTATGTCATGCGGTTCCTGGTAGACACCAAGATCGCGGGAATGAGTTGGGTGGAGGCGCCTGCCGGAACCTACAATATGGTGACTGGGAACAACAAGGCGTCGAATTGCCAGCTCGAGGCTCAGATCAACTACAAGGATTTGATCGCCCACAGTTTCGACGGCGAGTATGCGAAGATGGCACCGCTGCGGATCCTGTCTTTCGATATCGAGTGTGCGGGTAGAAAGGGAATCTTTCCGGAGCCGCAGCATGACCCCGTGATTCAGATCGCCAACATGGTGACTCGATACGGAGAGGACAAACCCTTCGTGCGGAATGTTTTTTGTCTGGACACCTGCTCGCCAATCATAAATACCCAGTTGCTCGAGTTCAAGGATGAACGGACGATGTTGATTGAATGGAAGAACTTCGTGCAGCGGGTTGACCCCGACGTGATCATCGGTTACAACACGTCCAATTTCGATATGCCATATCTCTTGGATCGAGCGAAGCATCTGAAGGCCGCCGTGTTCCCGTTCTGGACCAGACTGTTGAACATGAAGACGGAGGCGAAGGACTCCAACTTCTCCAGCAAGCAGATGGGCAACAGGGAAACAAAGACGACCAACACCAACGGTAGACTACAGATCGACCTGCTGCAGGTCATCCAACGTGATCACCAGCTGCGTTCGTACACGTTGAACTCGGTTTCCGCACACTTCCTGGGCGAACAGAAGGAAGATGTTCATCACAGCATGATTACCGAGCTCTTCAACGGTACCTCGGAAACCCGGCGTCGTTTGGCCGTCTACTGTCTCAAGGACGCCTACCTTCCACAGCGATTGCTGGACAAACTGATGTGCTTGATCAACCTCACGGAGATGGCTCGTGTCACTGGTGTCCCATTCAACTATCTGTTGGCCCGTGGACAGCAGGTCCGGTTCCTTTCCCAAATCTTCCGGAAAGCCCTCGAGCAGAATCTCGTCATTCCGAACCTGCGACATCAGGGGTCCGAGGAGCAATACGAAGGTGCAACTGTCATCGATCCGACCAGGGGATACTACAACGTGCCGATTGCCACCCTAGATTTTGCGTCCCTTTACCCGAGTATCATGCAGGCCCATAACCTTTGCTACACAACCCTCCTCAAGAAAGAGACCGCCGTGCGACTCAAATTGAAGGAAGGTGAGGACTACACAGTCACACCGAACGGTGACTGGTTCGTCAAAGCCACACAGCGTAAGGGTATGGTACCGCTGATTCTGGAGGGTTTACTGGGCGCCAGAAAGCGAGCCAAGAATGAGCTCAAGAAGGAGACGGATCCGTTCAAGAAGGCTGTGCTGAACGGTCGACAGCTCGCGTTGAAGATCTCGGCCAACTCGGTCTACGGTATCACCGGTGCCACTGTCGGAAAGCTGCCGTGTCTCCAGATCGCATCCAGTGTTACGAGTTACGGCAGACAAATGATTGAAAAGACTCGGGATGTGGTCGAATCGCACTACACTATCGCCAATGGCTACGAGCACGACGCTCAGGTTATCTACGGTGATACCGATTCGGTCATGGTAAAGTTTGGACCGAAAGATCTACCGACGGCGATGAAATTGGGACAAGAGGCTGCAGACCTCGTGTCGTCCAAGTTCATCACACCCATCAAGTTGGAGTTCGAAAAGGTTTACTTCCCGTACCTTCTGATCAACAAGAAGCGATACGCTGGGCTGTACTGGACGAGAACAGACAAGTACGACAAGATGGACAGTAAGGGTATCGAGACCGTCCGTCGTGACAACTGCAGGTTGGTGCAGGTTTGCATCGAAACCGTGCTGAAGAAGCTGTTGATCGATCAGGATCCGGAGGGCGCTCAGAGGTAGGTGTCTCACATGCCGAATGGTTTCCTAAATCCTTGCTTATCCGTGTCATCGCCGTAGCTACGTCAAGAGTTTGATTGCCGACCTCCTCCAGAACCGCATCGACATGTCGCAGCTGGTCATCACCAAAGCCCTATCGAAGGCGGACTACACGTCCAAGCAAGCCCATACCGAACTCGTCGAGCGAATGAAGAAACGAGATGCTGGATCCGCTCCCACCCTCGGTGATCGTGTGGCATACGTCATTGTAAAGGGCGCGGGTGGAGCCAAAAACTACGAGAAATCTGAAGACCCCATCTATGTGCTCGAGCACTCGGTCCCGATCGACACCAAATACTATCTGGACAACCAGCTGGCAAAGCCACTTGGACGTATCTTCGAGCCTATCATAGGTGAGCGTAAGGCTCAGCAGCTGCGTATGTATTCTTTCTCTTGAATCCTCGTGTAGCTACTAATGGGATATAGTGACTGGTGACCATACGCGCACCATCTCGATCACCGCGCCAAAAGTTGGCGGCCTCATGAAGTTTGCAAAGAAGACACAGACGTGCACGGGCTGCAAGGCCCCGCTGACCAAGAAGGGCCAAACGGATGGTGCAGTCTGCGAGGACTGCCGTCCGCGCTTTGGCGAGCTCTACCAGAAGAGTTTAGCCAAAGTCAATGAGATGCAAGTGCGCTTTGGCAGACTGTGGACGCAGTGTCAACGTTGTCAGGGCTCCATCCACTGCGAGGTCATCTGCAGTAATAAGGACTGTCCTATCTTCTATATGCGCATGAAGGCTAGGAAGGATTTGCAGGACCGTGAGCAAGAGCTCAAGAGGTTCGATCTTGATGAGATTTCGTGGTAGATGGCTTGTATTGTATCATTGTGCTTTCTGAGGACTTGTCATTGTATTTGGGACTTGCATTTGGGAATTTCTAATTGTTGTTTTACTGAATGTTTGGGATCGTTCGTTAATATACTGTAACGAGCTAATTCTCCCACTTCTGTTCTCCAACGCACGAGGCAAGCTGATGTTCCAGTGATGTACTGCCTAGTGGTAATCTAACTCTCACTCGAAGACCCGCTACGGTTAGCGCATATTTGATCCGTCATTCGATTGAACCCTGTCAAAAAAAATCTTAGACGAGAGGAAGAAGAACCATATCTCAGCGGTCTCTGTCTTCATCCCACCTCTCCCCAAGCAACCCGCACACCTCACACAAACCAATGGCGCCCGAAAAGAGAAAGCGGCCTCAGGAGTCGTCCGCCCCCAAGTCCAAACCCGCGCCCAAAGCTGCGGCGGAAGGCCCCAACAAGCGCCTGAAACCTTCCACCACTCCCGGCAGTGGCGACAGAGCACCGATTCCCACACCGTCGACGCTCCGAGACGATGAGGCTTCGTCGTTCCCCCGTGGAGGCGCGTCGGCGCTCACTCCGCTCGAGTACAAGGAGGTGGCCAATGAGGCTATGAAGGATGCGCTCTTTGAGGCGGGAGGTGCGGCGGTGTCTTCGACGACGTTGCTAGATGCTGGCTCGGCGCAGAAAAAGAAGAAGCAGCAGCAGCGACACTCGGACCAGAAGAAGAAGGGAAAGAAGGGAGATGGGAAGAAGGAGAAGGAGAAGGACACCGGGCCTAAGGTTGAGGGACTGAGTTACAAGGTGCGTCCCGTGTGCTG
The DNA here is from genome assembly GCF_024521635.1 of Tricharina praecox. Taxonomy (NCBI): domain Eukaryota; kingdom Fungi; phylum Ascomycota; class Pezizomycetes; order Pezizales; family Pyronemataceae; genus Tricharina; species Tricharina praecox. Next base: position 206,308 of record NW_026250434.1, on the reverse strand, counting down.
GAGTTTTCCTCTGCTGTGGAGGGTGAAGGCTGATTGCGGCGTGCTGGTGCGATAGAGGCTTGCGCCCGGAACGTTGGTTCTAGGTTGCGTGGAGAGGATCAATGCTACTGATATTGCGCTCTCGCTGCCGAATAACCTTACAGGTTTCGTGCCGATTACTCAGATCTCCGACAAGGTTACCAGCCGTGTCGATGCCATGGTCGAGGACACTGACGACGAGGAGAAGGAGACGGAGGATGCCGAGAAGGAGGATTCCGACGACGTTCAGCTCGAGGGCATGTTCAAAGTTGGACAGTACCTGCGAGCATACGTTCTTCATGCTACAGAGGAAGTCGCGGTGAAGACATCACGAGGAGAAAAGGGTGCTCCCAGGACACGGAAACGGATAGAGCTTTCGCTCGACCCTAAACTGGCGAATACTGGATTGACGACACCCGACTTGGCGGTCGGAATCTCGGTGCAGGCGTCTGTCGTGTCCGTGGAAGATCATGGTCTGGTGATGGATCTGGGATTGGATAACGATCTGAAGGGATTCCTCTCGTCCAAGGAGCTGGGCAGCGGATTCACCTATACGGAGGTGAAAGAAGGTCAAGTCATGCTGTGCACAGTCACCGGTCTGTCCTCGAACGGTAAGATTGTCAAGCTGTCGGCCAACTTGGAGCAGAAGTTCTCGAAGAAGGGAAAGCTCGGAGGAGGAAAGGCGTCCTGGTGGCTCAGCCAGGCCAACTCTATCGATGCATTGCTGCCTGGAATTGGTGTGGAAATCTTGGTTACGGATGTTGGTAAGCAGGGTGGTGTAGTGGGGACGATAATGGGAATGTTGGATGCCGTGGCAGATTTCTTCCATGTGGCCGGATGGGACCAAAAAGAGCTTGAGGAGAGAGTAAAACCTGGCAGCAAGGTATGAAGCTTACCGCATAAACTGTCTCGATATATGCTCACAAAATCACTTTCCAGATCAAAGCCAGAATTACCACTCGTTTCCCTGACGCCGAATCCAAGAAAGTCGGCTTTTCCATATTGCCTCATGTCCTCCAACTCGTACCGGCTTCAGAGACCAGCCCTCTCATCGCTCTTCCAATCGCCACCACAATCGACCAGGCCAAGATCATCGGTGTAGAACCTAACCTTGGTCTCTTCGTTGACGTCGGTGTCGCTGGTGTTCCTGGATTTGTCCATATCTCAAGAATTTCCAGTGACGAGAAGATTGAGAACTTGGAGAAGACCATTGGTGCCTACAAAATTGGTGCCACTCATCCTGCCAGGATTCTAGGCTTCAACCCTATGGATGGCCTCTACTTACTCAGTATGGAGAAGCGTATCCTTGAGCAGCCTTACTTGAGGGTTGATGATATCAAGATCGGCTCTGTAGTCAAGGGCAAGATCGAGAAGGTCCTCGAGCGTGGTGGTGTTGTCATCAACATCGCCGACGGAATCAGTGGTGTTGTCGAGGAGGACCACTTGAGCGACATCAAGCTGAAGAACCCGGAGAAGAAGTTCAGGGAAGGTATGGAGGTCACGGCTAGAGTGAGTATATCTTTTCCGAGTGATGATTAGGGTAACGAGTTAACAATGGCGTTAACTAGGTTTTGACTACGAACCCGCAAAGACGAAAGGTCCGATTGACGCTGAAGAAGACCCTGGTCAACTCGGAACTGCCCGTCATCGCCTCGTACGATGTCGAGCCCGGAATGCAATCGGTCGGAACCCTTGTCAGCATCCTGGCTCACGGTGCGGTGGTGAAGTTCTACGCTGGTGTCTCGGCATGGCTGCCGGTCTCGGAGATGAGCGAGGCATATATCCAGAACCCCGCCGAGCATTTCCGTGTCGGACAGTCGGTCAACGTTCACGTCTTGAGCGTCGATGCCGAGGAGAAGAAGATGCGTGTATCTTGCAAGGATGCCAATGCCTTTGGTGATGCCCAGAAGACTGCGTTGGCCGACCTCAAGATTGGTCAGATTGTTTCGGGGAAGATCTCGGAGAAGTCGAATGACGATGTCATTGTGGACCTAGAGGATGTCGGTGCCACCGGTCTGAAGGGAGTCGTCATGATTGGTCAGATCACCGACGGTAGCCGGGAAAAGAACATGAACACGTTCAAAAAGTTCCGAGCTGGTCAAGTCCTGAAGGATCTGGTGGTGGTGGACAAGCACGAGGGACGGCGGATGATCCATCTGAGTTTGAAGCCATCGCTCGTCAAAGCAGCCAAGAGCAACACCTTGGTTCATAGCTTCAAGCAGATCCACGAAGGAGCGATTGTTCATGGATACGTCAAGAGCAGTGCCGATATGGGTGTATTTGTGAGCTGTGCTGGTGGAATCGTCGGTCTGGCTCTCAGAAATGCGCTGCCGGTCGAGAAGCAATCACTTCCTGGTTTCGGATACTTCAAACACCAGTCTGTTACCGGTAGGGTCTTCGCTATGGATCACGAACAGAAGAAATTTCTGTTATCTTTGAAGCCCATCGACGAGACAGCGCCCAAGGCTGCGGACAAAGAGACGAAGGTCGAAGCCAAGGATGCCATGCACCCCGTGGACGGTGATTCTAAGACGGTGGCCGACTACCAGCCGGGAAAGATCACAAAGGCGAAGATCATTTCTGTTCAGGAGACTCAGATCAACGTCCAGTTGGCGGACAATATTCAGGGACGTATCGATGTATCCCAGCTTTTCGATAACTGGAGCGACATCAAGGATAAGAAATCCCCACTGAAAGGATTCAAGAAGGGCGGTATCATGGATGTCAAAGTCATCGGCATGCACGACGCTCGCAACCACAGATTCCTACCGATTTCGCACAGAGCCTCGAGCAACAAAACGCCTATCTTCGAGTTGACGGCGAAGCCAAGTGCTCTGGTAGCCGATGCTTCCTCCGATAATTTGGCGCTGGAAAAGATCACTGTCGGCTCGGAATGGTTGGCCTTTGTCAACAACATTGCGGAGGACTGTTTATGGGTCAATATCTCCCCCGCTATTCGAGGGAGAATCCGCCTTCTCGATATTTCCGACGATGTTGCCCAGTTGAAAAATCTGGAGAAGCACTTCCCCCCTGGATCGGCGCTCAAGGTCTCGGTCGTTCATGTGGATGCTTCTACTGGAAAGCTGGACCTTTCCGCGAAGAGAGCCTCTGTGCAGAAGCTTGACCTCGACGGGCTGAGCAAGGGCATGGTTGTCCCTGGTCGTGTTACCAAGGTTCAGGACCGCCAGGTGCTGGTACAGCTTAGCGACACGGTCATCGGTGTCGTCAGTTTGGTCGATATGGCCGATGATTTCACTCAGGTAAAGGCTTCCAACTTCGCCAAGAATGAAATCGTCCGCGTGTGTGTCCTCGATGTCGACAAGCCCAACAAGCGGGTGTCGCTATCCACCAGACCATCCAGAGTGATGAACGCGCAGCTTCCTGTCAAGGACGCAGAGGTCAACAACATTAGAGATGTCAAGGACAGGGAACTGCGACGGGGATTCGTGAAGAACGTGTCGGACAAGGGTCTCTTCATCACTTTGGGCCACAATGTCACGGCCTGGGTCAAGGTTTCCGACCTCGCGGACCAGTTCCTCAAGGAATGGAAGTCGAAGTTCCAGGTCGACCAGGTCGTCGAGGGCAGAGTTATCAACGTTGATTACCCTCTGGGCCACATCCAGATGAGTTTGCGACCATCAGCCATCTCTGGTAAGATTCCGGAGAAGCAGAGCGGTCTTGGAGACTTCACCAAGGGCCAGATTGTGACTGGAAAGATCAAGAAGGTGGCCGAATACGGAGTCTTTGTCTCTATCGACGGAAGCAACGTCTCCGGTCTGTGCCACAAGTCGCAGATCGCGGATAGAAAGGTCGAGGACATCTCGAAATTATATGCCGAGGGCGATCCGGTCAAGGCAAAGATTCTGACCATTGATATGGAGAAGCGCCGGATTAGTTTTGGGCTGAAGGCTAGCTACTTCAAGGATGAAGACGTTGACAGCGATGACGGTGGTATGGATCTTGACGAAGAGGAGAAGGAGGACGCCGACTCCGACGAGGAGAGTGAGGACGGTGGTGTCGATCTATCGGCCGTTCGCGATATCCAGATCGAGGATGACGAGGACGAGGATGACGATGCATCTGATGTCGACATGGAGGATGCACCTGTTCTCTCCGGTCAAGGACTCTCTGCCGGAGGTTTCGACTGGACCGCCAACGACATCTTCGAAAAGCGCGAGCGCGAAGTAGAATCTGACTCCGATGAGGAAGAAGAGAAAGGAAAGCGGAAGAAGAAGAAGAAGAAGAGCGAGATCAAGCAGGATCTTACTGGTGACATGGTCAACCGTGAGCCACAGTCGGTTACAGATTTCGAGCGCATGGTGCTCGGTGATCCTAATGACTCGAGGTTGTGGATTCAGTACATGGCGTTCCAGCTGCAACTTGGTGAGCCCGAGAAAGCTCGGGAGATCGCTGAGCGTGCCCTCAAGATTATCCAACAGAAGGAGGACTCTGAGAGGAGGAATGTCTGGGTTGCGCTCTTGAACATGGAGAATGCCTACGGAGATGACGAGACACTCGAGGCTACATTCAAGCGTGCCGTTCAATACAACGATGCCCAGGACACGCACGAGCGTATGGCTAGTATCTACATCCAGAGCAGCAAGACTGAGGTAACCACTACCACCCTCCATTGCCATTATCTACAGTACTAATACCCTTTCAGAAAGCAGACGACCTCTTCAAAGTAATGATCAAGAAATTCAGCCAAGTGCCGAAGATCTGGATCAACTACGCCGACTTCCTTCTGACCTCGGGCAACCGCACCGCCGCCCGCGACCTTTTGAAGCGCGCTCTGCAAGCACTGACCCGCGATCAGCACCGCGATCTGATCATCCGCTTCGCCAGTCTTGAATTCCGCACGGGCGACCCGGAGCGCGGCCGAACGCTCTTCGAGAACCTCATCGGCGCCTACCAAAAGCGAATGGATATCTGGAACGTGTTTATCGACATGGAGATGAAGCACGGCGAGGCCGACGCAGTCCGGAACCTGTTCAAGCGTGCCGTCGCCGACAAGAAGTGCTCCGCGAAACAGGCTGCCGCGCTGTTCAAGAAGTGGAAGGAGTTTGAGGAGAAGAATGGCGGCGAGAAGAACGTGCAGGATGTTCTTACTAGGGCTAAGGCGTTCGTTGCTGCTGCGAAGGGGAAGCAGCAGGATGATGAGTAATTTGGTTTTGTTGGGATGAGGGATTTCTTTTGGTTTATGTGAATATTTCGACTTTGTACTTGTTTGATGGCGTGTTCATTGGCCTTAGTGGCAGGAATTAAAAGCGGTGTCTTTCTCCTCTGATGATGGAGGATGAGTATACGGTGCTACAGTTCAGACCCTCCAACAGTTCGAACCGGGAACAAACCGGGGGTGTTCCTGAACCAACCAACTGTTAGGGGTAGTGAACTGAACCAACTGGCAAACTGAACCAACTGCCAGGTTTTGAACTGGGAAAACTACTTGTCCCATCAGTTCAGTGAGGCTTAAAAGTTTGGGCCAAACCCGTCGCCACCACAAACCCACCGGCCAACCGCCTACAACCCACCACCCAGTCGCTACTATCAACCCAGCGCGCAGTAGAACGCCGCCGGTCGACGAGCTTCGGAAGCCTTGTTGATTGCCTGTCGAGAGGAATGTTCGAAACAGTCCTACCGCGATCGAATGGTGGCTAGAAAGAACCATGGCAGCAACGACGTTAATTTTCCTAACCTCGGCCGAATGGCCATTGACATTCTGTCTAGGTATACCAGCCATGTCGGCGGAGGTTGAACGGCTGTTCTCCGCACCGAGTGCGAGATGATTCTGACTGATCATCGGCACACACTACCTAGGTACGTACCGAGAGTGTTGAAGCCCTGGAGAGTATCCAAGCCAGCCAACGGTATCGATCTCCGTGGTGTGGTTGACTGGGTACATACTATCTCGAGTCAATAATCGTGAATGACCCCGATTGACTCCGGGACACGTTTCGTCAATAAACGTAATTGACCGCAGCGGGTCCCAAGTCAATAATCCTGATTGACACAGATTGCCTCGGGCGCATGTTTAGTCAGTCAGTTACCGTAATTGACTCTGCGCCATCAAATCAAGCGGTTCAATCGCCGTGCTCCCATGGGTACCATGGGTAGGTAGCATCAGAGTACCTAGTACTTCAAATCTAGTACTGTACATCTTCTATCGCTCTTTCCGTGACCATGGGAACCTAGGTATCTCGCCCAGTTTGGCTGCCCGGGCTGAACTGACAGTTCATCCGCTGACAGTTTTCCCGGGAACAACTGCCAGACATACATACCTAAACCGGCTGGGAACTGTCATGACAGCCTCTGTTCCCAACTGAACCAGGAACAAAATTAACCAGGACTGAACTGTTTAGAGTAAACCAGTGTTCCCATTTCAACTGACTAACTGTTGGAGGGTCTGCACGGGAGTGGCGTCTCCATGATGGCTAACCTACGGGAGATCGAGCCATAACACATGATGATATCATGATCAATCCTGATGCCATTAACAACCTTCTCGGTCCACAAAGTACTGAGTTATGTTACATCTTACATCGTACATGAAACAAATCATAACCATCAGCATCGGCAAGCTTAGCCACAATGAATCAATCCCAAGCGCCCCCCACCCCACAAACCCATAGCCCAAAGAAAAAACGATAACAAAAATAAAAAAAGGGACAAAGGTAGAATACAAGTCGCTAAAGATATCGAGTAAAGCCATATGCAGATATCACCCAATAATAAAGTATTGAGATATGAGAAACCCGCATATTCCCCATCATTCAGGCGCCTCATTAGCCAGTGCGACCTTCGTGACCCACTCAGAAGAGAACTCGACGCCATGGCGTCTGCGGGTGCCATACTTCCTCCAGGCGGTATTCGAGATTCCAATATCGGCAACAAACACGCTCCAACCTGCGCCGATGCCCATAACGATAGCGTGGAGGAGGCCACTCTTTGGCGCGCCCATGCACACGACCCATTTGGCGCGCATGTAGAACGCGTCCGTGTCCTCGAGCTGCGCAATCTCGCCTGCGGAGTATGTGTTAATCCTTGTGAGGGTAAAAGCGGCGGCGGGGTGGGTTGCGGGGGAGACTATACCAGAGCTGCCGTCGACACCGCTGGGAATGTCAACGCTCAGCACCGAGGCCTTGCTCTTGTTCGCGAACTGGACGAGTTCGAAGGCGGTGGCGCGGTGGTCCGTGCGGAGGTCTTCGAAGCCGAGGTGCCAACCCAAAAGGCCGTCGATGATTAGCTCCGGCGGTGAATCGATGCCCTTGAGGTTGCTCTGCATTTCGGGCCAGCTGGCGACTCGGCCGCCCGCGTTGCGGAAGATGTTGAGTTGTCGGCGCACATTCTCGAGGAGCTCGTCTTCGCGCTCGAGGCCGAGGACGCACGCCATCACGCGGACGTGGTGGTTCTTGAGATGGCGTCCGGCAGCGATGGCGCGGGCGCCAGATTTGTTGTTTCCTGCGAAGACGAGGACGACGGGGAGGGCGTTGTGGTTGGACGCTGAGATGCGCTTGCCGAATGCTTGGATTGCGACTTGGGCGATGCCGCGCCCGGCGTTCTCGGTCATCATGTCGTCCGTCAGGCCGAGTTCGACTTCGGCAATGCGCTCGACGTCGAGCATTTGCAAAGGACTGACGGTGGGACATGGACGGTTGCCGGGTGTGAGGCGGAAGGCGGGCTTGCCGGGCTTGCTCGTGATGCCGCTGCCGCTGCTGGATAAGGTTTGCAGATTGTCCGTGGATCCTCGCCCTGCCGTGCTCATCTGTCGAGTACTCAAGCGGTTTGAGACGGATTGACGTGACACGGCCCGACGACTGCTGCGTCCGCTATCGACAGCTCCGAAATTACGGTCGTTCTCATCATCCTCATCATCCTCATCCTCGTCGTCATCCGAATCTTCCGACTGTTCCGCAGCGAACTCAGGCGACTTCCAGCCGTCCCTATCAGCCAGAGATTGTCCAGTCGGATAGCTATTGATAACATTCTCATTATTGCGGTAATTCTTCCTCACGGGAACCGCCTTATCTCTTTTCGGCAGACGATTGAACGAGACCAGGCGGGCCTCATCAGCCGTAGTATCCTCCGCTTTGATCTGGCTAAAGACTGTCTTCTTATCGAAGCGGTCCAGATTTCCCTGGAAATCGAACTCCGTCTCTTTGAAATCCGTGACGTCCTCGGTCGCCCAGCCCTCTTCGTCGCGCGCGTAGTGGCCATTCTCGTAGCGTTGCCGCCGCTTGCTCTTCTTCTTTTGCGCACCGTAGCCCGCTCCCGCCGCCGCCGCAATGGCACCCCCGAACATCCCCGGCTGCAGCACCACCGATCCCTCCAGCGGCTGCTGTTGCGTAGAAGAAGGCATGAACTGGTCGTTCTGCTGCATCTGCCTGCGCGGCGGTAGCTTCCTGACGGGGCGCCGTTGCGAGGGGTAAGTGGGCTTTGGGGGAAACGGCGTAACCGGGTCGTCTGTCTCGAACGCACTCGACTCCGCCGCATAGTTGCGCAACGACATATCCGTGAACTGCTGCTGCAGCGTCGGCGCCGCCTTCGGCTCGGCCCTTTTCTCCAAGGGAGCACCAGAAGCGCGAGGAAGCGAAGACTTGGCCGCCGCGGGAATGCCGGCGACATTGACAGTATTCAACGGCACGCTGATGTCCTGCGACAATTGCTTGCGTGAGCCGTGCGAACCGTGCGAGCCGGATCTCGATATTGCCGATGGAACGGGGAGCACCGGCGTCCGAGTCGGGGTTTTCACGTCGAATTGCGGTCGCGACGGAGGTCCCGGTTGCGGTTCAGGCGCGGACGCAGATGGAATAACGCTGGGCTTCCGGGACATCGAGACGATGGCAGGGTCTTCGAATGGCGGCGGTGCGGCCTTTGCGGCGGTGGGTGCTGATACATGCACAGACACTGGAGGAGGCGGCTGCACGAAAGACGGCGGCGCAGGAGGAGGCGCGAAGCCTGGGAAGGCTGGCGGCGGCGCGTTCATGAAGCCCGGGGGTGCGAAGGTGTGGTATGCCGGCGGCGGCGGTGGCACATGATATTGGTGCTGCTGCTGCTGCAATGGAGGTGGCTGTGGTCGCATTTGAGGATAGGCATGCTTCGGCGGTAGGTGCTGTGGCTGAGGCTGAGGCCGAGGAGGGACAAAGTTACCATCGACGATTTCGACATCTATGATGTCGGCGCCCTTGACGCGGTAGTTATTCATCGCATGGCCGGTTTTGGGGAAGAAAACTGTGTCCAATCGTCAGGACATATACACATATCAATCTAGGGCATATAGGGTGTTCACTGACCATTGGTCAACGCAAGTTGCTGATCCACGACAGCCGCGACAAGGCCCCGCAACTGAAGAGGCTCGGGTCCCTGGATGGTCAGGAACACGGTGAGGCCAATGAACTGATCGCCCATGATTTGGTCGGAGTGGAAGCAGACGGTCTGGCGGTGAGTGACGGGTGTGTTGGTTGTAGGCAGATCAATTCCGTTTGAAGATTGGGAGTTGTTGTGGTTAGGGTGCTGTGGCGTTGGCTGGTTTCTCGTGATCGTTGGTGTTAGAGATCTTCCTTTGGTGTGGCCTTGTTTGACGCTGTGGGTCTAAAGCTAACAGGGTTAAAAACGTTGGGCAGGGTTGGTTGTCTTGCAGCGCCACGAGGCGGGTAATCATCCGGAACCATCGACCCACCATCCGCCGTCCCTCCACACAACAAAAGTGCTCCGATGCGGTAAGAGCACAAGCACAGCTCCCCAACACCTCCGGACTCATGTCAAACCTCCAACAACCGCCCGCCTCTCCCTTTGTCCCGTTCTCGCCGAATCCGTCGATCCAATCCGGCATGCCGACCCAGACGACACCGCTCTCGGTCTCGCAGAAGCCGACGCAGCTGGGCTCCTCGAACCTCCGCTTCGCCTCGTCGCGGAAATCCATCTACGACCGCCACCTCAACCGCACGCAGCGCTCGGAGCTATCAAAGTCATCGTTCGCCTTCCTCTTCGCCGAGATGATCCAGTACGCGCAGAAGCAGGTGGCCGGCATCCAAGACCTCGAGAAGAAGTAAGCTCCCGCGCCCCGTTCCGCCCACTAGCTTCCCCGCTGACAAGCCCCGGGTGGGGGATGGTCAGATTAAACACGCAAGGCTACGCGATCGGGCAGCGACTTCTCGAGCTGCTGCTTCACCGTGAGGGGCGTTCGGCGAAGCGGGAGACTAGGGTCCTCGGCATCCTCCAGTTCGTTGCGCAAACGCTGTACCGGCACCTCTTCGGCAAGCCCGCGGACGGCCTCGAGAAGTCGCGCGAGAACGAGGACGAGTACATGCTGATCGACCACGACCCCGCGGTCAACAGCTACATCTCGGTGCCGAAGGAGATGGCGCAGCTGAACTGTGCCGCGTTCGTCGCGGGCATCATCGAAGCGGTGCTGGACGGCAGCTTGTTTCCCTGCAGGGTCACCGCCCATAGTGTCGCCTCCGAACAGTTTCCCGCGAAAACGGTGTTTTTGATCAAGTTTGATGAGAGCGTGTTGGAGCGTGAGGCCGTGCTGCAGTAGGTAGATGGGCTGGGAGCAGGCGGAGGTTAATGTTTCTTCTTCTTTCTGTGCGATGCATTTACTCTTACGGAGTCGGCGTTTGGGTGTTAATCAAGCTGTTCTTAGTGGCGGTGTCTATCGACTATCTTTCTTCTTGATGGCGGGCCTTTGTTATGATTTATTGGTTGACATGTGCTCAGTTGATGTTTCTGGCGATCGATTCACTAGCGTGATTCCGAGACTCAAGCTTCAATATAAGCATCTATTGACTCAACCTCCGCTGAGGTTATCAACTGCACATTTCTCGTTACCATGTCTATCCACCTTTCCAGCAGCACTTGCCAAAAAAGAATAACCCAACCATCCCAACTAATAGAATTACACGCATAACTCCCAACACACATCCATCCACCGCTACTCGGGCAGCTCAAAACAGAACGGAACACGACTACTCTCCCTAACCCAGCCGCCATCCCTGAGCTCCGCGATGATTGCCTGCGTATCGAAAAACTCCGGGGTGACGACCATGCTGCCACTACCGCTGGCGTCACACAGTTCTGGGAGGATCCGGAAGCCCGCTAGACTATTATCCACAGCACATCAGTACTGAGCGCGAGCAGGCAGGCAGGTGCTCGGAGGGAAGCGGGGAGCTTACGGATATGTCTTGTGGTCCCACAGGAACCTTCGGCCGCCATCTGTCGGTTTCCGTTTCTCCTGGATTCTGTTTGGTGTCAGCATCCCATCTTCACATTTGTTAGAGGGGGGGGACAAACAACTTATCGAACCCCTCCAGCAGCATCCACACCGTGACTCCCATCTCACAGCTCACCCACATAGTGCACCCCGCAACCCAAACCCCCACCCTCTCCACCGCGGGCGCACTCGCCATATTCGCCGCTACACACGCGCCCTCCACCCTGCGTCCCCTTAGGGATACCCTCTCTCCCAACTCGACCCGCTCCCCCGCCCCCTCCCCGTGAGAACAGTGTAAAGAGTACCCCCAATACTCCACCCCCCTGAGCGCGGGATGGAGCGTCCACTCTTGCAGCGGCCGCAAAGGCGGCGCGGTAGGCGGCAGCAGGAAGCAGCGCGAGCGTAGGTGCCGCCGTGTCGAGATCAGGGTGTGCCAGTGACGGCTTACGCTGCGCGCGCGCAGGAGCGAGGACGTAGGGAGGTAAAGGAGGATGTCGAGGAGGATCGTGTCGTGGAGGACTGTGGGCGCGTGCAGGCAGGGGGCGCAGGGTGAGATTGGGTGGGAGGGGGAGGGGGAGGTGGATGTGGAGGGGGGTTTGGGGGGGTTGGCGGGGGAGGGGGGGGATGAGGGGAGGGGGTCCATCGTGGCTGGGCTGGTCTTCTGTTGTATTGTCTTCGGGGGATGAGTGGAGTGGAGGACTCAGGATGAAGTGGAGAACTCAGGAGGACTCAGGAGGAGCAGGCGGACCGCTGCTGCTATTTGAAGACGGCAGAATACTGCGAAAAAGCGGTTTAGAATTTGGGCGAAATGTCGGTTCTAAGTACTCCCTCTTCGTCCCTCTCCCCCTCCTAGGTTCTCCGTCTTTATATCCCACCTTCTCTTACCTTCTCCTCCCTATCCGCCCCGCACATCAACTGCGGAAATAAAATATATTCGAACACCTTGCTGGGTCCGGGTAGCCCCCAGGGTTCACGGGGTGACGGAGTTGCGGAGATAGAGTTTGTAGGTTTGTATGTAGGCAGAATGCAGGTGGCGTTTAACGGCCATGGGCAATCATGGGACATCCATGCGGGTACCTGGCTGGCTGGTGAGCCGTTGGCGTGCTCGGAGCTTGGACATCGATCGGCTCGGCTCGGGAGTCGGATCTGTGCATGTGTGGCCTAGGGGAAGGCGTCATCCGTGTCGGGATTGGGGATTGGGGATTGGGGTCGGACGGCGACTCGGTTATCGGGCCGCTACAACTAGAGTAGATAGCGTAGCGTACTATAGGTGACCGTGCCACAACTGACCGTGCCACAACTGACCGTGTCACAACTGACCACCCGTACATACCAACAGTGGAGTTGAAGATCATCCAATATTCAGACTCCAGTATTCCAAAGAATAGGTATCACGAGAATAATATGCACTCCATACCGGCAATGCTGCCCAACAGGCACTTTCTCACCATTCACCATCCACCGCTCATCGCTCACCGCTCATCGCTCACCGCTTCCACTCACCGTTTCCACTTCCACTCACACTCGCCAACGAACCTACAACCCCCCCCCCCCCCCCCCCCCACTCTCCCGTCCCCCCAAATGACACCAGCTCATGCCCATCCACCCAGGTACCCAAATAACCAATCAATCAATCTCGCAATAAGAACGAAACTTTTCAACCCAACCTCACCATAGTTGATATTTGCACCATAAACGCGCACACATAACAAAAACAAAAACAAAAAACAAACGTGGTGGAACAAGATAAGCTGACAAAATGGTAATGACCATGCTTGCAAAAGAAATACAAAAGAAACACAAAAGAAGAAAAGAGAAACCCCCATATATCGAACAGCTTCCACGTCCACTCCCCCCTGGCACCCGCAGCTTGCAGCTTCGTGATACTCATTAAACCCAACCAGACCCAACCCAGCCCAACCCATGCGTCCATCCATCCATCCGTTAATAATTCTCGCTGCCATCCTATTTCGCCCACTCGTCAGCCCTCTGAAAGTCCGCAGACAGGGACGGAAAGGGGGTGCTCAAAAACTCACATCGATGAACTCCGTCAGCGAGTAGAGCAAGACAAACATATCTACGAGTGTCTTCAGGTCTCCCGCACCCTCGAGGCCCTTCGCGCCGCCGATGCCGGCATGGCGCTTAAAGATAGTGAGGGCGAGGTTGCGGTTATCAAGGAGGAACAGCTTTACGCTGTCGATAGCCTGTCTATTCTGCGGACCGCGGGAAAGGATGCACGACACGACCACGCGCATGATCTCCAGCAGCAACTCGTAGTAGCACTGCAGGTTCAGCGGCTGCTCGAGTTGCAGGCCGAGGTCCGGGTCGAGCGAGAATAGTCGGCACTCGCGGAGCGCCTGGAAGAGGCCCGAGTTGATCACTTGCGCGGCGCCGGACCGGGATTGCGATATCCGTATGAGGAAGCCGGTCGCAGCTTTGAACGCAATCATGATCCCTTTGATATCTGGTCTACCGTCAGCCCATCCACTTTTTTCATGCAAGTGCGCAGTTACGTTACATACCTTCTGTCCGGGTCGACTCCACGTCCTGTGCGATGGTCTTGATGGAATCAACCAACACGACCAAGAAATTCTGCTTCACGAGTGTCTCGATGACGAACGACGAGCCTTCTTCCGCCGCAACCGCCGCCAGAGCCTCGAGCAGCAATAACGAGACAACCTTACACCTTCCGTCGCCTGAGTATGCATCGTTGCACACGACTTCCAGCAGCTTGTCTCCCGACGCCTTGACAGTTTGTGTACTGTGTCGCCGCGAACCAGGGTTCTGTCCCGAAACCGCAGCCATGCCGTTCAAGTACTGCAAAGCGATATTGTAAAAGTCCTCCCTCAGCTTCGCGGTGGCGGAAGGCGACTGTATGGAACGCAGAGAAACCCGGAAAAGCTGGTATAACCGATCATTCGCCAGGTCGCTGCCCCTGCCAACACCGAATGTCGTAGCGTCGAACGGAAGGTGGGAAATCAATGAATGTGCGAGCTCGCTGAGTACTTGCGCCGCATCGACATCGTCAACACTGAAAAGTTCCAGTTTTGGCAGGACGGCTTGCAGCGCCTGAAGGATAAAGCCCGTTTTAGACATCCGCTCCATGTCGCAGTCCTCCAGCATCATGATCACCAGAGTGCTCCAAGCCCCCAGACACCGTATCCGCGCCCTCCTGCACCGTCGCAGCAGGTTCTCGCAATTCAGGTGCCTGCGGACGACTTCGATCTCGTCATCCACCTGCTGGTGTTGGCCGTATTCCATAACAATGCCGGCGGATCTAAACCGCTCATTCTTCTTGATTTGCAGGAACTCGACGACCTTGTCCACGTTGAACACCGGAGCTCCAGAGGCATCATCCTCTTCGAAGGCAGACAAGTTGATATCGCGGATCCACTGCACCTGGGGCTGTTTTGTCCGCTCCGGGAACGTAAACTCCAAAAAGTCCAGCAGGTCCAGGATGTGAACATTGGACACTCTCTGGTTTTCTAACATCGTTGTCCCCAGTAGCGTCGAGAGGTATCGCTGTACCATTGTGGATGCGCCTTGTAGCGACAGCTGTCGGATTTCGAGTGCCGTATAATTAAACAACGCTGTCCGCCGCTCCAAAAAGTCTGCAAAGGCACAGGCGCCGTGTTCGAAAAACTGTGGGGTGGGCTCGATCGCGACCCTATTCGGATGGATGCCCCACAGGGTGGCTGGAGTGATGGTTGATTCGGACAAGAAGCCCTGGAGGAAGAACTTGTTCATCCGCAGGATGTATAGGACGTCGCCGGAGGTTGACGGTGCACTCCACAACCGCTGAAGTATCGAGAAGCACGCATGTTTGAGCTCACAGTACGCCGGAATGTACGTCAGTGCCCCGTTCTCGTCGACACACTCCTTTGCCTCCATCGCAGCATAGAGAACCTGGTGAAGTAACGATACGCCCGATCCCACACCACCGGGTTCCATACTCAACTCGATGCCGCCCGCCTTAGTGTCGTGGCCGAACCCCAGTACCAGATGGGCCAGAGTAAAGGAATTCGGCTGAGCCGCCAGACTGTTATCCAAGAACCTCAGAATTGGCATCTTGAGCGGGAACCCCCAATTCTCGAGTTGATTCTCATCCGGGAATTGCCACTGCTGAATAAAGTTGAACAGGATCCTCTTCGATTCGGGGCTCTGTTCCACGGCGCCGAGTGCCCTGTTCACGGATGACGGCCGCCCATAACTGGCCTCCGTCGAAGTCGTGAACTCGGGCGATATAGTGAGCTTCTCCAGTAATTTGATTGAATCCAGCACAATGTTGTGCTGACTTGCACCAACGTACAACCCCAAGTTGACAATAGTGTCCAACCGGTAGTGGACTGCCTTTTCCAGCTTTTCGAAGCTATTACCGATGATGTTTGCCCGCCTCGCCCCTTCATCCTGCTTGATGAACGGCCGTACAACACGCAGATACGTAGGCTGCATCTGAATCGCTAAATCGAGGATTCGGATCGTGTACCAGATGGTGTCGACAACCGCATTCGATGGTTCAACATTTCCGTACAAGTCCTCGACACCAAGCTGCAGAATCTCGAACAAGACATTCAGACACTTCTCCGTCAAGATATGTTCCATGACGCGTCCGAAGGGATGAAGTTTCGTATACGTAAGTAGCGAGGACGCACGCAGGCCACCGTCAACGACAAAGCCCTTGTGGGCCAAGTCCAGCAGATCATCGTTGAAGCTAGCCAGACAGTCGTACATAAACTGAAGGCAGCTAAGCTGGAGTGCCGGTCTGAACCGTCGATACTGTACTCGAAGCAGCTTCTCCGAAACGGTTTCCACTCTATCGGAGTTGACCGCCGATTCCCGCGGAAGGTTTTGGACGGTGGTGTTGTTGAATATGGTCCGCATGATGAAGTCGACGTACGGCACCATTCCCGACATCCGGTTGTTGCTCCCGAGATTCTCGGGGAACGGAACGGCATCTCTGAGTTCGCCTGCTCCCTCGTATGGCTCTACCAATTTCGCAAGCAGGCGAGTGAAGGCTTCGGCAGGATGAACTGCGCGGATCACCAAGTCGAGATTCTCGGATCCGCCTTGCGCAAAGGGGGTGGCGACTGCCGTGCTCGCACCAAGTTGCAACGAGGAGGGAGGTGCCGGTGATCCCATAGCCCAATCATCGAGACACTTCCACACTTCGTCCCGGAAAGCTTCGTCCTTGTCGGTCAGAAGCGCGGTGATCGCGGCGAAGATGGAGTCCCACAGCTGTGTGGAGGCTTGCAGATTGAGTAGTTCGAACAGACCGCTGACGATGTTGTATTCCGTATTGCCACGCAGCCATTGCCTCGCCTCGGGACAATCCGCAGCGAGTTGACCGGTCAGACGCAACATTCCATCCAGCTCCATACTAAGGTGCGGGGCAGGCTCAGTTGATTCGACCGGCGGCGGCGGCATGCGGTACGCTGGATTGGGAACCAGTGCTTGTTGGCGTTTCCCGAGCTCTGCCAGGTAGACTCTCACATGCTTGAAGATGAAGGTCCAATTCAACGACTCCCCACGGCGGTTCCGGTTTAATGCTCCTACATTTGTCTCGTCGATCAAAAACTTATGCGCCGCTGCAGCACACTCAGTACCATACGAGATCGACGCCAGCATGTAGCAGAATGTCGCCACCATGAACGGCGTCTGGTTTTTTGCCGCCCACCGGAGGAACCCGAACAGATTGCCCTCGGGATCACCCCAGAACGTCATACCCATCTCCGGCCGCCCGTCGAACGTGTAGTGGACGATCAAGAAGAACCTTTCCAGCTCATAATCGTAAGTGCGCAGGTTCATGATATCGTCCTCTTCTTCGGCGGTCTTGATGGTCTGCAAGAGGCTCGCCAGATTCGCGATGATACTATCGATAAACAGCTCGAATTGGCCTGTGAGAGCACCCCTGAAATCGGGCAGCAGCATCGCCACGTCTTCTAATGGCGGTACCCGCGTCTGCAAGAACCGATGCAAGTCTTCTTTCGACGAGTTTAGGCGCTGTTCCTGAGCGATGTCTGCCGACAGGCCCATTACGAGCTCTAGTCCGCCATCCGTCAGGGCCACCTTGGCCGGGTTCTGTATGTCCTGGTAGTAATCTAGCGAAGCCTTGCTTGGGGCATGGCCGGCCGGGGGATCATTGCACAGTCCATTGAATTCGCTCAGCCACCAAAGGTATATTCCAGCCTGGCAATACCGCAACGGCCAATGGTTCTCAGTGTACGTCTTGGCGATCTCTTTGTGCAGTTGAATGGTTTCCTCGAAGCTCAGAGGTGACTCCATAGCGCACAGGAATGTGATGGACGCAAATAGCGGAAGTATGTGATGCGCCGTAAAGACGTCGTAACGGTCGAGTGTCCTCATCGTATCCAGCAGCCTCCTAAGTTCGGAGACGCCAGTCCGCCTGAGTTTGACTAGGTGGTAAAGGATGACAGCCAGCATCTCATGCTGATTCCGCAGGAAGCGCAGCTGAAGATCCAAATCCTCCTTGAGTCCGGGGTCCGGCGCCATTCCGAGGGTGTGAGCGTGCTTCTCCTTATCTCGCAGCTGCTGGACCGCCTGTCTAACTGACACCATCGCCGAGATGCACCTATCTGCAAAACTGCGGCCATCCTTCCTCTCGAGCAGCTTTTCCGTTGCGGTATTGAGCATGTGTCGTGTGTCTGAGCTCCCGACATTGACGTCGCCCACATACGAGAGTATTAACCGGATGGACTGGAGGATATTCTTTCGCCGGGTGTGGTAGAGGAACTTCGCGCTCTGCAGCGCGGACCGATCGAGCTCCTCGCGCTTCTGGTCGCCGCGCTGCAACAGCTTCGCCGCCGCAATCTCATCCATGTTGAAATCGTCCGACAGCTGTGTCGCCTCCTGCTGGAACGCCTCGTTGAGCTGGAAATCCTCGCCGCCAATGTTCAGCTTCCCTGCCGCCGCAACAACACCACCCAATCGTCAGCGCACTGCCCCCCTCCGAAAGAAGAACCTCCCCCGCCCATCCCCACAACTCCCTGCTCGCAACCCCCCCTTCAAAGCCAAGCTGTGTGTTTTCCATCCCACGAACCTTCTTTGAGTTTGTTCCTACTGGCATCGTTCTTGCCTAGCGTATCGAGCAGTTGGCGCAGCTCCTCTATCCGGTCATCGAGCAGCTGGCGCAGGCCCTCGGGCTCGACCTCGTTAGGCTTTGGCACAACCTCGAGGGTGTCTGCGAGCAGCTGCAGTTCGTCATCTGTATCCGGGGCGAGCGACGTGGGCGATGCCATAGTATATTGTATGTGTGTGTGTGCGTGGGGGGTGGTGTGTGCGTGCGATGGGCGGAATGGCGGCCGCGGGAAGACGCGTTATTGAGTTGAAGGTTCACGTCGTGAGTACGGTTCGCTTCTGTGGAGGCTCTGAACTTTGTGTGCTTAGTCAGTGGCGCGTCCGTGGGTGCGAGTGATCGATTTTGGTTGGGGACGCCTATTAGTGCATAACCGATGGAAAAACACCCCCAACTTTGACACTTATCTCCTCCACCAAAACGTTTCTTTTGAACAAAAACTCGTGATTAATAGATAGAGAATCGCATGGCCGTCATTCAAATAATGTCCGATTGGTTTTAAGAAGCGTGGTTGTGGAGAAGAAGAATTTACAAAGTAAATCGTTTTGTATGGAGGCCAACCTAACGTTCCCCCCCCCCCTGTTATCACCCGATTTACCCATGTTTGCACTGTGCTTGCCCATTCTGGGCCCATGAACAGCCCGATCAGGTAAGCCAAGAACGATTTTAGGCTGAGATTTGGATTAAATAGGCCTAAAATGGAATTAAAATGCACATTCTCTACTAAAAAAACTAAAAAATCGCCATATATTTACCCTTTTGTAATTAATTCGATTTTCTACGAATGTTCGACCCCATCGGCTCTACTGTAGGAGTCCCCAACCATAGGTCAGATCCGCGATTAGAGGATGCACCAACTACCGGTTATATACTAGTGCAGTGTGCAGTGTGAATACCACTCCGCAGCCACGCCACATAGTGGCGCCAGCCACTACCTATCATAGTTATCTCAACCTGTCACTCGCTTCGAGCCTTCGAACCTTCGAACCTACCGGAATGAACCGAACAGGACAGGGCGGTCGAGCCCGCCCTGCGGCCCTGGGGCAACAGTGAGTCGGCAATCGCGATGGGAATTGTCCTCAGCCCTACTTAGGGTCCCACAATACATCATAGTTCCGTTCCCCTTTCACCCTCCGCATTGACCCTGAAACATAGTTTCATACTATTGCTAGGTATGTCTACAAAAAAAAAAGATCAGAACCTCGAATGTTGAGGTCGTTTTCTGCGGACAGATGCCCGTTGAAGTACCGTATAGCATTGAAGTAATTATCATTCAAAAGGAATACTTAGAACAAAGAGGAATTTGAATAGACATTAATCGCTGATCACCATTAGAATATATAAAAGTAGAATACATGCGCCTCTCGAATCTCCAGCGCAATCGCCCCAGCGTAAAAAACCAAATACAAAGCACACCTTTCCCGGACGAAAAGCAAAGAAAAGGAAAAGAAGAACAAAGGAAAGGAGAAAACCCCGCACCTCCCACAACAACAACAACAACAACAACAACAACAACAAGCCCCGTACACCCCCACAGACCAACCACTAAATACTCCTAAAGAAATGTAACAAGTACCGTACTACGAAATTGAGCAAAACTACTATGATAGCTATAAAGGTAGAGAAAGGAAAAGGGAATTAAGTTAAAAAAAGAAAACCGTTGCCGTTAGATCATCACTCGTACATACCATCATCCAATCCAATCCAGTCCCATCCAAATGCCCACTTGTACCATTCCTTCCTCCACCTCTCCATTATGTGGGGCACCATCTTGGATTCCTGTATCTCGCCCGTCCACCAACGATTCTCCAGCATTAACGAACCGTCTCAACGGCTAAGTCTCATGTCACCGAGCATTTGAATCCGAAAAGTCGATATGTTTCTCGCGGCCACCCTCCCACCACATATCGCCGCCCCTCCTAGACTTCCTGCGATTCCTCGGGACAACCGTGCCGACGTGGCAGTAAGCGTGGCCGATGGGCTCGTACTCGACTCTATACTGGCAGCCGTCCGGATGCTGCATGAAGTACTCGCACAGCTCCTCGCCGAGCTTATAGCCACGCTTTAGATACGCGCGGGGGATGAAGTTGACGACCCAGTGCTGCGGCGGGTTCTGGTAGTGCCGGTTCCACTCGACGAGATCGCGCTGCAGCTTCTTGCTGTACGGGAAGAGGGCGCGGAGGTCCTCGAGCGGCGTTAGGATCTCGTCTTTGGAATCCTCGTGCCGTAGTCTGTGCGCCGCGGAAAATATATGTCAACGTGACGTGCCCCCGGCGACGGGGATGGAGGGGAGGAGCAAACAAACATCTCGTATACGCAGCTCCCGGTCTTGCTGTTCTTGATCCGCAGCGTCATCTCCCGCCGTGTCTGGCGAGGTATTTCACGGTCCTCAACGCAGCCGCCGCCGCCGCCACCACCCGTAGTCCCCTTTTCACCGAACGAAATGGACACGTTGACGTGCAGGCCCTTGATCATGCTCTTAACCTTCTGGCGCATTTCGGTCAAGATCGAACCACCATTCGCACCAGCAGCACCTCCAGGTGGGACCTTCTTCCTTCTCGCCGCCCCTCCCCCCCCACCACCGCCAGCACCAGCACCATTCCCACCCTCCTCCCCATTGAAACAATTCTCGGGCAACTCCCAGCGCGGGCGCTCACCGCGCGATTCCGACGGCCCACCAAAGATGGCCCAGTCTTCAATCCGCAAACCCCCGGTCCCCGGCAAACAGCCGACCGGCGTCGGCACCCTGCCGTAGCGCGTAGGAACCGTGGGCACATCGGGCGCTGCAGCTACCTGATGCACGGTGCGTCCCTTGCCGCTCACGATGGTGATGCAGGGACCCGCGGGCGCAGATCTGGTCGAGCCCGAGCGCGAGCGCATCGACATGGTGTGTTGATGGTGGTGTTGGTGGTGGGGGACATGCGAGCGCTGCTGCTGCTGCTGCTGGTAGCCATCGGTGGAAAGTAGCGGGACGGAGGGGCGCTCGCGCAGCAGCCGCTGATAGTGCTCGCGGGAGCGGTCCCGGATGGTGTGCAACACCTGTTCGGGAGTCTGCGCGTAATGGGCTTTGCGCGGGAGAGTGGAGTTCGCTTTTGTTGTTGCGCTGGCGGCAGTAGCGGCCGCTGCAGCTGCGGCGGCGACTACGGCCGTGGATGCCGTGCGGGAGGCGGGCACCGCTCCGGTGGGAATGGGGGGCAGTGGCAGCAGCGGCGGCGGCGGCGGTGGTGGCTCCGACGTCTCCGGCTCCGACTCTGATCCCGACCCCGCTGGTGTGCCCGGTATCGTGTGCATCTGCTTGGTAACGTTCGACATGTCTCGCGCCTCTCGTCGTGATGTGGATGTCGCGTTTCTCGACACGGCAACGGCAGCAGTAAACGATGGGTAAGTAGGAGAATCTGGCGTGACAGGAGACCGGGTTGCCTGCCGCGTGATTGCTTGGAGATGAGTGATAGGCAGGGCTAGGGAAGACGTCGATGCAGCAGCAGGACGAGCAGCAGCAGCAGCGGCGGGGACGGAGTCGGAGACGGCGCTGCAGACAGACATGGTCAACTTGTCGCAGTTATGATCCAGCAGCTCGGGCTCGATTCCCAAATCCGCACGGTTGGCTGGCTGGGGATACTTATTATAGGCAAAACAGGGCTCGTGAAGGGGAAACCGCAGACCTTGGCTGCAGCAGAAGAACAGAATCCCCGAGGCGGGAGGCGCACGAAATCAACTAGAACCTCCTACCTACTACCTATTGTGCCGCCGAACCCCGGTGTACTATAGCCAGCCAGCAGGAAGGCGGCGGCAGTATAGTACCGTAGAACGCGAGGACAAGGAAAGCAGAGCAGCAGGCAACAAGGGAGGGGATGATGGATGACGGCTTCGCTTTCCTCCCGTCAACAAAGTCCAGCTACCGACCGGGTGGGATGGGGCGATCGGGGAGAGAGGAGAGGAAATTCTCCAGGCGTGAGCGTGAAGGGATGCCAGACAGTTCGGTTCGGTTCTCTCTCTCCTTTCGAAGGGGTAGTTAGAGCATCTACGTACTCTACTCCACTAGTAGCATGGGGCGAGTGCCGAAGAAGATGATCTGCGAGGGACGAGTCCGGTCTGCCATTACCCTTAACGATGGTGGTGGTGGCAGTGGTGGTGCGGAGGGGGAGGGAGGGCTTGATTGCTGCTTGCTGCTTGCTTGCTGGGCAAACTCGCGGCGACGGCGGCGGACGGACCCAAAGCACTTGGGCCGGGCTACCTAGCTGTCTGCACCAACCCAACCGCAAGCGGCAGCTCTCCAGACCGATCCCGGCGACTTTCTCCAGCCAGTCCAGCCAGTCCAACCAGTCTCACCGCCTATTGGCCCATCTTAGCAAAAGCCCGTGCGATCCCCTCCCGCAATGTCGAATTTAATATCATTAATTCCCAATCTGTAATATTATACGATATTCTCTGCAGGTACCAGGGTGAGAACAACCGAAGCTTCTGCACCTCGAATTCGTTCAATTTTACACCTGCAGCAAACATAATTCCGCCCCGAAACTCGGAACTCCCCTTCCTTCACTTCCCTCCAAGGGCCTCCCTCCCTCCCGCCGGTAAGCTGCGCCGAACAAACAAACAAACAAACTCGCACTTGCACTTCCATCCCATCCCATCCCAATGGTCTCATCACTTCCCATCACATCACGACTCCCCGTCAGAAAATGTGGCACAGTGGCTGCGCGGGTGACTGGGGATATGTATCCATCCAGATTCCAGAGTAACGCGCAACTTCGGGCGCGTACGGCGCAGTGCGCAGTGCAAGTATGTATTGTACATACAGCAGCAGCAGTAGCAGTCGCAGTGCAAGTGCATCATTGCAGCAGTGCATTTGCATTTGCATTTGCATTCTCTGAAGTTTGGCGAGTATCTCCTGCGCCCGTTTGGGTGCCCTGCTCGGCCAAAAACGACCGCAATCCAGTTTTCCACCCAGAACGTTTTATTTCTGCCAGCTGCTGGTGATTGTGATTGTGATTGCGTCTCGAAACGGTGACATCGTCTTGCTAACCGATTTCAAATCACATGACCTTTGCGTTCGTCCGCGAGGATCCACGGGCATCCACCGATCCGACGCTTCCTACTCCTTGATAAATTGGGTCAGATCCCATACACAATGTGTGACTAGTAACCAGTCAACGTGGTGGAGTGGTTAACACGTTCGCCTGCTATTCCGATTACGGAGAGCTCAGCGGATGCCTTCGGGCGCGCAAGTTCGAATCTTGTCGTTGACGCTGTTTTTTGCTTTTTCCTTTTTCCTTTTTCCTTTTTCCTTTCATTTCTTTTCAAAGGAAAGGGAGAGAGGTTTATGTTTTTCTGCTTCAGTTCGAAGAGGAATGGGAAGGGGAGGTTTGCCATCGTATCAGTTGTGGCAGGTTATGTAACCGCCCTGGGTATTCATCCCCCACTTTTTCCGACCGCTGATGTATGTGGTAGCTGGCGGGGGCGGGGGAGGATAACGGCGGCTGTTGGATTATGCTTTTATGCTTATGCGTTGACTGACGGTTGTCGCCCGCCCGCAGATCAGATCAGACCAGACCAGACCAGACGATGCCCGGCGGCATAAATTTTACTATAGTAGGGAGTAGATACCTGCAAGGCGTCCAGCGCCTGTGAAAATGGAGGTTAGTTACTGGCAGCAGCAACGATGGAGGTTGAGACAGGCTGAATGGCGGTCTCCACAACTACGGTAGGTACGGTAGAAGACGGAGGCGATGAATCTTTAACAGCGTCTAGTCTGCCATTCATTCTCAAAATAAAGCAGTCCTCGTGAAGCAGAACTTGAATCCATATTTAAGACACATGACCAATACCTACTGGGCGGAAGCTCAGAGTTGATGGACACACGTATGCATGGTGCTATCACTCGGCTTCACTTCCAACGTATCTACATCGATCCATGTAAATACTCAGCCTACTGACCGAAACGCACGATTCGGAACTACCAATTTACGAAACACGGCAGCATGAACTATGAACTATGTGCAATACAACCCGCCCACTCCTCGCGAGTATATAGATAGTATGTAAGTAGATACCTTCGCCCCAGGCGCACAGCGTGCAAGCCTTGATCAAAGCCCCGTCAAAGCCCCGTCACGCTCCATGCTACTCCATCTCAACATACCTCTCCTTCGCCCTTTCCTTCGTCTTCCTAACAAACTCCTGATAGCCACCGCCACCAGACTTCGCGGCCTCCTCAACATCGCCCACCTTCGCCCCCTTCATGCCCAGTCCCGCGCCCGCGGTATACATTTCCGCCACGACGTGATCCGTGCGGCCCTCGCCGGTAGCGCCAAGGCCCTGTCCCTGCGTCCAGCCCATCTTCCCGAGGAGCGCCGCGCCCTTATTTTGCTGTGGCGCTTCGGCCGCCTCGGCCGGCGGCGAGGTCTTGGATTTCTTCTTCTGGGCGTTGCTGGTGGTGGGGACGGTGGAGGGAAAGGCCTGTCGGCGCTCTTTGGCGCGGTCGCGGTATTCCGAAGAGGAAGAAGCAGCGGCGGTGGTAGTAGTGTTCTTGGGCAGCTTCTTGCGCGCCGTTTCGCAGAGCGTCGGGTTGCCAAGGTTTGTGGCGTGCAGGTCCGAGACGCGCTCGTGTTGGTGCAGCTTCTCGGCAGTCTTGAACATGCGCGAGCAGAGGAGACAGGCGAGTTTTTTTAGATCCGCGAAGGACTCTTGCGGGCCCCTGTTCTCTTCCTTGCCCTGCGTTGATGCGGCGGGGCTGCCTTCGCCGCCCTCCGTGCCGGCGGCATTCGCGGCTTGGTTCGCGGCCTTGGGACGGCCACCGTGCAGCTCCGAATGACGGTTCTGCCAGAACTGTAGATGCGCTGGTAGTGTCGCCTTTTTGGCCGCGAGTCTTTCGGCCGCGGAGCCGCCAGGTGCTACCTCTGCTTTCCGCTTCTTGGACTTCTTCTCACCGGCCGCGGTTTCTTTGGTTTCTTCACCCTGCGGATTCTCCTCCGCAGTGTTGAGTACCAGCTCGCTCACGTATCCCTCCTCATCCCAGTAGGCCAATCTCATACCACCGCCTACGGGGGTGAGCGGCAGGAACGTGAATCGCTCCGCCTCGTTCGGTGCGTTGTATACCGGCACGAACACTCCGGGGTGGATGTACGAGATTGCGATTGGCTTCGAGCTGATGGTGAACTTTTCTGTGGTCTCATACACCCTGAAGGCCTTCTGTGCTTCCTGTGGCGTCGAGAACTCGGCAAACCCATAGCGCCACGACTCGTTCGTCCGACGATCGCGCACCAGTAGCACCCGCTTGATGGAACTTTCCGCAGCTCCGGTAGGAGAGGCTGGTGTGGCCAACTTCATGACGCCCTTGGCCAAAAGTTCCTCGTTGACGCCAGCCTCAAGGTTGCGGAAGAGAAGGAACTGCGATGGTGGCGAAGCAGCCATGTCTCTCTCGCCGTCGTTGGTGAAGTACGTAGGTGTTGGATGCGTCAGAGTGCCTGTGAGAGTGACCTCTGCAGCCATGTGAGTTGGCAATCGCAGGATTTTGGACAGACTACAAACCTGATCTCGGGGTCGAACAACGGAAGCACTCCTGGCGTCGCGGATAGTTGACTAGTAGACACTGCAACACGAATCAACAGACCATACGTAGTAAAGCGTACACTGTGGTAGTGGCGGTGGTGGAGGTGGAGGTGGTGGAGGTGGAGGTGGTGGAGGTGGCGGCGGAGGAGGACGTACTACTCGACATCGCCATTCCTCTCCGTCGTCATCTCGCCTGCGTCCTTCCCGCTCCCTCGAAAAAGCGACCCGACATCTGTCATCCCCAATCCGG
This sequence comes from Tricharina praecox, assembly GCF_024521635.1. NCBI lineage: Eukaryota > Fungi > Ascomycota > Pezizomycetes > Pezizales > Pyronemataceae > Tricharina > Tricharina praecox. Next base: position 180,193 of record NW_026250434.1, on the reverse strand, counting down.
ACAGAAGGTCCAAAGGTATCCACGAATGCCGAAGAGTCGGCAGTTGTAGTGAAATGAATGAAGGCGAATCCTCTCGATACTCCTGCACGGGGGAGAGAGTCAGCCCGGTCGAGCAGTGCACAGCGGACGACACAAAGAGATCAATTACCAGTCTTGCGGTCTCTTATGAGGGTGACCTTCTCAATTCCCGTCAATCGAAGTTCCTCAACAAGTTCTCTCATAATCTGTATGCATTCCAAATCACGCAACCCTGGCGGGCCACGCCGCCACGGGTCCTCGCAATCCCTCTTTCAGCAAAACTGTCCCAGCAAGCAAAACGTGGATGTGGGGGTAATGCAAAGGAAGGCAATGTTGACACTGCATTTGAGACTGAGTGTGTGCGGGTGTGTGCGGGTGGTAACGGTGGGTAGATAGGGGTAACAACGTCATCATCTTGCACCTCTGCTCCAAATCCTTCGATGATCACATCCCTCGACAGGAATCTCTCCGGCGGCGTCCGACTGCGGCTGCGGTCCTGGGGAGCGTCGCGATCGTAGTAGCCACGAGAGTCGGAGCTCCTGGGGCCGCGCTGTGCGCGAGGGGACCGCGACCGGGACCTGGGGCGCGGACGGTGGCTCTGGTGGTGGTGGTTGTGGTGGTGGTCTCTCGGGTAGTGGTGATACCCCCGGGGGTCCTGCGCCTGTGCCAGACGAGAGGAACGGTCGTGCGGCTGATACGGCTCGTAGGAATCACGGCCAGGGTCCCGATCGCGCTCCCGGTCCCAGTCCCGGCCTCGGTCGTAGTCTCTGTAGTCGTCGTCGTCGGCCTCGTGTGCGGGTGAAGTTCGATTGCTGTAGTGCGCCATCTTTGCGGGTGTGTGGGAATGACGTGGAAGTTTGGTGGTGGTAGTTATTAGCGGTGGAAGCGGAGCAACAAGTTGCTTTGGGGGGTTGCAACTAGACTTGCATGGTTGAAACTGAGAAAGGGAAGAATGGCGGGTAATTAGTAAGGTCACGCTAACTGGTGCTTTAGAGGAGGGCGCAATCTAGCGGAACGTTCCGACGCCCTGATGACCTCGACAGAACCCATCCAAAACCATCGAGACGGAGGGACGGGTCTGATTGGCGACGGTCTGCGGTCACGAGCAGCATTATGGATTGTATGTACTACCGTATATAGTAGTATACAGGAACCAAAGACGAGCGATAGTCAGTCAATAATTCCAGGATGTGTAGGTGACTAAGAAAAGCATGCGATTCGTGTTCGTTTATGCAGCAGTCACGAGTGAGAATGATGATGACCGTCACGATCCCAGGACGCATCGCAAAAGCCGAACGCAGAGTAAGTCGAAACTCGCGAGCCATCGGCCTTGTCCGAGCACGGAATCTACCTACCGGTACATACCGCACAGCAGAGTATTGATATCGCGGATGCCCGCTTCGGAAGTTCAGATCTGTACATATGCACACGGTAGATACGGCATCAGCTACCCGGGGAGCTTGTGCAATCGCATCTCCAACAAACCGTCGTCGTAACGTACCAGTGTATATAACTCGTAGTTGCATCTGAAGCTGTGCTTCCGGCAGAGTCGTTGCCCGAGGGACTTTCGCCAGGCAGCACCAAGTTCCAACGTTTCCCCGCCCTCGGGTTATCGTCACCAATCACTGCCAGACTCCAGTCGCACTTGCACTTGCACGGCAGGGTCCATTTATGTATGATTATTACGGCCCTGTTCGGCACGACACCGTATCTTGAAGCTACCACACAAACTCGAGCTTACGTCGGTTCAAAAGCACGCTGAGCGTTCGGCGCAACGTCGTTTAGAAAATACGATCGTTAAAACTCTGTAGTATTCCAAAGCCCAAGTTTGAAGTGGCAACTTGCAAGAACTATTACCGTGGTATTATCTAACCCGCTGAAGTGTAGCGCCGCGCACTCGCCATGGATTCCCATGTATGATGTGTGTAGAGGTAGGCTTCGTTCGCTCTGGGCTTGCCGCTCGAAGCTCGGCTGGAGCTGAAGCTGAACTGAACCGAACCTGCATTGTGGCAGACTGGCTTGGCTGGCTTGGCTGGCTACAGGGACTGAAGCACTGCTCAGCGCAACCACGTACTCTAGATACAGACGGAAGTCGGCGTCGATGCGCTGCGTGTTTCGCGGGCGAGCGGAGGGCGGCCGGCGGCATGATGTATGTCTGTTGCGCGCTCCGGGCGCCCGGCTCGCCGCCAACGCGCGACGGAGCGGAGATCACTTCTTTTGGTCTTCCATCGGGGGTGCTTCGACTTCCATCGGGAGTGCTAGCATCCACGCACTAGTATCCAAGCGTGCCTAAGGCCGTATCCAGGATTCCAAGCCCGCGGCACACGCCGATGGACCCTCAACTCACCATCTCGCTTGTGGTCGTGCAACCTAACCGGACACACCCAAGGCCCGACGACTCCAAGTCCAAGCCCAAGACTCCAAGGCCCCCCCCCCAAATCCACGTGCGATAACAAAGTGAACCCAATAAAAAACTGCCCATGTCCCTCCCAGCTCTGCGCGCTGGCGGGTCAGCAAGAAAGCGACACTGAGCCCAATCCATACCACCACCTCGCAGATCCCCGAGCGCCAATCTGCATCCGCCGAATCCTCGGATAACGCCGGGGCTCGCAGATGGCCGGCGGTAGGTGCGGGGTGCTGGGACGAGCCATCCCATTCCCAACAGGCCCGGGGTATGTAGGACAGACGCAGCAAGCATGCATGGACGATCTTCCGGATCATTCGTAGGTAGCTGATAACTATTTACAATATATTGATGGCGATGGAGATGCGCGGCCATTTGCAATGATAGGGAGGAGATACACACATATCTGAGTGCATGCATACGATGCCCGCCCTCAGGAACAGTGCTTGCGCAGACGGCGTGCCGGTCCACTCGATGCGATGGGCGTGTGTGCTCCATGGCAACACATGGTCTCACTAACTAGCATGTTTTGCGCCGTCTGCGAGCCCTTCCCACACTCGAGGCCGCTCGGAGCTTTATAAGAACTGCATCGGATCCGCAGTGGAGATAGATGCTCATCGGTTCGATCCTATTGCTCACTCCCACGCACACGCACACACACATACAACGACTATTACAACCACCCCTCCCTACGTCAATCCACCAACCCAGTCGCAGACGGCCTTGCTATTGCGGAATCGCCGTGCTCCATTGAAATCGTCGGCCACACACCCATACATCACCTCGCACTCGTCTGCAACCTCCCGTACCGAAATCACACAACCCAACCCAACCCACATAACATCGCACTCGTCTATAACACCCAGTACCTAAATCGGGATGGCCATCTCCGAGCCCCCCGCCTCAACAATGAAACCCCGAAAGATCCCCAAGATCTCACTGCACGATTTCGCGACACGGCGGACCGAGATCGGCCGACAGATCATCGACGCAGCCGAAAACATCGGCTTCTTCGTGCTCGTGGACCAAGAGTCGCCCACTCCCGCCGAGATCGAGGAGATGTTCAGCATCTCGTAAGTTCCCTCCCCGCACCACTCGCGGATCGGAACTCATCTGACCGCCGTCGCTTCTCAGGAAAGCGTTCTTCTCACTCCCCGAGGCCGTAAAAGCAAAGACACCCTTAATCCGGAGCGAAAACACCGGCTGGGAGAGCCGCAGCCAAATTCGGCCGTCTACCGGTCTCCCGGACCAAAAAGAGTCCCTGCAGCTACAATACCACCGGCGCTTCGACGCCTCGTGGCCGTCGGACACCGACCTCTCCCCGGAGCTAAAAGCCTCCATGGCGCGCTTCATGTCGCAGACGCACGCCCTCTCGCAGTCGATCCTGCGCTTCTTCGCGGAGGCGCTCGGCTTCGCGGCGGACCACTTCGCGCGCAGCCACCGTGTCGACCTCCCGTGCGCACAGAACACGCTGCGCCTGCTGCACTACCACGACATCAGCGGCACCGCGTTCCCGCCCGAGTACTGGCGCGCCGGCGCACACACCGACTTCGACTGCTTAACGCTGCTGTATCAGCGCACGGGTGAGGCCGGGCTGGAGGTGTGTCCGGGAAGGGAGGCACATACCAGCTTTGCACATGGAGACGCGTGGACTCCGGTGGAACCCGTCACAGGCGAGATTGTGTGCAATATTGGCGATATGCTCATGGCGTGGAGCGATGATCGCTTCAAGAGCCTCTTTCATCGTGTAAGGTGCCCGAAGGTCGGGGAGAATCAGAAGGAGCGGTTTAGTGTTGCGTATGTACTCGTCATCCCCTCCCACCTCCCCCCACCACCACCCCAACACATGCATCGTTACTGACAGAAGAAAACACAGCTACTTCAACCAAGCCAACAAGAACGTCGAGGTCGTCGGCCCGCTGGGGAAGTACCCGCGGATGACGGCGCACCAGTACATCATGGACGCTGTGGCGCGGAACTTTCGGCAGCTGGAGAATGGGGAGGTCGAGAAGGGGGAGTTACTGGAGTCACCGGAGTCGGAGGCCGAGCGGGTGGCGAATGGCGTGCGAGGCCGAGAATCGAAGGATACATAGAGTACCTAGAGGATTGGGGATGGGATTCCTGCTTTCTGCATTCTTTTCTGCTTTCTAGTTGGTTTGGTTTGGTTTGGGTTGGGTCGGGCTGCGCAGTGAACACTCGGTTTTTTCTTTCTTTTCTTTCTTACGCCTCCGAGTCCCTCCCGAGTCCCGACCTTGAGGCCCTGAGGATGCGACGGTTCGTTCGTTCGTGCGTGAATGTATGATATAACTTCTATTCCACGGTACCTACTTTATTGATCCGCCGCGTGCGCAGGTATGATTTTCATGCCCAGTGTCCACCGGGCGCCTTATGTACCTTCCTGGCACCAGTTCCGACCCCCCGGCATCGTCGTCGGCGGCAGCGGGCAACCTTTCCACAGTATGTTACCAGTATTTCCCGGTCGACGGTCGGCACGTGGCACCCGCCCCGTCCCGTCCCGTCCGACCGATCGGCCCATATCGGACCGTGGGCAGCAGGCTTCGGGTCGTCGTACCATACTCTAGGTACTCTAGATAGCCAGAGGGGTTCGAACTTCGATCATCCCTCATCCCACCACGGTTCACGAGTGACAGCCAACCCAACCCAACTCAACGACACCCAAAGACAAAGACACCTAACCAAACCCAACAACACCCCTTTGCACTTCACTTCCTGCCCAGTCCTGCCCAGTCCTACCCAGTCCCATCGGTCCGTGAACCGTTGAATTCGTGGTTTCATTGCGTGCCTTCCCCATCCCGTCCTACAAATCCCGTCCTACATATCCTGTCCTATCCCATACCATCCCATCCCGTGATCCTACTTACTTAGGGAATAAATACTAGAAATACAATCCTTCCCCATTCCCCGATCCTCCGCTCCGTCATGATTCCTAATCCCATATCCTGCACCAGATTACCGAAATATGAAAGAAACAAAAGAAAAAACAAAAGAAATCCGTGGTATCAATCCATCCATCCATCCAAAACCCTCCACTTTCCAAATTCCAAATTCCACCACAATTCCATTCCCAAAGGCCGATCCCGAGCCCGTCCCATACCCGTTTTGTCCCACCCACCAACCAACCAACCAACCAACCAACCGAAAGATTACGGCGGAAGCTCCCCATACACACACGCACACATACATAAATACACCCACCCAAACCTGGCAGAAAGAAAGAAAGAAAGCAAGATTAAAGAATAAAAGAATATCCGGCCGCTCCCCCAATCCGGCCGCTCCCCCAATCGAGCTCAGTCTCGGTTTCGCTCCCAGTCTCGGCCGACAAAAAAAGCAAAGCACGCCCACAGCCCACAGCCCCCTCCCGCTCTCGCTCACGGATACATCATAGTCGGCTGTCTTCTATACCCGCCATCGCCGACGACGCCGCTTCCAGGTCCGGCAAACCTCCTGCGCTCATCCTCGCGATGAGCAACCTCGCGGTCGTCCTGGATCAGCGCGCAGCACGAGCAGCAGTAGGCCTTCATGCAGTCGTTTGCGATCGAGCCCTCGAGCCGGTAGTTTTCGCGGATGCGCGAGCGCTGCAGCGTTGTTAGGATGACTATGTGCTTGTGTTAGTGGCGGTGGTGGGTAAGGAGGGGAGGGAGGGGGCTTACAGGATACGGGCGCTAACAGACAGAACATGCCGCAGTGGTTGTTACAAGATTTAAACTCGTTGATGTTGGAGTTCGGGACCGTCTTCAGGCGGTGGTAGGTTCGCGAGTACAGAATGCAGGGACACCAGTAGCCCAGGCAACCTATGCGCGTTCACGTCAGCATTTCCATGATCCCCTAGAGTCCTCTGCGCGCCCGGGAGAGGGATATTTACATGTCGAGATATCGCCGAAACCGTCGCACAGGCCGTGACTATACTTCTCCATGCCGTGTTGCTGGTTCGGATGGCCGATTTGTCCCGGCGCGTGGATACCGCCGTTGGGACCCGCTGCAGCGCCAGGCGTGTAGTGGGGGGTTTTCGGCGTTTGCGGGCTTGTGCTGTCGGATGCATTGTACGAAGGGACGTGGATCGGCATCGGGGGCGCCGGCGCTGCTGAACGGAAGCGCCCCGAGGGGCCCTCTGCCTGCGCTGTCGCCATGGGGTTGGGATCGTGCGGATCGAACGCTGGAGGGGGTGAGCGCGGCTGTTCGGGCTGGCCTTGGTCGTAATCCATCTGTGGGAGGCCTTGGAGCTGTTCGAAGGGCGGCGGCGGTGAGCGCGTGTTCTGCGGCGCGGTCATCTGAAAGGTCTCGACTCCGGGAAGTGGTGGGAGGCCTGGTGTATCCTGTGGCGTGCCCAGTCTTTGCTGAGGAGGGTGAGGAAGATGAGGAGGAGGCGCGAACTCCTGTGACGGCTGAACATGGTACTGATCGGCCGAGTACTGCGAGGTTGGAGGCGGCGGGAACGACATCGGCGGGCGCTCTTGTGTTGGCGACTCGGGAACCGGATCGCCGGTATATTGCGAGGTGAAGTAAGGGTTGTTGAGGTTGCGTGAGGGCTCAATCGGCGTATGGAGGGAATATTGACTTGGTTGACTGTCCGCCGGAGAGTGAAGGGTGGAATACCGTCTATCCAAATGGGAATCCATGGTTGAAATCTAGACTTCGTGGTCAACGTCGTCGGTCAGCAAGAGTTCGTTTTTCCGTATTCCACTTCGGTATCGCCTTTTGTGGGAGAAAGGCCCGCGAGCAGCAGGAGGGTGCAGTCGTTGGTATATGTACTGCAGCTGTAGCCCGGCAAACCAGGCTACTGGGTGAGGCACAGGCAGCATCTACTACCTTGTACACATACCGCAAAGATACACCGACCAGGGAGGGGTTTTCTTCTTGATACCACAAGCGAACAATGACATAGGAGGAATAGGGACCCACCTGTTGGATTCTGTTTCACTCTCTCTTCCCAAGAGATGACGGTGAATGTACGGGTCTGCGAAACTGACAGCGAGCTGGGGGCGCAGCGCTTATGTATGTCCGAACGTGGGGGACGGCGAGGGATGCTCAGGATCCAGCAGCAGCAGCAGCAGCGCGTAAGGTACGACTTTGAGCACGTTGCGTAGGGTTTTACCAGTCCAGCAGGTTCCAGCGACAGGGTTCGATGAGTGTCACAGCGTACGACGGGGGACGGTTTCCAGAAGGCGGTGAAGGATTCTGCAGCGTGAGGTTCGACGAGAGGATCGGATGGATTGCCGTAGATGAGCAAACGACGAAGACGAGGAGAGGGGAAGGACGGGCGGACGAAAGCGGATATGTACTCTGGAGGGGACACAAGCTGAAGAATACGAAGAAGATGAAGACGAAGAAGAAGAGGAACAAGAAGAAGAAGAAGGGCAGCCCGCGGCGCCATGCCCACTCCATGCATATGGCTACATCGGTTCGCATACCGTCGTTGTATCTCTACTCCACTCAACTTCACTCTAGTTATGCACCTGCGACCTGTCCGCTCTGAGACTGCCACTCGGGTGCCTACTCTATGCATCTGGTCTCCCATCGTCATTGGCCCGTCCCAACTCCTCTTTGTCCTCCTCGCCCTCCGGTCGCCTCCATCGCAAACTGTTCCGGTCCGCGATGGGCGGGAGATGGATGGGGTTAACCACTATAAGTAAGTCGATAGCGACTCTAGTTATCGGCGAGCGTGGAGTGGGGGCCAACTAACCATGAACGCCAGGGGTGAGCGATTGGCGACGCATGGTGCCCAACCATCCGTCCGTCTCCAGCCCGGGCGCTTACTAGTGCACAAACTAGCCCGCCCCCCAGATGCCTCCTGTGTTTCAACGCCATCTTCGCTTCCTCTCCCTCGTTCCTGACCCACAGAGCTGCCTTGCAGCTTGAAGTCGTTCGGTACGGTATGTGATGTAGGTCCTATACTCTACTCTGCACATCAACCTGCCATTCCAGATGTCCGGAACCGTCGCGCGCACAGCTGACCATTGTGGCTGTGAAGGGTGGATGGCCGATCTCGTTCGTTGCGCGGCCACTCCGCTCGGCGGCGGTTGCACTCGACTTTGGCTGGATGGCTGCCTTACGTTCGTTGCCTGTTGGTTTCCTCTTTGGTGCGTTCGTCTTGGTGGCGGGCGAGTGCCGGGGTCGGCCAGACATAGAGCCCGTCCATGATCGAGACCGCCCATGATCGAGAGAGACCACTGACCAGCCAAGGGTTGCGACGTTTTGGCGTGGCCGAAACTCTGCTGGTCCGCGGAAGATGATTGATCACCAGCAAGTCGGACGTAAAATTACGCCCCCCTCTCCCCCTCCCGCCCCATTCCGCCGTCACAGAGCGGCCTCAAACAGAGTCGGGCTTTCGGCCAGCCAACCACTGCGATCTTTGCCCATTCTTGCCACGGCTCGTGGCTACGTATGAGTCCCTGACGGTGCCGATAATGGTATGTAGGTGTGTATCGGAAGCGGTGCGATGAGTAAGTTGTAACAGCATACGTAACTGCGTAACTGCGTAACTGCGTGCCGGTGTCGGTTAACTAGAAGCTATGTATCATACCACCCATCTACAGCCTCAAAGAGTGACGCTTGCCCGTCTAGGCCAGGCCAAGTCGAGATCTTTGTTGTTTCTCAGCGAGAACGTGGTCCACGACGCTGACAAACTGGCCAGCCCGAACACTGACAACTCTGCTTTTCTCCCCTCCACTCTGCTCAGTGCTCACTGGAAGAAGCGCCGATGTTTATTTTTGCAGTTTTGCAAAGTCCGAACAACGCATCTCTATTCTCCCCGTGCACCTCTCGATCTTGATATTGGTACTCTGGAGTACGTATGCAGTGGTCGGCCACGAGAAGACTCCCAGTGCCCATGCGAACGCCAATGCACATAGACGCCCGAGTTTTTTCTTCTGCTTTTTCTTCTTTCTTTCCTGCATAACTACTAGGTACTACTCTACTCTATGAGTCCAGGTATTATCACGTTCAAAGCAAGCGAACGAGCTTAGAGGCTTTCGGTTTAGCGCCACGCCACGCCGCGCGGGCAAGGACCCCACCGTCACGACCCCACCGTCACGACTCCCGGCCAGTCTGGTTTCTAGAGTACGCGGGAGACGGAAGGGCAACCTCACAGGAACTCCACAGGAGCCCTATGTAGAGTACCTAGAGTAGAGTAGAGTAGCGATGGTCTCGGTGAGTGATCGTGAATCCGACCACCGTCTCCGTGAGCGACGAATCACGATAAAACGGACGGGGAATCACTCGGTTCTTGATGCTTGTTGCTGTCTACTACTAACGGCGGCCGATACGTACTCACCACCGTGACATAAACCAGTGAACATAGACCTTAAATTTCTGTAGAATCATCCATAGCCTTCAAAGTGAAAACATAAGGCAAGTGCTCACGGGCCAAGTGTCTTGAAAATTGAAAATTGAAAGAAGAACTTGACTTGACTTGATTGTATTGATACGAGGAAGAATAGGTAGGACGAAGACTGCTTATACATAAAGGATAACGAGCTCTTGTAGACGACTGGAGGAAGGCCGGGCCTCAGAGTCTCAGACAGAGGATGCGACAATCAGTAGTCGTCGCCGTCGCCGGACTGGGCTGGGGGGCTGGAAGGCTTGCAGCTGACGAGGCCAGTGTTCTCTATAGTCCGGACGGGACGGACTGCCAAGATCCAGCCCCGTCCGTGCCTTTTTGGGGACGGGGTAAAAATAGTCCGTCCCGTCCGCTAATTTTCTGGACGGGGTTGGACTGCAGTGGACTGCAGTCGGTCCCGTCCGGCCTTACTGGTGGACTAGTCCGTCCGACAGACACCTCTGGACGGACTGGATGTATGTAGTCCAGTCCCGTCCATGGGTCCGGACGGACTGGAGCGGACCATGTAGAATACTGCAATCCACCCCTGCCGGACCACGAACCCCGCCCATCCTGCTTGTTGGAGAGGCAGTATCATACCTACTAGTTATAGGCTGAATTTGAGTTGAGAGCTGCTCGTTCGGACTGTAACACTTGTGAGAAAGGGAGGGGGTTTGGGCGTCGATGGAGGACCATGTTACAGTTGCAAGACCATCCAGATTCCACCTTGATAAACGGCAACTCACGATGCTGCTATGAGTGTTTTCGGCCTGAAGGCTAGGTAGGTATTTAGGTACTCCTGAGACTATGAGATAGGGTACCTAGGTAGTTGTCCGCTCGTAGCGATTCATATCGGCGCAGTGGAGTCCAGGCGCCCCCTCTCCCCACGGATTTCAGCTCATTTGAACTACCCTACCGGTATTTGTTGGGCAAAGACACGGGCCAGCGAGTATATAGGTAAATAAGCACTTAAAGTACCTAGAATTGAGCGTCGATCTTCAGTGAGAAGCGAGGGACAATCTTCCGTCCGCTCCCCCTCCGGGAGTGTGACCGTGTGAGGTTGTGAAGGACGTCACTGAGGCCGGATGGAAGAATGAAGAAAGGGTGGTGGTGCTACTGACGAGGTATAAAGTTTGTGAGAATTGCGGTCGCCACCTGACACTGTTACTGCGGGCCCAGCCATGAGTGATTCCCCAAAGGGAAGCATGTAGGTACGGTGTGAGGAATCTGGCTCCCGGGGGCACGAGCCAAGGCTTGAGGGCATGTGGAGCTACCGAGTGAGAGAGATGATGATGATGAAGAACCGTCGGGAGAATGGGAAGGGAACGAGAGAGAGATAGAGAAGCACGTGGAGAAGGCTTGAGGAAAGGAAAACGTGAGAGGTTATATGCAATTGAGTTGTCTGACAAACAAGAAGAAGAAGAAAACGATGATGATCGTGAACAAGAGAAGAAAGGAAGAGCTCTCCTCCGAGCTCTAGGTCCGGACGGTCGCCAAGACGCCAATATGCCTCACAGGTCCGAACCCAAGCCCAATGCCGCACCGCTGTATTACATAGGCCACTTCTCGCCACGTGCCTTCAGCCACCGCATGGACCATACAGCGCCACATCGCCTCGACTAGAGTACCGAGCTGTTCGGTCGAATCTTCGCAATCAAGATGCGGCAAAGTTTAGGAGCATTTAGAGTAAGTAGCTATCTTGCTAGACTATAACAGAGGGCAGTGCTAAAATGGATTCAGATGTTCGCAGGGCAGTGGAAGAAAAATCAAAGAAAAGAAACGGCATGGCGGGGGATAGGTTCCTGTGGTGCTGTATTCGGCAATTACTCCACACTACTCCAGCCACAGCCACACATTAAAAAAGTTTTGGCATCGTGGAACGGCGCACGCCGTGTGCGAGTCGTCGCGCTGGAAAAAAATAATGATGTTCTTTCTCTGACAAAAAACCGTCGCGGCGGTGGTAGGAAAGATCATTGTGGTCACGCAACAAAAAAAAATTGATGTTCTCTCCTGGCTCCACCACCTGGTTTACAGAGTCCATCAAATTTTCTACAATCTCCTGGTGTTCTGCGTCTACAAAACGGTCTTCTTCTATCATATCATGGACAGCATGAGGCTGTTGGTTAAGACGTTCCCCTAGTTCGCGTAGCTGAAGAACGATCCCCGTCACAGTGATCGGTTTGTCCACCGTATGATACGCGTAACTTTGATTCGGGCCTGACAGAGTCCAGGCTGCCGTTACTGTAACTTCGCCGTTTCTCCGTGTTTGCAACCGTTGAGTTTGGTGTACACTGTACTTACGAGTGGCCAGTACGCGTCGTGTTCTTCCTTCGTCAGAAGAACAGGCGCGTGGAGATTAAACAATTTGTCGCACCAGATCAGCGTTCTGGGGAGTAGGAATCTTGGCAGAAATCATGATGAAGTAGTGGCAGCAATAGATGGTATCGTGTTTGTTGTAGGTAGGAACGAGGACAAAAGTTCGTGTATCTGGTGAGAGTTTGTTGGGTGGTGCGGGTTTGTTGTGTGGTGAGAGTACAGTAGAGTAGAGTCGCGCGTGCCGTGAGCTTTCGCTCACCGTTTTTCCACGACGCCAATATTTTTTATTTTATTTTTTAATTATTTTTAATGTGTGGCTGAGGCTGAGGTGGTTCCGCATAGGGTAGAAATCAACGACCCTTGTGGGCCCACAGCAACCGATCATGATCTACAGCTACCCAATAACTACCGGTTAATGGAAAGGGTGCAGTGCTGTCGACTCAGCCTTCTGCGCGAGAGCTGATTTATACTGGAGTCTGGACACGACTCCGCTTTAGCTGTCTTCACTGACCTCCATCACGCCAATACGCATCCTTTCTAGCTACATACTACCACTCGCCATGGCCAAGATCGATCACATACCACCCGCCTCGGACCCCATCGTCGGCGATGGGGGTTCCGCTGCTGGCGCCGAGAGCCCCGCGACCGATGGTTGTGTTGGCGGAGTAAAGAGGAGAACTGATACAGAAGTCGAATCGAGCGTGGATTCCGACGTCAAGCGACGCTGTCTTCCCCAAAGCGGGTCAGAATCTGCCGCCATCAAGTGGAAGTGCTTCCGGATATCGAACGTCCCGTCGGAGTGGAGTGAGGATGATCTACTCGGTTATCTCGGAAAGCTTGACGCGTCCCTTGGAAACTTAGCCGCCGATGGCAGTCGATTGTCGCTGTATCCAGCGTGCTCCGGGCCAGACAGAGTAGCGTTGCTGAATGTGAAGAACTGCCCCGAATACTTCCGCCGGATACGCCCGGGCGAATCCAATTCTGTTCAACAACCCGATTCGGACCTCGTAATCGATAGCCACTTCTACAGCCTGACGCCCCTGAATAATCCTGAAGGATCCATTGTCGCCGAGTACGTCGTTTCGTTCCCGTCACCGGTGGCGACGGTCAGCTAATGCCTTGCAGTGTCGTTGCGGTCACCGGCCTGGCGGGAAATGCTTTCGGATCTTGGAGGAATCGCAGCAGCAACCGCATGTGGCTCCAAGACTTTCTCCCACGCGATGTCAAGGATCTCCGCATCATGACGTATGGCTACAATACTACTCTCGAGGGACCGAATACAGTGAAGGGCAGCATGCTTGATCACCAAAGGAAGCTCGTTTCCTTGTTGAAGGACGCGAGGTCTTCTCGAGAGATAATCGGTTGACTATTCCCTTCCAAACAGTCAGTGCTGACATTTATTTCCATCCTAGGAGAAGATTCGCTCAATCATCTTTCTTGGGCATGGGCTTGGAGGAGTGCTCATATTGCAGGTAAGTCGCGCGGTCCAACGAACCATGCACTGATGAGACACATTGCTGATCCCACCACCGTAAACTTAAGGCACTATTGCAGTCCATAGAACAAATCATCCACAGCGACCTTTTGGAAGCAACATGCGCCATACTGTTCTTCGGGACCCCACATTAAGGCCTTCGCACAACCGAACTAGAAGTCCTGGTGGAGGGCATGACCGGCGCCGAGTCACCCTCATCGGGCCTGTTGCGCCAGCTGCGCGAGGGCTCGGAATTCCTCCAGACGCAAGCCGAATGACTTGTCGACGTCTGGAATCGGTGTAAAGTCGTAAGCTTCTACGAGACTGTTAAAACAAGAGCTGTCGGAATGGTTCGTAACGGATCGGATTCCCGTGGTTTCGATGGCTGTGGCTGACGAGCGGTAGTCCTCAACGAAAACACTCGAAAGGAACGGAGAATTTGTAGAGATGGTTCGAGAGTTCTCTGCTTTGTTGTATCTTCCCAACGAGCACCGTGTTCCTATCGAAAGTAACCATACCGATATGGTCAAGTTTCTCGACCCTTTGGACATCGCCTACAGAGCAGTGGTGGCCCATATCAAAGGATATCGGGACGAGATCGTGGAAATGTCTGGTAAGCAATGACTTCTATTCGAACGACAGTTGGAGACCTCCCGTGGGCTAGGGGCGGAGAAGAAAAGTGGCTCATAGCAAAAACACCTCGAATCCCTGAAGCTTCCAATATTTGCTTTTTTTATATATATATATAGGAGGCCATCCCTTCTAACGGAATTTCTATTCAAAAATTCCGTCCCTCATATCCTCGTCTCGTAGTCATGTTCTATCATGCTGTTATAGCTACACGGGAAACCCTCCAGTTGTGTTGCATGTTTTTTGTTTTGCTCACCGAGAATGATTTTTCGTGCAGATGCCCGCAAAAAAACCGTCGATCGACAGCTTACGGACGAAGCAAGAAATTGCCTGAAGAGTTTGAATGGATTGGACTACGAAAGCCGCCGTGACGACCTCTGTCTTAAACGAGAAGAAAATACCTGCGAATGGATCCTTAACGACGAGCGTTACCAACGTTGGACGCAGGCAGACGAACAGCCAATTCTCTAGGTTTCGGGAGGACCAGGCTACGGGAAGAGTGTTCTTGTATCAGTACTATCCAAAGAACTCGCCGTTACTTTAGGGAAAGACCATGTGGTGGCATTCTTCTTCCGCGACGATAAGGATGACCGGCTAAGGACGGCCAATGCCATACTGGTGGCGATTCTAGTCCAGATATTGCAGCGTCAGCCAGAAGCCCTCGTACATTTCGAGCCGGAGCGCAAGAACGGAAGATTCGGCCAATGGAATTTACACATGCTGTGGCGTGTCTTTGAAAGAATCGTCAGGGACAACAGGATCAAGCGTCTATGTCTCGTCATCGATGCCCTAGGTATGCTACTCTTGATTTTGCACGTCGAACGAGGCTTATATTAATCGCTCGCAGATGAGTGTGAGGATAATTCGAGATTACTATTTCTCGAACAGCTACGCCGTCTGCTACGCGACGGGACCTGCGTCGGAGAAAGGGCCAAAGTCCTTTTTACCCGCCGCCCACATGTGGTGATCACTTCGCATTTACCTGTTGCTGTCGAGATACGTCTTGATGTCGAGATTCTGCACCATGATATCAAGGCATTTGTGGTTGCTGAAGTTGAAAAGTTGCCACAATTTTCTAAAATGGCGGGGGAGATAGAACATGCTCTTATCGACGGTGCAAAGGGAATGTTCCTTTGGGTTTCTCTCGTTCTTGACGACCTCAGACGCTCATGCACGACAAAGTCTCGAGTCATCCAAGAGAAACTGAAGTCTCTTCCGCGGTCACTCCCCGGCCTATACGAGAATATCCTGCGCAAAGTAGAGCCTGTCGACCAGCCGACTGCGAATATCATTCTTCAATGGGTGGTTTGGGCGTCACGGCCCTTAACCCTGAAAGAACTGACTATAGCCGTTGCTATACGACCCCAAGACACATCCCTTTCTTCGATGGAGGAAGAGATGGAATCGGATCTGAGAACTGTCCTTCGAATGATATTCGGTCCGTTGATCACGGTGGATGATGACAAAACTGTCCACCTGGTACACCAGTCAGCGAAAGATTTCCTTTCACAGCCAGACATCTCTCCCCAACACGGTTCACACAATCAATCACTCTCTGGTTGGCGCCTATCACCTATAGAGGCTCACAGACGACTGGGAATTGGCTGTTTAAAGTACATGGCGTTTGAATTCAAGCTCAAAAACGAACCAGTCGATAGTAAAATCGACCGCTCTCACATCTCCGAAAATGCAGAGACGTTGAGAATTGGGAGAGGACACAATCTACTTTCGTACGCTGTAAAATACTGGCAGGACCATGTGAGACAAACAGATCAAAGGGACCCGGATGTATTGCGTGCCTTCTTGGCGCTTCGGAAACCCGGTAAAAACAATTTCTTGGTTTACAGTGTGTCGCGTATGCTGCGAAATTGGTACCAGGAGGAAGACCGTAGTGTGCGGTCATCACTTTATGTTGCTATAGTCTTCGAGCTTTTTGACTTTGCTGAAGAATTGGTCAAATGTCGTTGCGTGAGCGATCTATCTGACCGGATTGGGATCCTAATGCATCATTCCTCGCTGCGGCACAGCGTGGACTAGGGCCAATGGTCTCCCGCTTGCTGGACAGCGGGGCCGATGTCAATGTCCAGGGGGGAAGATATGGCACGGCACTACAGGCGGCCTCAGCTGGAGGTGACATCGACATTGTTCGGCTCTTGCTGGACAGCGGCGCCGATGTGAATGCCTGGGGGGAAGATATGACACGGCACTTCAGGCGGCATCGGAGAGCGGCTATGGAGCTGTGGCTCTCCTCTTACAGGAAAGGGGTACTTTAGATAATGGCGGCGGTGAAGGCCCTGTATACTTTGCGTCCCAGTCGACAGGCCTTGCGGGTACATCGCTCCACCTTCTGAGCAGCGGTGAGGAGGTTGATATCTGGGCAGACGAACCCGATTTAACTTCAGCCTGAGAGTGCCGCCCAAGGACATCCTACCAACGCTGAAGTAGCTGTTTGTTTTACGTATCTTCGGGGTATTCACACTTCAGCCATGGGAATACGAACTCCACTTCAACATTGCCGAAGTTCATCGCTATTTCCACATCCCGCCTGAGTCGCCGATATCGACTCGCCGATCTTTTCTTTTCACCGTCTTCGTACAAGTACCTTTCATCCTAATATTCATTTCGTTCTTTAGTTATCAATCATAGTTCTGGCCGTATACAGTTGGTGTCGATGGGTTTCTTGGTGTAGGGGCTGGAATATCGTATTTTTGGCCTCCACGCATACACTACTTAGTCTAACTGAAGCCGGAACACCATAAAGTACTAAAACATAGCCAGAGCAGAGGGAGAAGAGCAACCCTACGAGATACACCCATATTCTCTCAAGCATCCGCGGCCAACGTTCTCCTCGTCAACTCCTCAATCTTTGCATCGTGTTCCGAGACCCTCTTCTGCGCCTTCTCGATTTTCTGCAGCAAATATTTCTCACGCGCCTCGGGCTGCCTCTTCAATCCCGCTAGCCTTTGCAGTTCCTCTTCCCACCGTACAATATTTCCGACCTCCCTCTCACACGACGCAACATGCGTCCGTACCTCCATCTGCGCAGCGAGCTCCACATCCTGCACCAGTTTCCCGAACGCATCCAAGAGAACCCCTGTTCTGGGCGCGATCTCCCGCGGCCTCCCCGAGCTTTTATCCTTGATGATGGTGATCAGTCCTTCCTCCTCGAGCTTGAGCAACGCCTCGGAACCGCTGTTGCCCCTGAATAGGTCATGAAGTAGCACCCGGTCGTAGCTCAGTCTGTTTTCGCTGGATAGGCCCCGGATGCAGTGCCAGGCTTGCGGGGATGTCCACGAGTGGTTCACCCGTGATGGGAGGATATAGCGCTCGAGGATTCCGGGTGCTGAGGATTCATAGGTGGTTTTCCCCGGGAACGAAATGTCGTCGCTTAGTTGGATCAGGCGGAAGGGTTCGTGCTGGAAGGGTTTGGAGAAGGATTTGTCGGTGCTTAGGAGGATCACGCCGCCATACTGGTCCGTGACCAAGTCGGTTGTCCTGCGGTGGATGGGCATGTTAGTTTTGTATGGTCTTTTTTTTTGGGGGGGGGGGTTTTGGGTTTTGGGGGCGCGCGGGGGGGAGGGGGGGATTTCTTATCATGTGTACCATTTCAGTATCTTCTCGTGGAAAATGTTGTATTCTTCTCTCCTGTGCGAAAAGTTGTCGAATACTACCAGCGGCCTGACGTCCGGATTTTTTACCAGATAATCTTCATTAATCTGACCGGGAGCCTTGCATTTGAGTGCCTTGGCTTTCAGCCGTTCGCGCAGATCCTCTAGGACTACGTCGAACTCGTTTTCTGGCGTCTGGATGGCCTCCTCGGTGTATATCGAGAATTGACGAAGCACAAATTGGAACCCCCTGTTAAATGTGGCAAACAGCTGCCGGTATCCAACCTGCTGAGAGAATGCGTCGACAAAGGCTCTCTCACTGCTACTATCGAAAATGGGCTTGCAGTCGACTATGAGAATGACTCGATCCCGCAAGACGTGGTCCTTGATCAGCTTCAACCTCCCGTGGGGGGATCCCAAGACGCCAACGGCAGAGGTCTTGAGCGCCGATTTGAGCTCCTCTATCTCTCTCTCAATCGCAGGTGTTGCGATCTTGACCGGCTCGTCGGATGATGTCGTCTCGTACAAGTCGATCTTGTCCTCGGCGATCACGTCTATGACCATGTCGGTGATGGCGACCACGAGGAGACATGTAAGGGCCACTACGAGGAGCGCCAGTCGTTGGTTCTTGAGAGCCCAGTCGATAGCCCACTGGGCCTCGATGGATCGGATCCTCATCTTTGGCCCGTACGAAACCCTCAGCTGCACCTGCTTGCCCGTGTGCTCGCAGTCGACGAAGTGGCCGTCTATGCAATTCTTGGCCGCGGTCGCGCCGCGAATATTCCGGAAACGGACGGTGATGAACTTTGGCAACCAGAAGAACTTCGGATCGGCGGAGGGCGGGGCGATATCCTTGATCTTGCCGTACTGGCGAAACAGCGAGAAGATGACGTGCTCGTTCAGGAAGCCGCCATCGCCGCCGAGGAACTGCACGCGGAGCTTCTTGCTTGGAAAGTGGTCCATCATGTCCTCGAGCCAGGGCTTTCCCAGCACCGGGAACGCCTTCACCTGCTTGAAGAGGTAGCCGACCTTGACCGGATGCCTCTTCAGATGGGCGTCGATTTCGCGCTGCGCCCCCGCCACGTCCGTGGACGAGTACCGCACAAACGTCCCCCCATCCCGGTCGCGCGGGATCACCTCCTTCGTCGAGAATATACCGTTGCGCAGCGACGGCGGTATGCAGTCCTCCGTCAGGAACTGCTCGAGTGTCGGCGCGCGCCACGACCAGTACTTTTGAAGGAACGGCTGGAGCTTCCTCTCGACCGGTACCCGCATCAGTGTGCTGACCCACAACGGCCGGGGAAGCAGATCTATCGAGTTAGCGGCGATTCACATTAGGGGGGCAGAGGGGATGACAGACTGTTGAAGAACAGAAGCTGTTCGTCCGGGCCCAACTGCACGAAGCCGTCCTTATTGTGCCCGATGGAGCTGGTCATCCTCCATCCGAAGGCAGGGCGTAGGCCATTCGTGATGGCTGGAATCCGCCGGCGCTGGATGGATTCAACATGGAATCGTCGGAAAAGGCACGAGCCGACGTCCCGTCTCATGGCCATTACGGAGCGGGGGGAGCGGGGCTAGGGTGGTGAGGGGGATTTCGCGGGGTGAATGGAGAGCTCGTCCGACGAAAATTGCATCACTGTCGGGACATCTTCGCCGTGAATACTGGATCTTTATCTACCTATAGTAGTCTCCGCCGTCAGATCCATTGCGGCTGCGAATATGGATGCCTGGAGTAGGTACTTAGGTAGTTGCATCCAATCGTAGAAACACAGGTGTACGTACCACTGTACAGTATCGCACCAGTAGGCTGTCGAATCGTTCAAGAAACACATCGAGTAGATGTACCTATAGTTACTATATCCAACTACGCCGCGAAGACAAGCCGCCAATCGCCAGCGAAGTGTACAAGGTAACTACTTTACGATATGCAAGCCCCGCTTTCACCCCCCACCCACCGCGATGCTGGGTATGTAATCCTTCTGCCTTAGAAGCACAACGCCACCGTCCGGAGATGTTTTTTTTTCTTTTCGCGAGGGGCGGCCACATGTCTTCTACATACTATCATGTATGTATCGTATTCCTGCAAGGCGATGTCTCGGAACCGCGGTAGGTAAACATGCTTAGTTACCCCGGTCCTGTTGGCTTATAGTAGTTAGCCACAAGATCAATCCGCAGGTTACTGCGCCAGTACTCGCAGAGTAGAGTACGGTAGTTACTGCGTAAGTTATGCATTAGTTATAGGTGCCATTCCGGTATTTAAATATTGTCCTAGAAGTTAGAACCGCTATGTACATATGTAGATACGGGAAGAACATGAGGAACGACAGCATGGCCTACATATCTACCTCAGCGCAGTAGTGTAAGTAAGTACCTATAGTTGGTTAGTAATTATGTACTTGTACATAACTAACATAGCTCGCGGCTAATAAAACCACCACCAAAAGAGACAGAAAGCTTATCTAGACGACGAGTGAGAACTAGTACTGTAGGTATGTAGGTACATAGGCAGTGTTCCACCCTTCATGTACCAGGCGGGGAGTAGTTAGTAAACGGAACTGGGCACGGAGATGCGAGTGTAGGTAAGATGGGACGTCCCCAGCACTCGATCGGGAGTCAGGAATACCGGTATAGGTATAGTTATGTATAACTAATATAAACATTGCAGTTCCCGTCATCGTTGCATTCTGTGTAGGTATATCAGGTTCCTGATTGACCTGGCACGAACATCCACAAGTCGAAATGGTATGTAGGTACTTCAACTTGCTCGGTATTCCCAGTGCAGTGCCCTTATGTATCACGGTCTGCTGCAGTGTTCTCCATAGTCCAGTCCAATCCGTCCGGAGGTGTCTATCGGACGGACTACCTAGTCCACCAGTAAGGCCGGACGGGACGGACTGCAGTCGACTGCAGTCGACTACCAAGACTGGTTCAAGGCGTCATAAATCACGATAGAAAGCCCGTGGCGTATTATCGGAGGTTGTAGTGGCTGGGGGGAGATACTATCAGGTTTGGTGGGTAAGTGCTGAAAAGAGTGGCACTTTTCTCACTACCAGACTGCAGTCGACTGCAGTCCAACCCCGTCCAGCAAATTGGCGGACGGGACGGACTACTTTTATCCCGTCCACCAAAAGGCACGGACGGGACTGGATTTTGGCAGTCCGTCCCGTCCGGACTGCAGTCTGGACCGGACTATGGAGAACACTGGTCCGCTACTTGGATTCCAAAGGAAGGGAAGGGAAGGGAAATTTAGACAACAAGTCGCCATTAAAGTTACTCTAGTTAAGTACCTAATGCCCTAGCTAGATAGCATTCCATTCACCGCTCGGCGCTGGGCTGTGTCAGCGTCGCGTACAAATTTGCCAGCCAACCGAGACCAAAGGGCCCCTCCCGCGTTATCTGTTCGCTCTTTATTCCGAAAATCGGCATATGCGGGTCATTTTCCGTTGGCAGCCAATAGAGTGCCTCCCACAGCAACTTCCCGAGCAGCTTCCGTTCCCTATCCTGCCCAGCACCGCAGCACAGCGTATTCTGTATTGCTTTGCTCTGCCTCAGAGCGCTACATAGTGTTAGATCTTGGATGAATTGGTCTGGAATCTTAGCTTCCGTCTTCTTGCTTCGCCGTGGATCCATTATCGCTGCGGCGAGGTTGGTGTGGAGGGCTGGATAGCCCTCGACGAAGCCTAGTATGATCGGTCAATGACGGAAGGAGTAATTGGGGTAAACGGATTTGCTCACAAGAACTTGATATCCCGCCTAGTGAAAATTAGCACGGATCCAACGGCGCAGATGCTCTAGGTGACTGCTCACCCCATTGTTTAAACAGATCCAGCTCGTTTTCCATCATCATATACGTCATATCTTCCACATCCATTCCCATCATCACTACTGATTCCATCTTTATCTGGCGGAAAAACGTTTTCAACGAAGCTTCCAGCATGAGGCGGGATCTATGTTTCTCCTCTATGACTGCAGCCACTTTCCCTTCCATCAGTACATCCTCTCTACTTTCCGAACTTGGAGGGTTACATACACTCAGCAATCCAATCCTCAGGCCCTTCCATCCCCAGTGTGACCGTTTCTTCCGGGCTCAATGTCATTCCGGTGGCCTTGTACTTATTAACCATCGCGTTCATCCGCCACTGCTTGACATGCCAGAAGATAACGGTGCTGGGGAGCTTGGATAGGGTCATCATCTCCCTGCGGGAGTTGGCATTGCGAGCTTCGAGGTACTGTGGGCCCTTCCGCGAGCGGTCAGCGGAGGCGGAGCGCTGCGTGGTTATTGTTTTGGCGCGGTCCATGTCAGGCATGAGGCGTGCGGGGGTTCCACCTGATTATCGTAAGCTGTGTGCCGGAGAGAATGGACGGGGGGTGGGGGGGGGAGGTGGGGGGGCATACCCAGTTTGTAGTACGGTGCAAGCTTCACGTTATTCTGCATCTCCCGCTTCATGTCTTCTGGCATTCCCTTCTCCATCTTCCGCCTCAGCTTCTCCGCCATCTCCTCCGTCAAATCCCCCGTCAACACCATAGGCTTTAGGACCGACGTCGTGTCTCCACCCAGCAAGGTAAGTAACCGCACCTTCGCATCCCTCTTCAGTTCCGCCATCATCGCTGCCATTGGCGGAAACTTTGGATGCTCGAGATACGCCCGTAACGTCCTCTGCATCGCCATATCTGATTTCCAGGAAATCGACGCCCGAGCCTCCTCGAGTGCTATGGCGTTGAAGTCATTCACCCACTTCCGCGAGATCTTCTGGATCGAGAACGTGAACACGTGGTCATCGCTGAGTTCCTCGTTTGGGCCGATGAAAGAGCCGTAGCTTGCTGTTGCGGGGGCAAGTTGGAGGTCTTCAAACAGACTGGGAGTGTTCGGCACGTTGGGGCGCGCACGTATGACTCGCAGGGCCTCTTCGCTTCCCGGGCGGAGATAATTTGATCGTAGGACGAGGAGGAGCTTTGGTGACAGCGGGGCGAGTTTATGGTATTCGGTGTATGTCCCGCTCTGGACCTTTTTGGAACCGGTGCCGGGATCGATGGATACACTATGCATCGAGGGACCTTCATGGATGCCAAAGCCGTTCTCTGTAACGATGAATTCATCCTGCTCCGGGTTATCAGGTGTACAGAAATTGAGGTATGACTCCGTCATGTTGAAGATGAACCATAACGCATCGTGTTCGAATGCATTCTCCAGTACCGTCGTTTTCCACTTTCCCTCCGGATCGATCTGTGTATCCAAGATGGCTTTGATGGTGCATAACCACACCTCGCCGGG
Source organism: Tricharina praecox (assembly GCF_024521635.1). NCBI lineage: Eukaryota > Fungi > Ascomycota > Pezizomycetes > Pezizales > Pyronemataceae > Tricharina > Tricharina praecox. Next base: position 157,135 of record NW_026250434.1, on the reverse strand, counting down.
ATTTTTGAAGCCCCGCCGCCGCATAAACTTCTGCACTTCAGCTTTGTCGACCTCATCGTACGCCGCCATGGACCCGCAGTTGTATTTCCGCCAGAACCGGTTGTTGCGATACTTCATGACGAAGAGGAATTTGCGGATGGTGTTGAGTTCGGTCCGCGTGAGGTTCACCGATGAGGCCCCCATCTTCTGTGAGTCTTTGATACGGTTGATGGCGCGGGATGCTATCTGCTCTAGAACGGAAAGTTGCTTCTCAATGTGATTGGCGTCACTGGCGGTGACGTCGCGGTACATATCCTGGTGCCCGTAGGCGCGACCTACGCGATTGTGCTCGATTTCTCCGGTGTTTAGGTTGAAGAATTTGATGAGCGGGTTGCGGGGGTCTTCTTTCCGGGCACGGGGCCGGCGACGCCTAAAGCCAGTCAATCTTGAATCCTGTAGCCTTCCAAAGTTATAGCATGATGAGTACTTACCGTCCTTGATCCGCATCTTTGGTATCGATTGCCTTTCCTTTTCCCTTATCCAGCAGTGGTTTCTCCTCCCCCTTCTCCACCTCTTGCTCCACCTTCTTATCGTCCTCGCCCTCTTCCAACTTCACACCTTCCATTGCCTCGGCAATCTTATCCACCGCCGATGATCCACCCCCTCCATTGCCGCCACCACTGGCCTTCTTCTTTTTCCCGGGCTTCTTCTTCCTATTCCCTCTCTTGGGCCTTTTATTCGCCGTCCCTCCGGGTCCCCCACTCCCCCCTCCGGAAGGACCAGCAGCCGAAGTAGCAGTAGCAGTAGCAGCAGCAATACTAGCAGCAACCTCGTCCTCGGGCACCGAGAACTCCCGCAGAACGAACCTGGGGATAAAGTGTTGGTATTGTGATTTCGCCTCTATTATCTCGACCGTCTCGACCGTCTCTGCTGTCTCGACCGTTTCTTCCATTGTCGTCTCCATGTCGAAGCTGTCGATATCTGGATTCTGCTGTGGAAAACGAGCAGCTGGTGGGGAGTGCACGGCGAAGGAGGCAGGTTGTGTTTACTTATGTAAAGAGATTTGATACTGTAAACACCTGGACAGACAGACAGTGGATTGAGTGCCACTGCCCCCGCGAGAGATGCGGGGGCGGGGATTTTTTTTTTTTCGGGCGAGACGATTGGATTGGCCCGCAGCACGGATTGGCACGCGCATGCGGGGGTAGACCCGTTGCATTCCTCAGCCCGGAGTGCATGAGGATTCGCCGGACTGGGATGTGGAACAGTAGATACAAAGTACTTATGTACAACTGCGATGCGAACTTTGGCCGGTTCATCACCCATTACCCAAACTGATACCGGTACTAAGGGACCGAGTCTTTTATGGACGAGCAGAGTACAAGGGCGATCGTAAAAATCCTCGGTGAACATCAGCGGTCTTTGTCCAGTTGAAACTTGAGGCCGGAGTACTCGGGCTATAGCTATCATAGTAAACATGACCGTTAGCAGAGTTATTACTACCGGTACCTACTGCCCACACACGGTCGGTCGGGAGCAGCTGAAGGCGGGGCAATTGGTACCCCTCCTCCCACCTCAACTTTCAAGTTTTTGCCCGACCGGCGACCATCCGGGAAAGAGCACTGCAGGGCGCCGGAGCACATCTCGGAGCGTCTTGTGACGAGTCGGAAAGCAAGAAAGAAGAAGAAAAAAACAGGAAGTCGCGGCTAATCAAAAAACTACTTGAGTATTGGTAGCCGTAAGTTGAGACAAATCACTTGAGCGGCGCCGTACCTATGAATTGCCCAATTGCCCAAAAGCGGCGATACGATACGAGCGTCGAGTGCACGGCTATGAAGGAAGGGATTGGCCGTGCTTGGCACACACACCCCCTCGTCCGCCCATCCCGCTCAACACTCCATGCGTATTTATTTTCCTCCCCAATGCACTCGTCACCTTCCCTTCCATTCACCTCCGAGGTGGCTGAGAGCCTGGAGACGACCCGAACATCGACTCCACTGGACCCTGAAATCCGCCCCACCCCCTCTCTCGCTTAGTTCCCCTACCTACCTCCGACCTCCTACCTACCTACCTCCGACGACCTCCTACCTCCGACCTCCAACCTCCGACGACCGGTGAGTATTTAGAGTATATTCCTTCGGCTGCACGAATGAATGCCAGTCAGAGCACAGGGGCGGGTGAAAGATGCGAGCTCTATGTACTTACACTACATACTCCAAAATAAACTTTACCTCACCAAACCACCGGCACTTCCGGAGACGGAGTCACGGAGACGGGGCATGCCCATGGTACCTGTTTACATACATACCTCAGACTTCAGACTTCACTTCTTCATCCGAAGGTTACTCTACTCTACTCGCCCCAGGTTCCACCGGCCCGCCGTGGGTTAGGTTAGAGTACTCGCCCCAGGCAGCACTCGCGCTCTGTCGGCCGTCCGCCATGGACGGTGGAACTTTATTCGCGCCAATATCTCTGGGGCCTAGGCGTCCAAAGTTTGACATGTATGGTCCTTGATGGGCTATGGAAGCGACTATCTAGGCAAGTACCTGGGTATATACAAACGATCGGCTACTTCGGCTGCCGTTCGGGGGCGGCATTGGATAGGAGAGGCTCATGATTCGGGACGTTGAGTAGTCCTTACCGCTGACACGATTGCCGTTGCCGTTCGGTGGAGGCATCACATGGAGCAACCTTACTGTTCAGCGGCGGAGTGATGCCACCCATCTTGATTTCCCAATTTGATCGGCACACGCATGTACTCTACGAGAAATCGCAGGACCCATTACACATGCACACGCACATCACATTCTACACACCGATGATTCATCATAGGAGGAAACCCATTCCATTAACGAGCTATCCTATGCGTAGAAAGAAAAGAAGAAACCCGATCCCAAATCCCAAATCCCAGAAAGCATACAAGTACAAGATCCCATCCCGTTAAAAAAAACCAAAGGAAAATCGTATCACATCATATCCTCATGTCGTACAGACATTTAGTGGTGACCGAGGTGAAGCTTCTCTGCAGGAAATAGTTAGCAATAGTTATCAGTGATAGGGGGGAATAGGAAAGGATGAACCCTTGATCTTGTCTCCGAGGCTAGGCTTGGTAGTGGTGTCGTGAGCTCCAGTGGTGTGGTGGGTGTCGTGAGCTCCACTGGTGGTCTGGTGGCCAGCAGTCTCGGTTCCAAGGCTCGGCTTGCCGGGGGTGGTGTCGTAAGTCTGGGTTCCGGGCTTGATGTCGGCACCGTGATGAATGCCATGCTCGTCCAACAGACGGTCCGCCTCGCGACCGGCGCCGGGGGCAGCGGCATCGAAGTTTCCGCCCTCAGCGACGACTCCAGTGCTCTTGACCCACTTCTCGCCAGTACCTTCGCCCGTGCCGGGACCGCTAGGAAGCTTCTCGGTCGGGTGAGTCTTGGGGCCGCTGCTCTCCGGATGACCTTCGACGAGGGGGATGGATTTGCGGCGGATGTCGATCCCGTGCTGGCCGGTAGAACTCATAGGCTGCTGACCGTACCTGTTTCCGTGTAGGCCGGTAGATTTGGGCTCCTCATGGGGCCTAGCGGAACCTTGATGAATATCCGAAGGCTGCGAACTCGCATCCGGGTAGCCCCCGACGGAGGCAGGAACCTGAGCACCTGGGCCGCCAGCTGCCGAACCAGTAAGGGTGCTAGGCTCGTGCATGCCGCCAACAGTCGACTTGCGCGCCGAAGTGTCGTCACCTGCGCGGTTGGTGAGACCAGTCGTCAAGTTGCGGGGAGATGGAGGCTCGCCGAGACGTCCCTGGTTGACATCCTGGAAGGGACTGTCGTGGGGCTTGTTGGAGGTGGTCGAGATGGCTGTACCAGTCGGTCCGGCGGGGGCGTTGATGGAGCGGTAATCACCGGACTCGGTAGACTGAGCCGGTGAGTGGGTGTTGTGGGTAGGGTTAGATCTGAAAGGGTTGGTGGTAGAGGTGTGGCTGTGGTCTCCACCGAGGGGGATGCCCGTGACACCAGTAGTGTGGTGGTCGTGGGTGCGGTCTCCGCCGAGGGGGATGCCTGTGACACCAGTGGTGTGGTGGTCGTGAGTGTGGTCCTTGTGGGTCAAGCCTGAGACACCGCCGGTAGGGTGGTCGTGCTTGTGACTAGAAGTGTAGACCTCGGTGCGGTCACTCGTGAAGGGGTTGGCGCCGCCGGGTCCAGACGACAAAGTCGTGGGCACTCCAGTGGAATGATGAGTGTGATGGTCATCATGGTGGGTGGTGCCAGTGCGGTAGTCGTCGTTGTGGCGGGTGGTAATGTCCTTGTTCTTGGCCAAACCAGTGGCAGCAGTAGCAGCAATGATACCCGAGGAGAGACCAGCACCAGGAGGCGAGTGATCCCTGTGATGGGAAGTGGTATCACGTCCGGTCAAGCCAGAGTGGTCCGTAGAACGGTCGTGGTGGGTGGAAGTCGTATCATGGTGATGCGAAAGGGGGTTCTCGTGAGAACGATCGGTGTCACGGTAGGTACCGGTCTTGTTGTCGCCTGTCAATCCAGTAGAAGCGGCAATGTTCGAGAGACCCGAGGAGATGTTGCCAGTCACGGTGTTATCGTTCCTACCAGTGGTAGGGTGCGTGGTGGAACTATGACCAAGGGAGCGGTCGGTGTCGTGGTGAGTGTCCGACTTGTTACCAGTCAATCCGGTGGACGACGCAAGGTTCGAGAGACCGGAGGTCATGTTTCCAGTCATGGTGTTGTCGTTCCTACCAGTAGTAGAGTGCGTAGCAGAACCATGACCCAGGGAACGGTCGGTGTCACGGTAGGTGCTGGACTTGTTATCGCTCGTCAATCCAGTAGAAGCGGCAATGTTCGAGAGACCCGAAGAGATGTTTCCGGTCACGGTGTTATCATTCCTACCAGTGGTCGTTCCGGTAGTGGGGTGAGTGGTAGATGTCTGACCGAGGGAACGATCGGTATCGCGATAGGTGTCGGAAGTTGTGTTGCCGCCAGTCAATCCGGTGGCAGCCACGAGATTCGACAGGCCGGAAGTAATTGATCCAGTCAAAGTGTTGTCATTACTGCCCGTAGACGTTCCAGGGTGCTGACCATAAGTGGATGAGGAGGTAGTATTTCCCATACCAATCTTCCCCGTGATGCCCGAAAGCAACCCACCCTGACCACTCTGCTTGTTGGCGTCAAGAGTATGGTCATGACCGCTGATCGTATCCCGTCCACCAGTCAATCCGTGACCCGAACCGCCAACCAATCCGTGTTCCACCGTGGTACCGGTCAGACCATGTCCGGAGGTGGTGTTGCTAGTCAATCCATGTCTCGACTCGCTGCCAGTCTGATCATATCTCGACGAGCCAGCGGTGATATCCGACCCGAAAGCCCCCGGCATCTTTGCATGATCACCTGCCGGGCCCCTCGCACTGCCGCGTTGCATAGCCTCGATATCGCCGACAGTGCTAGGGTGCTGGCCGCTCAGGCCCTTCATGGCGGTCTGGTTTCTGGAGTAACCATCATCGTGGGTCAGGGAGTCGCCGATAGTCGATCGCTCGCCGGCTCGGTGTGTACCGCTGGCGGTTCCGACAACGCTCTCGTCGCGGGTCGTGTCCTCGCCCCAGATGGCGTCTTTTACGGTCTCGGCGGCGGCGTTGATTCGATCCATGATTGCGGTGTGTTATGTGTGTTTTTGTAGGGAATTGAGTGAGTATGTGAAGAAAGGTGTTCGTAATTTGTAGGTAGGATGTGTTCGTGGATGTGTTCGTGGTAGTAGAAGTAGTAATAGTAGGAATTGTGTGGGGGTATTTCGTGCGGTGTGTGTGTGAAGTAGAGAGATAAGAAGAAGCGGTTCCTTTCCTTCGATTTTATACGAGATGTGTGTTTGTTTGTTTCCTGCGTGAGCCTGGTGGGGTCCTTGATTATTGGGTGTTTGATTATTTGGTCATTGCGATGCACTGATGTCATCGCCCCACCACCATGCAAGTTTGTATGGTTAAAGTGACATCAACCACCCCCGGGAATGGCAGATCGTCATCCCGTGGAACTCAACAACAACTACTAGTACCTACCCCTGCCGGCTTCCAAGGAAAAATGAAAGAAGGAACGCACGTACGGCGCACGCACGCAACATCGCGAGGAGATATTCTGGGGTAAAACCAATTGATGCTTAATTCAGGGATCGCGCAAGGTACTTGGGTAAGGCTCGATCTCCGGCGACGAGGCACTTTGGAAGTCGGCAACAACGGCAGAAGACATCATCCCGATTCTCGATCCGGTGCTCTACCTACCACAACAAAGATACTCAGTGAGAAAGCAAGTATCTGAGAAGAAGAAGACGCGTGTTTCCGCATGATGGGCATGGACGTATTCTGAACTTGGTAGCAAAAGTACAATACACTCCAGAATAGAGTAGGTAAGTAGGGTTGTAACTTATCTACCGCACATGATATGTACCAGTAGGTACTTCACTCACGATATCCACAGCCAGCCCGGATCAGAGGGCGGAGCATCAAAATCACATGTAGGTATCATATTGCGCCATCACAACCATTACTTCCCGGGTCATTGATTCATTGCACATCCCGTCTCCCAATCCCATCACACTTCACGTGAGCGAAAATTCGTGTTGCATTGGTTGGCGGGCGGCCAACCGAGGGCACACAACATCACTCGTCTGCCTACTATGCACGTGAAACCCCCCCTCCCGATCATATCCTATCACCACCAAGCACCAACCATGAACCATAAACCATCATGCGTACATTTCCCCACCCCACCACTTACCTCACAGCGTCGTAACAGCCACACTGACCTCCCACCTAGCGCCCTGCCCCTTCGTAGAGCCATAGACGCCGCCCAAGCGCTCCCTAACCAGCCTCCCCACGCGCTCCCTGAGTCGTCCCTCCTCCATGCCCGCCTCCATAACGACCTTCAGCGTAGCGATGCACAGGCCATGATGCGCCTGCCAGAATCGTGCCTCCTGGACCTCGCGGACCGCGAGGTCCTTGCTTATCTCGTCGACGACTTTGGGCACCACATCTGCGCCGCGAGAGTGCGACATCAATAGCATCGAACCGAGAACGCGCACCAGCCGCGCGCCGATCGCGATCATCGACAAGGCCATGGTTAGTGCCAGTGCTCGGTCGAGGTATGAGGATTGGGGGAGTGAGAGCAAAGGTATCAGGAGGAGGAGAGTTGAGGTTGCGAGTGTGAGCAGGTGCGAGGGGTTGCTGAGGATCGAGGGCAGGTGGCTGAGCGCTGCTATGTGCATTGCTAAGAGTTGTTAGCATAGCTGGTGGAGTAATAAACACAGCGCGGGGGGACACACCTCGCCCGATCCGCGCATGATTCTTCAACAGCAGCGCGCTGACGGTTGTCGCCGCCAGGGCAGCCAGGGCGGCCACATCGATGCTGCCCGCGGTGACCCTCGCGACATGTTCCTCATGCACATGCCCCTCACCCTCCTCCAACCACCATCCCTCTAGTAAATGTTCCGCGCCATGACTGATGATATCGAAGCCCATAAACAGCAGGAAAACACTCATTGCAAACCCCGCAAGGACCTCCGCCCTCTCCAGCCCAAAGGGGTGTCTAATACTGCTCCTCTTCCAGACGTCAAAGTTGCTCAGCACATCGACGGCAGCACAGACCGTTGCGCCGAGGGCATCAAACATGATAAGGTGGCTGAGCGCGGTGAGGGCGAGGCTTCCAGCGGCGGAGTACAGCGTGAACGCGGCGACGCCCAGGTGCGCAATGCACCACAGCGCGCGGCGCCGCTGCTCAGATGACACGGACCGGTAGAGCTCTTTCCACGTCGGCATGGGGAGGCTGGCGGGGAGCGTGAGTGGCGCGCGGACTGGCGGCTCGAGAAATATCTGGTGAGACACGGACGAGTGCTTGTATTTATGCCCGCGCCGTTGGTTCTACCACTCCCGAGCTATTAGCATTGGGTTCCCTCCACCCCCCATCCCCCACCCCCGAGAAGCTTCAGCTTGTCCACAGTACGAACCGGCTTGGGAATAATAGGCGACTTGCTCGCGACCATGGGCTGGAAGTTAAACGGGCCTGCGCTCGCCTGTTTCTCCGCCGGTGCCACAGCGGCGGCATGAAACGCCGGGAACGCCGTGGCCAGCGACATCGTTTCGCTATCGATGCCGAGGCCCGTCGTTGTCATCCCCGTGGGCGTCGGCGGAATGATCTGTGGCGTTTCTGGCGCCCGGGACGATAATAACGGAGATGCCATGTTCTCGCGTTTGTGGTTGTGATGGTTGTTGCTGCTGTGGTTGTTGTCGTGGGTACAAAACAGCGAAGACATCGGGAACGGGAACGACTGCGAGGCCAGGGGGGATGGTGGCGGCGGCGATGATGTCGTAATGGTGGGCGACGGCACGTCGCGATAAAGCGCGAAGGGCGGCAGGCCCCGGGATTTCAACATCATCTCTTCTGCTTTCCTTTACTCCAGTCCCGTTATCCCATCCGGTGGAACATCATCACATTTAAACTCCGCGACTCCTTCAGTCCAGCCCAGGAGGAGGCCAGAGCGCACAGCACACGCACAGCACACGGACACGGACGCGGCCCCCACAGCCAGTCCACGGAAATACAAATGGCTGGGACGACACTGCGCTTCACACTGCGCTGCCTTCAATCCCCTTCAATCCAATCCGTCAGGCGCCTCAGGCCATAGATAAAAATTTATACAAAGAAAATCTGCACACCCACACACACACAGAAATTTTTGTATCTATGTACTAGATATCGCACATCGCACATCGCATAGGAGTAAGGCCCAGTTTGGTTCGCAGCTGCAGTTTGAATCTACCACACCAAAAGTAGGCTGCAGTTTCGAACCGTCAACTTCCCCGAATGAGTGCCTGTTTGGCACACCACCCCAAGTTGACAACTCGAGAAACTGCAGATATTGTCGACTGAGCCACAGTAAGTACAAATAAACTTTACATATGGACAACCACCAGTAGTACATGCCAGTATCGCCCCCGTAGTCAACCCCACCGTAGTCGACCTCACCATCGTCCCTCTTCATTACGCCTACGACGTCCAACACCGGCCACGTTCTACGGTTCCTCCGTTGTGACTGTGAATAGGAGGAGTCACTTGCTGGTAACTACGGCGCAGAGGAGGAGCCGCCGTTGTGAGATGGGAGGGGGCATTCCCTAAGTGACCGGAAGGGCCACCTCGTCGCTGTATAAAGCTAGTTATGGTTTTCTGACGTAGCCCCGAAGTCAAAAAATAAAAAGTACAAGTGTGGCGTGCTGTCGAATACATATCTGGGTTGCCGAACGGTCATCAGGGGAATTGAGGGTTTGAAACTGCAGCTTGGCCAACCTTCAACTCGTTAAACTGCGGATTTCTAAACTGCAGCTGCGAACCAAACCGGGCCTAAAGAAAAAAGAAAGAGAGAAGAGATCTTTTAAACCTGATACGAAACAACCAAACCAAAAGGGAAGAGACAACGAGACAACGAGAGAAATAAGCGACTGTATACACAGGAAGGAGAGAGAGAGAGAGAGAGAGAGAGAGAGAGAGAGAGAGAGAGAGAGAGAGAGAGAGAGAGAGAGAGAGAGAGAGAGAGAGAGAAAGAGATGGATGGACAGTCCAGACTCCAGACTTAAACTTTGCTTTCATCCCCATCCCTATCATCCCCATCCCCTTTCATCCATCCACCGCCATCCATCCACCGCCATCCACCGCCATCAAAGAAAAGAGAAGAGAAAAATGAAATAAAAAATCAAAGATATAACCCCGAAACGACCCCCCAAACTCAAAGCAACAATTTTATGTATGAACAGCAAAAATATTCCCCAGACCCAAACCATGCATGCAAGACGCGACGGAACGAACACACAAAAGAAGCACGCATGAGTGGTAGCAGTAGCAGTAGCAGTAGCAGCAGTAGTAGTAATAGTAAAACAATCATTAAGAGAATCTCAGAAAGAAGAAAGAAGAAAGAAGAAAAAAACATCTAATTTTCAGCGAACGGGTTCTCCGACTCCAGTTGTGTCTGCTGGGTCTCGGTTTGTTGCTGTTCTTCTAGCGAGTTATCGAGGACCGTATGCGGCTCGAGATCTAACGTGCTAACGGCGGCCCTCTGCTGCTTCGCGTTTCGCAGGAGGTTGCCAAAGTACTTGTCGGCGACCTCGCTATCCTTCTGCTTTTCCTTGCGTTCTTGGACTGCCTTGCCCTGCTTCTCGATTCCGCGCTGGAACCCGCTGCGGAGATCTTCGGTCGGGAACTTGAGCACCTTGCGGCACTGGTTCGCGATGCGCTCGGCGTTGACGTGGACGTAGTCCATGTCCGCCAGCTGCTTGCGGATCTTCTTCGCCAGTTTCCGCGGCACGGCATTGGGGAGATCCGAGAGGAGGTAGTAGCCAGTACCGATAGTGGCCAGCACGACAGCGGGAACTATAAGCTTCTTCGCGTTCCGGAAGCCCAGCATGTTCCCGGCCTTCCAGAGTCCATCAGCCCAGCTGCTGATGCCCATGACCTGCGAAGTGGCAACGGTGGCGAGCGTCAACGACATTCCCGCGCCGGCAATCTGCTTCTCCTGCGTGGCGAATTCAATATCGAAGAAGTCCGAGTAGTCGAGCTCAACCTTGACCTGCTTGTTGAGCTGGTCGCGCTTGCGGGAGAACATGAATTCGGGACGGAAGGCGCGGTGGATGTATTCGCCGCCGAGATGGAGGGCTCCGAGGGACGCAATCGAAGACACGCTCGCAGCGGTCTTCGTCTTGGCGTACGTCTCGGATTGCGTGACGGAAGTCTGAACTAGCTGTAGCATAGCCTGCTTCGTAGCCTCGGCATAGCCAAAGGCATTGAGGAGGCCGGAGTAGGTAACCACAGGCTTGTCATCCAGAGTGGATATCGTTCCGGACACCAAATTCCTCGAGTAGGTGTACACATCCGACGTGACGTCTTCGGTAGTCTTGTCGCAATCGTCAGACACCTCCTGTCGCGACTTGACCAATTTCTCGTAAGCAGGCGAGATCTGATCCAACTCCTGGCGGATCTTCTCCAATTCCGCGGCCGCCATCTCCTTGTTGACGAAAGCGAGCGTCTCGATATCGCTGAGCAAGTTCAGCAGGTACGTCTTTGCCGGCGCCAACTTGCTCCTGGCGCGCTTCTCGAGGACGAAGCTGCGGAGCGCCTCCTCGAGGGCCTCAAAGTCCTTGACCTTGTCCGCGTCGGTGCCATCGATGACAGCATTCGAAGAGACGAAGTGAACGAGCTCCTGTGCGTCCTTGTACGTCTGTGGCGACATGGCGGCAACCTGCTCGAGAATCGCCTTCTGGCACTTATCCTTGCCCTTGTTGCGGATATTGTCGAACCTATTAACAACGATGAAGATGTACGCCTTCTCGTTTGCCGCATTCCAGATGAACTCCTTCGCCGAGAGGGTGAAGTGATTCTCCGCCGCAACGACGTAGACGACGACATCGATCTCCTCCTGTCGCGCAAACACAGCCGTAGTCTTCATCGAATCCGTGTTGAGACCGGGGGCGTCAATGAGGGAGATGTCGACAACGCCGTTTCGCAGGAAGCTCTGTTCGATCGGCCGTACGTCGTCCACGTAGATCTTGACCTGGCTGTAATCGTCGTTGTCGACCACGATATCCTCGAGTTCCTCCAGTGGGAAGACATCATATGTACTTTCATCGTGGCGATTATACTTGAAGCCCTCCTTGATAGCATGAACCTCCTCGACATCGCCATTATCTCTTGCGTCCAGCACTTCACAGAAAGCGCTGGTACACGGCTGTTGGTCCTCGGGCAGTACTCTCCTTCGCATGAGGGCATTACAGAACGTCGACTTTCCCGCGTTGACATCACCGGTGATCAGCACCTTCGATGACGTATCCTCGATACGTTCCCTGAGCGCGAGCAGATGCTTGATGCTCTGCGAGATCTTCCCGTCCAGCAACGACGCAATAGCCGATTTCTCAAGCGAGTGCACAAGCTCCGACGGCGACGCGGACCCCAGTTTCAGATCCAGCTTCAGCACGTTGAACTCCTCGGCGATCTTCGGTGTGACCAGTCGCGGCTCGGGTGTGTTCGCCTTCGCCTGCGGCTCCATGGAACCGTCGATACTGGTGGCGGCTCGTCGCTGCATCTGCGGGCGCGAAGAGGGGCCGGCCTCATTGTTGAAATCGTCGACGAAGTTCTGCGTCTGGGAGCGCACAAGGCCGCCGTGTTTCTGTTCCGGTCTCTCGACGGAGGGGTAATGCGCGGGCCATTTCGTGTTCTGACGTTGGAAGTCCTATAGGCAGTCACACACCGGACATCAGTCTCCGCGCCGAGGATACCCGGAAGGAAGAAAAAAAGTCGCGACAAGACAAAGACAAGAAAATGTGTAACACAAACCTTCAACGTGTCGACGGCCCGGTTAACAGACCTCCCCAGCGCAAGACGGTTCTGGTTGCTTTTGACATCGGTAAGCACAAGCACGCGGAGGCGGCGGTCATCAAACAAAACACGTACTATGTAAGTTGGTTGACATGGCTTGCCCATTGTCTCCGTTCATGTTCGGCTGAAGGCACACGCACAGTCAGTCCGTCCGTCCATCAGTCCGTCAGTCCGGTGCCCCGCCCCGCACCGCTCACACGCCACCCGGAATGGAAAAAGAGCCTACATCTGTGCAGCGACGGATCGAGGATCGTCATCTCGCCGTCGGAGACGGAGCTCAGGGAGCCGCCATATCCGGAGTCGACTCTGCTCGCGGCGACGGAGGAGGGAGTGCTTGACCGAGACTGGTGGCGAGGAGCGTATTGGGACGCCATGGTGTCGGGTCGCTGAGAGCGCGCGGGGCTAGACGATCGATCGAGGAGCGCTGTTCCTGCTGTTTTATATCGTCGGTGATTTTGTTTCACGGGCGACTGGAAAGAAACGATGTGTTTTGTAGGCTGTTGTTTCGTTTGTGGGTGGTGGGTGGTAATCGGGTGGGTGGTGGGTGAGGGGTTTAGAGAAGGAGGAGTAGTAGAGTTTGTGCGGGTAGGGATGCAGGCTGCGTGGAGTAGAAAATCTGGTGATGCTTGGCGGCCTGCCAAGGTCTTTTTCTTTTCTTTTCTTGCCGACCGCAGTCCGGTCTTACAAATAGACTTCCGTCCCCTCCTCCGGCACTCTCCTTCAAATTTATATTCTCCTCGAGCGCTTATGTATGGAATTATGGCCAAACGTCAGATTAGCGAGGAATGACGCTTTGGCTGGCTGGCTTTTGGACTTCAACGCACACCGGCTGTGCTGCTGCTGCAGGGTCGGATGACGTTGGAGCGCTGAAGAAAGAGGTCCGTCCGTTCGTCAGAAAAAGGACGATCAAACTGTCCATTAACCTCGACGGCCCTAGAGTATCAACAACGTCTCGGTCCGCCACCTCTATTCTACTCTAAAACCGGACCGGTACTCACTCTCAGCGATCAGCAATACAATACAATAATGACTCGGTACTCATCCACCTCAGATAACAATAGGTATCGAAACCCCGCAACAGTGCAACACCCGTGCAAACCCGCCAGTTAGTACCTAGCAGTGTCAAAAACGCCCCGAGTAGAGTAGCCACGCCACGCCAGTGACGCCAGTGACGCCACAACCACCCTCTCTCACTCGCCATTTCCCCTCCGCCACATCCCCAAACCCAATTCATACCCCAAAACTCACCCAACACCTCTCGCCCAGCCTGGGACGACAATTATGGCAGGCACGGTACCCGCAGGTGTCGCATACATACACCCAGCCGAACCAGTGCGCGCGGTTGCAGTGTGCGCAGTCCCCACTGGTGGCTCCTGCACTCATGGTGGCTCTTGCACGGGTGGCTCCTGCACAGGTGGCTCCTGCATGGGTGGTTCGTGGATCGCGTGAATGGTACGCTCGCCGCACGCTCGAGTGCGTGCACATGATGCGGTTGATTGGCGCCGTGGGTGAGGTCGTGGAGGTGGTGTGGGGTGTGGGTGTGCTGGTGGGAGCGGGAGCTGTGTACAGATTCGCGATGATGATGTCGTGCGCCAGGGTAAGCGTGAGGTCTAGGTCCCAGGAGGACGAGGAGGAGGATGAGGAGGAGGAGGAGGAGGAGGTGGTGGTGGTGGTGATGGGGGAGGAAGAGGGGGAGGAAGGTTGGGAGGAGGAGGGGGGGCTCTTCTGTGCGGGAGGTGGCGAAGGGGGGGGCATCGTGAGATGTTGTAAATTGTAACTCGTCAGGAGGAGGACGGTGGGTGGTGGTGGCGGTGATGGTGATGGTGGTAGGTACCCGTTGCTGCGGTGACAGAAGCTTCCAACGAGTTGCAAAAAAAAACCGAGACCGCAGTCCTGTCCGGTCAAGTCAGGTACAAAGTGCAGGTACAGACAGGCAGGTGTAATTCAGGTATAGGTTCGAGCTTAGAAGTTGGGCCCGGGGGTGGTTAAGGCCAGGACCGCATCCGGCCAGCAGCCCAGCGCAGCGCAGATCCAGGTCCGAGTCCGAGTGACTCCAGGCACAATTTAGCAACAGCAACAGCCTCGAACGCAGTGCGCACAAGTCCCCAGTCCCAAACTCCCAGACTCCCAACGGCTACCGATTTCCAAGCCCAGGAGGCAAACAGTAGGAGACTCCCCATCAGCCTCAAGTTTCCAAGTTTCCAAGTTTCCAATCCCCAGAATCCCCAGAAAAGTATCAAGAGCCGAGTGCTCCCCTATGACCAACCGCGAAACCCAATCCAATCCACCGCTAACTAACCGAACCACCAAACCTCACCACATTTTTCCACCCCACCACCAACTCTTCTCCCCAAAATCACCACCACCACCAACCCTTCTCCCCCAAACCACCCCCCCCATAACCACCCCCCCCCCCCCTCACCCCCCTCACCAACAGAACAACAGAATGGCTAAATCCCGCCCCACCGCCCCGCGCACACGCGCCCTCAAGCGCGCCGCCACCCCGCCCCTGGACCTTTCCACCACCATAACCCGCCCGTCCTCGCCCCCACCGCTCCAAAAAGTTGCCGCCCTGCAACTGCGCTCCGGGACGACGACCGTCGACAACGGCGTGAAGAAATCCAAGTCGAAGCCGCTGACGCGGCACCAGCGCGAGCGCAAGGCGAAGGCCCTCGAGCGCGCCGAGGCAGCGACAGAAAAGCTCGCCGCGAAGAGGGAGGAGAGTTTTGTTAAAGCTAGGGTTGTACAGGGGAGGCGGGTATGTTCTCTATCCAGGCGGGGGGTGGGGGGGAGGGGCGGAGGGGGGTGGGGAATGGGCACTGATGGAAGACAGGGGAACTGGGAGGTACTCAACGAGAAGATGCAGGATGATCTTGAGGAGGCGCTTGCGCTGGCGACTGTGCATACGCCGATTGAGAATGTTAAGAAGACGGACGGACGGGGGGAGGCGGTTGCGGTTGTGCTGTGATGTGGTGGTGGAGGAGACGACGGATACTATCTATGACAGAGAGAAAGAGGGAAGGAGGGAGAGGCGTTCTGGAGTTACTCTATATGGCCATGATAAAAGTGTTTTTCGGGTTTGCGAAAAGAAATAAGATTCGTCAGGTTCTTCGTATTTCTTCTCTCGTACACTTCTTCGTTTCCTCCCTTGCGTTCCCTCCGTTCCCTCCCATCAGTTCCACCCATCCGGCGCAGATATCCATACCACTGGGTAAACGGTAAACCACCCTATACTCCCGCCCTCTCCATCCTACTCCACCGAACTGTCCAAACGAAACAATCAAACAACCCTTATCTGAAGCATATCACCGCCAAATCAATAAAGAAAAAACACAACCATTCACCGACATACATGGGAAAGAAACAAACGACAACACGGAAAACAAAGTAATATAGCAAGCAGCAAGCAGCATCTCCAGCCAGTCAACAGAACAAAACTAACAGCCAAAACATACAGCACAGCACAGTCTCTCCCCTCCCCCCGCGCGCCTAGGGGTGGTATCAGAAAGAGAAATGGCGTGAGAGGACGAAGTTGCCAAGACAGATGTTGTATTATCGGTGTCAGTCTGTATCTCGGCAGGAAGCATCTAGTCCTTCCGGACATAGTAGTCTCTATCGTCCTTCTTGTCGAAATACTGCTTGCTGTCAATATCGACCCTCTGATGCCCGACGCGGGCAGTGGTGGTCGCCTCGGCACCCGCACGCACCTTCTTCTTCTTCATGGCTGCGATCCTCTTCTTCTTCGTGGTGGCGTTGATGTACGTGCCAATCACGAATGCAACCAGGTTGAAGAAGGGCACCCAGGCATGAGGCGGCAGGAACTTCTGCGCCACGATGAGCGCGATCGGGCTGGTGCACCAGGCGACGCGCATGACGGGCAGGAACCCGGCGCTGACTGTCGCCTGGATCTGGTGGAGGCTACGCGCTCCAGCGATCACCGCCATGCATGCGAGGTAGACCGTGTTCTGGATCGGCGACACCACGAGGTTGGAAACCAATATCTGCATGATCTTGGCCTTGGTCGAGGTTTTGCCCGCGAACGCCTTCTGGAGCGCAGTGATCAGGATGTGACCCAGCGGCGCTGAGATCAGCGAGCCGTAGACGGCCATCTTCGGGACGCGCGGCGTGAAGTAGGAGCCGTGGCGGTTGCGGTCGCCGGCGATGAACGAGGCGAGGACTTCTTGTAGAGCCGAAAGGGCGCCGGACGTGAGCATTTTGGTCCGCCTGCATCGCGAGATAGTTAGTCGGGCACCTTCTTCTTCATCTTCGACATCGGGTATGGTTACAGAGGATTGTCCTGCAGCTCACGTAGATAGACCTAGCACATTATCGCATCGTTAGCAGACGCTCGTGGAAAGCGCGACAAGCTCTCGCGCGACAACTCACATTGATGTAGGATGGCGATCGTATTCCACCGCGCCCCCCACCAGAGGAGACGATGTTCTTCGTCTCCCGCCTGATGATCTCCCTAGTTTCGCTGCTCATGATTGCGACGCGTAGGTTGCGAGGTTAGTGGTGGTGGTAGTGGCGTGTAGGTTATCTGTGTCGAGTTGTCGGTGTCGGAAGTCAGCGATCGGAGTCGATGTGGTACTTGCAAACGCCAGCAACGAGCGATGTAAGTGGGGAGGAAAGAGGCTGGTGTGTGGTGTTTGTTTACAGGCGCCTGGCGCTCAGGGGTAAGGTATGTGGGAGGTGTGTGGTATGTGTAGTAGGTAAGCTGGGCCGATGTGGGTGGTGGACGACCTCGGGCAATGGAAAGGGCAGGTGCCGAACCGAACGAACGAAACGAATTGGGCCGCCACCACAACACGCAGAGCAGAGCAGAGCAGAGCAGAGCAGAGCAGAGCAGAGCAGAGCAGAGCAGAGCAGAATACGAGTGAGGACTTACCTAGGCTAATGGGATTACTGGGCGCCAAATGGATTTAAAGATGAGGATATTCTTTTTTGGCGGAAGGCCGTACAGTGGGAAGGAATTGGGACGAGATTAGCGATAGGGTAGACGGGAACGGATCGTGCTAAAAGTTATGGAAGCAAGCAATAATGGAACGCGCGATCAGATCGTGGGGTTGGGTTGTTTCGTTCGTTCGATGGGGGTTTTGGGGGGGTATCGGTGGTAGTGGTGGTGGAGGTGGTGGAGAGCAAGGTGAGGTCAGTCGGTACTATGGATAGGCGGGTTTGGCTCAGACTAGGAGCAGGATCGGAGCGAGCGAGCGAGCGAGGTTGGGCTGTGCGCGCGAGCTGCTGATCTGCTGCTGATAGGAAATATATCTGATTCGGAGCCGGGGAAAGGTAGGGAGGAGGAGAAGAGGATTTGGTTGGGGGAGATGGGGGGAGGGGGAAGGGGGGAGTGGAGCCAGGAGATGGCTGATGGCGTTTGGTCTTCCTGCTTGCTTTCAAGTTCAGGTTCGGGTTCAGGATCAGTTCAGGTTCAGACGAGTAAAAGATCGAGGATCGGGTTTGTACGAATAGGCAGTCTATGTAACTACGCCAGGCAAGTGCGTGCGTGTGTGTCGTGCGTATAGCCGGGGTGGGAAGGGGCGGGGGAGGAAGAGGATGGATGGTGGAGGGAGCGAGGAGGTTGGCTGGGGGAGGGAGGGGGGAGGGGGATATGTGGATGGCTGGCTGATGGCAATGGATGGATGGATGGATGTGAAGAGAGCTGAGCTGGCAGGCACCTGGCAGGAAAACACAGCTCCTGATTTGTCGGGTTGTTGTTGTTGATGTTTTGTTTTGCTTAGATACTTGCTTGTGCTTGTGCTTGGGCTTGTGCTTGTGCTTGTGCTTGTGCTTGTGCTTCCTCGTGTATGGTCTCACTCTTCCCTCACCCACTCTTCTTCTTGTTCGCTTTTCTTCCGGCGAGCGGAGGCTTCCGCGGCTGGTGCTGTCATGGGCCGAAGAACCATAACTACGAACGACACTAGCCACCACAGCCTCGGCTCCCTCGGCCATCTCCACTCGGCACCGGCGCCTTCCCCACTCGAATCGCGCACGCGTCCAGACTAGCGAGCTGCATCGCATTGGATTGTCATTGATTGTCACTCGCGCAAATACGGTCCAGTACCGTAATGTACCAGTTTTTAGTAAACACCGCCGCCGAAGTGGACGTATGACCAAGCACTCACTTGGAAGTATGCGACGGTAAATTGATGTTCGCTCTCTCTCTCTCAGGACGTAGCTACCAGTACCGTATTGTGGCATTCGCGGGCAAAGGCGCCTCAGTATTGCGGGGAGCGGGGAGCGGCGGGCGAGCTGGGGTACAGTATGGTGGGGCCAAGGTGTGATGGCGGGCACACCCGATTGTGGTCGCTCAACATTGAAATGTTCTCTGTTGCTGCTTTTCTGTTCGTCTGATATTATCAACCACTACAGATACCCTCTAAAAAAGTTCATAGACCTGTATTCTTTCTTGTTGCTTTGCTTTCTAGGTGGTCAATTGAATCAGTTCATCAGTTACTCGTATGATACCCGTCAAGCGTCTCTCAGTACCTACCGGTATGTACCGCCAACACCCAACCGCCACTTTCCCCTGCTGCCGACCCCACCACGATAACCGGCACTTTGGTACTGTAGAGTAAACAATCGCGGAGTGAGGGGAACAGATCTCCCGAAGTATATACCAAGATTTCCAGCTGACCACAGTACCAGTACCACTACATACCCTGCGCGAGAGAAACGGATGCTGCGAGGAAGAAGAAGAAGAAGAAGAAGAAGAAGAAGAAGAAGAAGAAGAAGAAGAAGAAGAAGAAGAAGAAGAAGCTTGGGTGTCAGCGCGAGACGCCTACATAGCCGGATGCTCGAAGTGTATACCTACCGTACTCTACGTACCTACATACTGTTGCGGTCCGTAGGGCCTTTGTTGTCGGAGCGGCGTGTTTGATCGAGTGATGGTTCATGCACGGCTCACAGGGAAGGTTCTAGTTCGTCTGGGACGACTACAAGTACTTACAACTAGAACTTCAGCTAGAATCATAACAACTATATCTTCTTCTTCTTCTTCTTCTTACCATCTTCTGATCGTATCGCCCACCCAAACCCTCGCGTGCGCACCTCACCTTCAGATCGTGCATCAACAGGTTATATGTGAGCCCTCTGCTTCGCTAGGGTATTCATCAAGTCAACAACTACCCCGTAGGTATTTTACGAACGGTCGCTAAAATGGAGCAGGTTTTGTTGAAAGAACATAACTATCCCGAGTGGGAGGAATACATCAGGGACGAGCTCCTCACCCGCGCCCTTTGGGGGATCGTTCAGGGCACCACGAAGCCACCCCGGAAGCCTACACCAAACTCAAAGACAAAGACCGAACCCGCTGCATGCTGGCACCGAACAGATCGACAGCGAGGAGACGCCCGAATCTACATACAGGCTCCGTCTACATGAGCGATTTCCGTCGCTACCTCATCCAGCGCGACACGTATGTACAACGACAAGGTCGACATGGCCACAGCGGAGATTCGACGTTCCCTGGACCCCTCTGTACATGCGAAGGCGGTATGCAGACAAAAAGTAAGTACATCTCGGCACCAGACGTTCTCTGGACGGACATCGAGAAGGACTTCAACTACCGGGTGGGCAAGATCGACGCGAACGTTGGTCTCTACGAGCTGAACGCCATCCGCAGGTGGAGCCGACTTCGACAGCGCGGCTGCTTAACACTCTCGAATTCTGGAGATAGCTACAGAGTTGCGCAACGTGGGCACCGAGCTGCCAGAGAAGGTTCTGGCGTTCTACATGCATGGTCCAAGGACTCCCGATCGACGGGTGATGTGTGGCTTGCTTTTTCGAACAAGTCTCAACTCAAGTGAAAGTGCCGGAAGCTGCCAGAAGATCCTAGATCAGCTCCAGATGTTCGAGCGTTCATATGCATGGGACCGGCACGGTGTAGAGTATCTGCATATACCAACACCGAGTTGTCGACCGCCCTCTTTGCGAAGAAGGGTATGGCCGAGAAGAAGGGCGGAGAGACCGCCGGAAGCTCAGGCAAGGCTTCCGGGGGAGATCAGGATAAAGACTCTAAGACCATCAAGTGCTTCGGCTGCGGCAAGAAGGGACACAAGAAGTTCGAGTGCCGGTCAAAGCATCTCTGGAAGGAGAACTCCGACTCGAAGGACAAGGACAAGGAGAAGAAAGAGTCAAGCAAAGCACACATATACCGGTACTTCAGAGTTTTCAGCGCTCAATGTCCGCTACAGTGCTCCCGATAGACCAGTCCGGACGGCGGTCTGGACTAGACGGACTGCATCAGTCCAGTCCATAAGACTGGAGGACGGTATGAGTTCAATCCGTCCCAAAATTTTGCTGCCTCGGACTGCAGTCGACTGATAGACTGCTACTTTCTGAAATGTTTGGGTCGGACTATGTGGCTAGCGGACAGAACTCTTTCAACCTACCTATCACGTGTTCTCTTTTCGTTCCATGCCAGCTCTCTATCTCTTACCCCACCGCCGTCTGAATACAGATATTATGGAGGTTTTCCAGCAGGACCCGCCTCCCTACGATTTTATCGACAGTGTGGTACAGTACTGGGCGAATAAATCATATGAACCAGGCTGGAAAGATCTTGCCAGAATAGCCCTCGAGTAGGTAGGTATTTGAGCATTCCCGCCAATGAGCGTAGAGCCGGAACGAGTTCTTAGTGGGATGGGGTTAAAATCTCTCTCTCACCGCTGTAGAACGGGTAACGGCGCACTGGAGGCACTGGAGGCACTGGAATGTCTCAAAAGCTGGCAACGAGATGGTTTCGTATGTAGCTGCTACAAAGGGCGATATCAAGGAGATGGAGAATATGAAGCATGCTCAATACATTGTGCGAGGAGGATTTGCGATTGCAATAGCTGTACTATGATATAGACGTGTGCGAAAAGTTCATTACTGATTTCAAACATTTTCCATTCAAAGTATGTACCAGTCCATCCAGTCGACTGCAGTCCATCTAGCCCAACCAGTTGCGCAGACTGCCCAGTCCAGTCCAGTCCAATCCACGCCTCCAGCCGGACTGAACCTCTCAGAACCTCTCAGTCCAGTCCGACTTTGGCCGAAAGACGGACGAGACTGGACTATCGGAGGCACTGCGTCCGACTTATTTTCTTGGTTAGGTATCAACACCGAGTCCGCACCCTCGGTTGGGTTGGGTTGGGTTGGGGTTTCGGTCGTGCTTCTTCTTTCTCCAGGATTTCCCGTGTTTGTCGGCCCTTCGTTTTCGTCCCCACGGCTCTTGATCCTCTCCGTGCTGCTGAGTTCTGACAGTGACCGGATCTTGAACAATTTGCGCCGACGGTCCCGATTATCAAGGTAAGTACATTACGTTCTGGTGCCCCATCCCCTCAGTGGGTAGGTATCAGGTATTCTTATCACTCGTTGCCGCCGCTTCGTGCTCTCGGATCGTGATCGATTCCCCGGACATGGTGCAGTTATGTAGATTATGGAGCATGGGCAGAAACGCGCTGTAAAGAGAAAAGCGAGCATGCGGCTGGAGTACTATATACCTCCTACATAAGTGTTCGACGATTCCAAAGCTTTATGGCCGCTCACTAGGTATCACTCGGGTCGCTCGTGGTCGAGTTGGGATCTGGACGTGAGCCGAGAGTTTATGATCATGCAAAGTGAACTACTTGGTGCTTCATTACGACTGGAGGGTATTGATGAAGCTCTGACTCCGACTCGGACTCGGACTTGGACTTCGACTCAGACTTGAGCAGTCGGACTGGCGGCAAGTGGCACCCGAGCAAGAGCCGGCCGGGAATCTCAAAAAGGTGCAGGTGCAAATATACAAGTAGTGATATTCCGTGAAGCAAGAAAGCTCTATCCCATCTCCAAGCGAGAAAGATCTTGACCGCAAGATATCCACTCCTATAATACAGTAGTTCTCGGCCCGCGCCCCCTGTCTCCAGTGCATCGATCTCATCGATCAACCCAATCTCCTCATCTTCTTACTCCTTGTTCCACCAAACTTGAGTCTAGTGCCATCACTAACCCTCTTAACGACGGGCCTCAGAAACCTCCCCTCCTGTCCGAGGAGTGCCTTAACGACCGCCTCCCGTCCCTGTCCAAATCCCCTGAGTACAACCTCGACACTCCTTGGCTTAACATTCTTCGCCTCGATAAGCTTGAAGACGTGGGCGGCGAGCTGATAGGCAGCATCATATGTCCCGCGGTGACTTTTCCGGAACCCGACGTTGCCAGCAGACAGCGAGACGATCGAGTCCTTGCCCGGCTTCGAAAACGTAATGTGCGTGTTGTGCTTGTGCGAGTAGATATTCAGGTGGTACTCCTCCTCCATGCCCAGGCTGGGTGGCTGTGACAGCCCCTGCAGGTCCAGTCCCGATAGCGAGAATGGCGCTGCGCGGAACGGCGCCGGCGAGGATGAGGGGGAGGGATTGCTGCTGTCGCTGCTGATGCTGGCGCTGCTGGCGCCAGGACCCGAGGTGCCAGCCCGCGCGGAGGACGTCCGATTGGCGTTGTTGCTGTCTAGGAAGCTGGCCAGGCTGCTCATCGCGCTGTCAACGGGGTTGGCGGGTTTGGCGGGTGCGGCAGCGGCGGCGGCGGGCGGCGCGGAGGGGGCCGGGGGGTCGGAGGACGCCCAGCGCCTTGCGGCTAAGGGTTGGAGACGCGGGAGGTGGAAGAGGCACCGCCGGAGAGTGGTGGGGGCGGACATGACGGGCTGGCTGGCAGGCGGGCGGCGATGGGGGCTTCGTGATGTGGTGTGTGTACCGTGGGAAATTTCTAGTGTTGGCGGGGAGCACGACGCCAAGAGTTCGCGCGCCGCATCCGGGTTGGCGTCTTCGCAAAAAAGTTGTCTCAACTTAACTCACGCTGCGACTTTGGGTGCAAATCCTACATTGACATACATACACCCGCGCCTCTCCTCTCCGAATAACAACCACAAACACAGCAGCCATGGGAAAGAGCAAACTGGTACGCTGACTCCCTCTTCCTCGACCCGTAATTGGCTTGACTAATTTGTTGCAGAAAACCGCCCTCATCCGCCAACTCGGAAAGGATCCCATCCAAGACAAGAAACTGCGGGACGCTCGCAAGGCCGGAAACAAGACCAAGAGAAAGCAGGAGGCCGCGGCGGGTAATAATGACTGGGAGGATGAGAACAGCGACGATGCGCCTGACGCCGTCGATGTTACTGTTGCCGACCCGGCGGCGTTGAAGGGAAAGACTGTTGTGCAAAAGAGCAGAACTATGCCCTCCAAGAAGGCGCCGGTTGAGGAAGAGGAGGATGAGGACGAAGAGGAAGACGACGAGGAGGAGGAAGAAGAGGACGAGGACGAGGAGGAGGACGAGGAGGAGGACGAAGACGACGTAGCCCTCTCCGACATCGAAGACGAAGGCGACCTCGAGGACGTGATCCCGCACCAAAAGCTCACGATCGACAACCACGCGGC
The DNA here is from genome assembly GCF_024521635.1 of Tricharina praecox. NCBI lineage: Eukaryota > Fungi > Ascomycota > Pezizomycetes > Pezizales > Pyronemataceae > Tricharina > Tricharina praecox. The sequence goes on along the minus strand of NW_026250434.1, from coordinate 133,371 downwards.
ATTGACCAGCCTGCGCAACCGGATCGCCGTTCCGATCGCCGGCGTGCCCTTTGTCGAGCACCAATCTCTGACGGCGCCGGAACTGATCGAGATCCCCGACATCGACGATGATCTGCACCGCGAGCTCGCCTTCTACAAGCAGGCGCTCGAGGCTGCCAAGCTGGGTCGCCTACTCCTCAAGCAGGAGAAGGTGCCGTTCGTGAGGCCCGTCGATTACTTCGCCGAGATGATGAAGGACGACGAGCACATGGGCAAGGTCAAGGGCAAGCTGCTGGAGGAGGCCGAGCGGAAAAAGAGATCCCAGGAGGCACGGAAACTCCGCGATCTCAAGAAGTTCGGAAAGCAGGTGCAGGTGGCGAAGCTTCAGGAGCGCGAGAAGGAAAAGAAGAAATCCATGGAGAAGATCCAGATCCTCAAGCGGAGTAAGTCCCCACAAAAAGAGGACGAGCGAAATGCTGTGGACCAGCGCTGACATGTTCGATCACAGAGAGAGCGGGTACCGACGCCGAGACCACAAAGGAGGATGACATGTTCGACATTGCGCTTGACGAGCAGACCAAGGATGAGCCGCGCCGCGAAAAGCGCAAGAAGGGCGACCGAAGCAGCGACGACAAGTCTCGCGCAAAGAGGCAAAAGCGGGACAGCAAGTACGGATTCGGCGGAAAGAAGAAGCACGGCAAGAGCAACGATGCATCGTCGAGCGGCGATCTTGGTGACTTCTCGCAAAAGAAGAACAAGAGCTCGTTCGGCGGCTCAAGTGGTGGAAAAAAGAAGACGGCTTCAAGGCCGGGCAAAGCTAAGAGAGCCGGTGCCAGGCGGTGATTGTAGCGAGAGAGGAAGTCCAGCTGGAATCGTGTACAAAAGAAAGCACTTAATGCGGGTCTGTTTACTACTACCATGAGGATCTCATTGTTCATTCGTATCATGGCACATCTCCTTTGAAAGTTCTGTACTAGCGACAGTCAAGCATTCCCATTTTTCCCAACCGTGAAACCCCGTGAGTGAAGAGTACATGGATTGGCCAAACACCACCACACATCCATCCTCCTTCTTTACTTCTATGTTTTGGCCCAGACCACACTCCCCATTCGAAACTATAGGAAATCCCCCCAGAAACGCAAAAGATCAAAGAAAATGTACAGTGGCAAAGAAGCCATGAGGATCAAGAGTGAAGGTTTTGTCGGTTGATATACAGTTGAAGATGACAGGTAAAGAGCGAGCGCACAAGCTTAGATCTTCTGCTGCTGTCCCTGCTGCTCCATCTGCTCCATCAGGTTACCAGAGGACAGGCCCTATATCGCACGAGTCAGTCAGCGAGCGATCCGGATGCCCGGCGGGGGAGCGGGTCAAACACGTACACTGCTAGCCAACTGCTGAGCCTTCATCTCCTTCTCCATTTCCATCATCTGCTGTTCCTCGCCGACGGCGAGGGCGTAAGGGACACCGAGCATGATGGCGCTGGTGCTCAGGATCCACAGGGACTTGCCGCCGAAGCGGAGGCCAGCCGAGACGAGGTTGTAGGTGCCGCTGGCGACGGCCGAGATGCGCGCGCGGTGCTTCGGCGGCACCATGTCCTTCAGCGCCACGAGCCGCTCGTACATTGTCTCCTCGAACGTGTCGTTGTTGTTGTCCTCATCGTCAGACGAGTCGTCGTCGGAACTGGTGATCTCGCTGTCCGTGTCGGCGTAGTCGGTGTCGTCCTTGTTGGGGCCCACCTGGTCCTCGGCGAAGTGCTCGTCCTCGACCTCGTGGAGTTTGACCATTGTTGCTAAGACGGTGTGATGCGGTGGGTGTCCGGGTGCTGGGGGTGAAGTGGGGTGGAGTAGTGGGTGGATGACGTGCAGACTCGGGAAGTTTGGGAAAAATTGGAGTGGTGGCGCTTGTGGCGGTGCGGTAGGAAACTTCACCATGGACTAACTCAGTAGGTACATGCTCATCACATATCACCCGTTCATCCCGAGAGACTGGGAAGTATCCAGACAAAATTATACAATTCATGCGTCCAGCATATCACATCAAAAAATCGTTATGTACTTCCACAAACTATACTACAAGTACACTTTTCATCCTATCCTCTCTATCCCAGCAGTTCTAACTTATGCTCTTCTGAGAGATCCTATCTCCCCAATTCATCGTCCGCTTGATCGAATCAAACCAGTCCTTATTATCCATGCGGTACTGCACCGTCGGAAGTGGATACTGGCTGGTGACTATGGTGATATAATCTCCCTGATTTAACTCTGTGCGCCGTCGGCCATCAAAGCTTACCCACGAGCTGGTGCGCGCGTCGTAGGGGACACCGATGCGTAGGACTATGTTATCCGGTAGGATGATAGGACGGAAGGTTAGGGAGTGCGCGCAGATTACCGTGATCTAAAAGGGTGGGTGAGTGTGGTGGCGAGATGGGGGGGACGGTGGGGTACTTACTAGCATTCCTGGTAACGCCGGGTGGCACAAGCTCCCACCTGCGGCGAGGGAGTACGCCGTCGAGCCGGTTGGGGTGGCGACACAGAGGCCGTCGGCAGCGATAGAGGTGAGGAACTCGTCGTTTGCGTAGAGCTCAGCGGTAGTCATAGTAGCACTAGGACCTCTGTCGACAACGATCTCGTTGAGAACCACCACTGAGCAGTCCGGACGGTGGGTATCTGGGTGGTGATCAGGCTCCAGCAGCTCTACACGGAGACTGCGTTCTTTCTCTTTCTCCTCCCCTTCGCCGAGGGGAATGGCGCGCATTATAGTTCCTGCGTCGAGTCAGTATGGAGGGAGATGGAGCGGATCTGGGTGTGTTCACACCCTCGAAGCGTACTCGCAGCCCTACTGTCACTCCGTCTGTGCCAAACATGCGCGATAGCGTCTTTGGATGATCCGCAAAATCGAATTTCGTCAGGAATCCCAGCGATCCCAAGGAGAACGAGAGCACCGGCGGAACGACCTTCTGGAACAACCAGCTGGTATACAGCACTGTCCCATCACCTCCCAGCTATTCCACTAATCAGCAAATCATCACCGGCAAGTATTCAATCACCGCCACAACCCACCGTCAACACGAAATCGAAGCCGCCGGGCTTATCCGTGCACATTGCCTGCGTCCAATATCCCAGCTTCCCCAGCTCCGTACCATCCTGCACCACCACCTCCATCACGAGCCCTTCGCCGTCGAAACGTGCGTTGTCACGGAAAGTATCTTCCACATATCTGCGCTTGCCTGAGTCAGGCCGCACACACAGATGGGGGCAGCGTGGGGACATACACGTTGTACCCGTTCTCGAGCAGCCACTTCGCCAATTGTCTTGTGTGCACCGCAAGGCTCGTATCCCACGGCTTGGTAAGAATAAATACTTCGCGAACCCTCATGTGGAGGTGAACATTGGCTATTCCACCATGCGTCAGCACCAGCCCTCGCCCCTCTCCCACTCTCTCACGCAGTGGCACATACCGTACTTCCTCCCCATTTCCCTCAGCCCCAGTACCATATCATGCAGCTGGCTCCTGGTCATACTCTTCAAGTAACCCGCATGGACGCCTTCATGTTCATCCTCCGCCTCGCTGGTCGCCTCCTCGTCCCGGAGACTATCCCAGTTTCCGAGAATCTTGTGAAGGAACGCGCTGCTGCCGCCGCTGCTGGCAGTGAGTGTGCCCGACAGCGATTCTTTGCGCCGGTGCGACGTCCGGAACTGCGGGTCGAAGCGCACTTGGATGCATGAGTCGTCGTGCGTGTACGGCTTGTGGTCTCCGGCTTCGGAGGACGTGGTGGATGGCGGTGGGAGGCGGTGCGGACTGCTCATTGTGGCTGATTGAGCAAGCTGTTGCTCGGGGGTTAGGAAACAATGAAAGAGGCAAAGGAAGGTGGCATAGGTAGGGATTAGTGTTAAAGAAGCATGAAGACCACCAGCGCGCATTCCCCAGATTCCACTACGTCATTCCGCTACCCCTGTCAACTAAGGTCAGGTTCGCACCTACCAAGCTGTTTTTGGACAAACACTTCTTTCAAAAAAAAAGCTTAAACATGACTTCCTCAAAGTTCACAAGGCTCAATTAATTCTCTGGGTGACCGACAATCTTTGAAAAACACCTAATGCAAAACGTCCTATCTATCGCACACCATGCGCCGTATCATACTATGAAAACACCTTCCAAGCAACCGCCAATGTACACCTAAAACCCGCGTCTTCTTGCAATACTCGGCGTATTCGGCCTCTTGACGACACTACTCCCAGTAGCCATCCTTTTCTGCACCACACTTGTCGGCTTTCTCACAACAGCCGCTGCGGCCGCCGCGATGTCAGCATTCCTGATTGCCTCCTCGGCGCGAGCCTTATCCTCCGCCATTTTCGCCTCGATCTCCATGCGCTTGTTAATTTCGTTCTCCGTGGTCCGCCGATCGCGCGCAGAATAGCCCTTCTCCTTGACTGAGTAGAATACTCCGCCTAGTTGCGCGAGCCACTGCGGATCTACCGCCGTGACTGTGGACATGTATTCCTTACTGGTGAGGATGAGTTCGTGGTAGACTATGTGAGTGTTAGTTAGAGGGAAAGGTGCGGGGACGGCACGATGTGACTTACCGACATAATCGGGCAGGTACCCGAGTCCGTATAGACTGGACGTGGGGTGCAACTGGATAGTGACACTAGTTCTGAGATTGATATACTCGCCAATGCCCTTCACCTTCGCCGCCTGGTGGTAGTAGCCGGCGCAGATGCACCGGCGGATGACGTCCCAGTCAGTCCCACACGAGTTGAGCTCCATCTTCTGAAACTTCATGATATCGGCAAGCTGCTGTCTGATTTCCTTCGCCCGACGTAGCGCCTTCGGTTGCAAGAAGTGTTGTACGCACCATCGATCCGAGTAGCCGTTCACTTTCCACTGCGAGTAAACATGTAGCAGCGTCAGGTGGTCGGATTCAGGAACGAAGAACTTTTCGCGTGCGGCGTCGGACTCCTCTTGGCGCTCCTTCGGACGGTAGTAGACGCTAGGGACCGACAGCATCGACACGATGGTGAGCATTTCCTCGCTGCAGCCGTCGTCGACGGCAGTGATGATGAGTTTTGAAAGCGACGGCTCCATTGGGAAGTTGGCCATTGTTTTTCCGAGCTTGGTGAGCTCGCCGACATTGTCAAGTGCTCCCAGGGCCCATAGATCGAATAGCGACGTGGTGATGGTATCCTGCGGCGGAGGATCCATAAAGTCGAATTCGAGCAGGTCCTTGACACCCAAACTCTTGAGCAGCAGAACAGTATTGGCGAGGTTCGTCCGCTGGATCTCGGGGATGGTCTGGATGTACATCTCGTTCCGGAAAGCCTGCTCGGTGTACAGTCGATATGCCTTTCCGGGCCCGGTACGACCGGCTCTTCCGGAACGCTGTGAAGAGTTCGCCTGCGATATCGGCGTGATCTGTAGCGCATCCATTCCCATACGAGGATTGTACACCTTCAGCTTCGAGAACCCCGCGTCGACCACGAACATAATACCATCGACCGTCAAACTCGTCTCCGCGATGTTAGTGGCTACGATAACTTTCCGAGCCCCGCCTTCTCCCTTTTCGAAGATCTTCGCCTGCAGGTCCGCCGGCATCTGCGAGTAGATTGGGAGGATGTTTAGTTTTGGTGGGTTGTTTAGTTGCTTCAAGCGCTCGGCAATTACTTCGCACGTAATCTCAATATCCTCCTGACCCGTCATGAAGACGAGAATATCGCCTGGCCCTTGGCCGAGGTGGATGGTGAGGACTTGCTTTACGGCAGAGTCGACGTAGTCTTCGCACGGTGATTTGGCCCAGAGGACATCTACAGGAAACGTTCTGCCGGGGATGGTGTACTCGGGAGCACCGCCGTAGAAGCGGGAGAAGCGCTCGGCGTTCATGGTGGCCGAGGTGACGATGAGCTTGAGGTCTCGGCGGCGGGCTAGGATCTTCTTCAAGAGGCCGAGGAGGACGTCGGTGTTCAGGGCACGTTCGTGGGCTTCGTCCATGATTATACAAGAGTACTTGTCTAAATTTGGGTCGACGAGGGATTCACGGAGAAGAACACCATCAGTCATATCTACGGGTGCATGTCAGCAGTTGCTATTAGGGGAGGATGAAGAGGAGACTCACATTTGATTACTGTCTGGTCACTCGTGCAATCTTCAAAACGGATTGCATATCCCACGATACCACCGAGCTTAACCTCCATCTCTTCACTGACACGCTTTGCTACACTCATAGCCGCAACTCTTCGAGGCTGGGTGCACCCTATCCTGCCCATCTTGCCATATCCATCTTCGTATAAGAACTGCGTCAACTGCGTCGTTTTCCCCGAACCTGTCTCTCCAATGACGATGATCACCTGGTTGTCCCGGATGACCCTCAGCAACTCTTCCCGCACAGCAAACGCTGGAAGATACTCTCTCTGTTGCTTCAGAGTCCGCGTGCGACTGAAATCGCTGGCCCCCTCATTTGGTTTGTGCTCCTTCATGTGTTCCGCAAATTTAGTTCCGCTCTTTGAATCGCCAGCAGCTGAGTCCCCTGCTAAGGCGCTGGCACTGTCCGTGTCTTCTTCCTTCAGGCCCATGATATTTCCGAGTGCAGTTCCGGTAGCATTTGTCGCCTCCTGAGCCTGCTTCTGTCGTTCCCTTTGTTGACGTCGTTCCCGGACAAGTGCGCTGCCTTTCCTGCTGAACACGGCCATATCGCTCTGGGGATCCCTAACAGCGGGCACCGGTTCCAATTGCTTCGTGAAAATCCTCTTTCCATCCAGAAACGGCGGCTTAAGATCATGCACCATGAGATGCACTCGCACCTCTTCCTCGTCGTCAAAATCATCATTGTAATCCATGCGCTGCGCAACTCCCGACGTGAGCATCCGATTAGTTTCCCAAGCATCCACGTCCTTCATTTTCTGCTGCGCCCTGGCAGAAATCCTCTTGCCGCGCTTCTTCTCCAGCAACGCCTGCTCACGCTGTTGGTCCGCATAGGTGTTATCCGTTCCGAAGGGATTATGCGTCTCATCGCCGAAGGCGTGCCCTAGCTCATCCGACGCATACCAATCCCTATCGAGAGTATTATCATCCATTCCTGGCGCCATAGGTCCATCCTCCGGATCGCGATCAAACGACGAAGGCATGCGTGGCGTCGCCGCGCCCATCCGTGAGCTCCTCGCCGTACTTTGCCGTGCGTTCGCAAACCTCGTGTCTGGCGGTCGTACAGGTGTGGGATCACTCCGACGTAGATCTTGAGAACCTGAGCTTCTGACATCCCCCCGCCGCCCCCCACGGTCATCCCGCTCCCGCTCCTGATCATCCCGCCAGTTATCCGCCCCACCCCGTCGCACCCGGTGCGCCTGAAGCTTCTCCATAGCCGCACGCGACAACCCCCCACCGTGCGATGGCGTCTCGACCCGTCGTTCGCGGATATGGCGGCCAATGGGTAATGCCGGCTTCTTGAACTCGACCTTCTCATTCCCGGTAGCGATGGATTTCGCGGCATCAGTCGCACTCCCTTCCTCCTCACCGTCATCCCCCGCAACCGCCAGATCGAGCTTAATCCTCTTGGCCAACCGATCAAGGCCGAGCTTACTCCTCTTCTCGCCCTCACCCTCCAGCTGTTTCTCCCCCGCATCTTTCCTCGCCACATTCAACCCACCCTTCAATTCTCCCGCATCTTCCCCGGGCCTCTCACCACCGCCTAGCGCCAATCCAGCGCCGAGATCACTCTTCCTTCCGTGGTCCTCATCCCACCTCTCGCGCGTCTTGACGTCATCAAACAACTCCGTCAGGAAGTCATCCTCGTAGCGCCCGAACGCCTTGCACGCGATGAGGAACGATTTCGGCCCTGGCTGCGCGCGCGCAATCTGTACAAGGTTCCGTGCCAGGAAGGAATTGGGCGCGGCGGTGCCCTGGTGCGTCGCGAGGCGGGCGGCGATGTAACTGGTGTAGACGGGTGTGAGCCCCGGTGGCGGCGAGGAGGCGGTCGACATTGAGTGTATATGTGTGTGGTGTTGGTTGTCGACGGTGGTGCGAGCTCGGCGGCGGGTAAGTTGACGCGGTGCGTGCTACGTGGATTCATGGACAGATTTGAACGTGGCTGATGAGATAAGCTAAGAGATCACCGGCGAGTGAGACCCTGTGAAGCACTACCGAGCGCATGCCGTCCACTGGACGATCCCCGAGCTCCTTTGGCTCAAAGGGCGTCCATACACGAAGCCTCTGATAATCGTGAGATTGGCAAGTATGATAATCTATTACCCTCCTATTCCTCCTCCGCTCCCTCTGCCAATGAAACCAGCAACATAAGTGCATGCAGAATGCAGGAAATAAGAAAGAAATGAAGCACCTCTATTTAGCTTGCAGGCATATCCCTCAAGACCTACCTACAGCAACTCAACAAAGGCAATGCAAAGCGAATGGGAAGGAAATCCGTGACTGGGTGGTAGCTTATAGCTCATAAGCATCCCCGCCCCATAAGGTGTACTCTTACACTTGATCTGGGAGACACCCCCGACTCATAAAACTGACACCACGCATTACTCCATCGCATCTCCATCCGTCGGCTCGGCCTGAGGGTGCCTCTTTCTCCAGTACCTTACGAAATCGTCAAGAATCGAGGGCCAGGCGCCTGCAACAGCACCGTCAGCGTTACTCCCTCCGCTTCCCGGGTACAGACAAAACAACAAACCATCAACATCATAAGTCTTCAACCCAGGATCCTTCTGCGCCAGCTGTATGAAGTCATACATGCAGTTCCATGTATCCTTAGAGACCGACTTCCGGTACTCTTTCTGTAGGAACTCAATCCACACCGGCAGCTGCGCCTCGAACCGTTTGTTGAGCAGTAGTTTCCAGTACTCAATCGCCGTCTCGAGGAGCAGCGATTTTTGGCCTTGCGTTCGTGCGAGCGCAAAGGTGTGCATGTAGACGCGCTTGAAGACTTCTTCGTCCGTGCCGAGTAATTGTCGCAGTGCCGGTACACGCGCTCGCATCTGGTCGAGGGTTTTGCAGCTGCGAGGGCATTAGCGACTCCCGGAAAACAGAAAGACTGAAGATGGGCTTGCTTCAGTGATTGCCAGCCGGTCACAAAGCCCTCCCGTGAGAACTCGGCCATAATGGGCGCTTTGAGGAACTCGGAGATGACCAGCACCGTGTCTTCGTCCAACCCTACACCGATTGCCTCCAGAAATTTTATGGAACCATTAACTCCAAAGGTATCTGGGGCATCTCCGGCTTCTATCGGTGGTAGCAGCGGCGTGGCGGGTCAGATTATCCTGTGTGCCGAAACCGTGGAGCGGGGGAAATGAACCTCGGAATTGGTCAAAGAGCTTGTTGAGCTCTGCTTTGCTCGATGCGGCGCCACCTGTCGTACCAGCCGAAGACGACGAGTTGGAAGCCTGGAAGTATCTGTTCACAAGATTCTGTTAGCTTGCGTAGTTTCGGCATGATCCAGAGTTCACTGAACGTGGGTGGCGAAGGAGGAGGCAGTGAGCGGCGTGGAAAAGTATGGTTCCATCGCAAGGTAGCTTGGGATTTGGCTTTTCCCTAACGAAAGCATCCGGCCAGGTGATGAGGCAACAAGGAAACAATGGGCGACTTACGAGTCGGCGGCGGCCTCGACGTTCCACGAGCTCGACTTCAAAAACTGGGGACGCCAAATCTCATCAGGACTGGACCTCGCGGGGGAACAGAGGTATAAGAACGAACTTTAGCGGCCGTACGCTCAGAACATTGCGTGAAGGCGATGAACTGCTGGATCGCAGTGCGCTGAGAGGAATTATAGCTCTAAAGATTGCGCTCGAGATCAGTCTGAGGCATGAATATCTGGCCGCCAACGAACGTACCATGCGGACGTAGCTAAGTTATTGTGGAGTCAGAATGGAACGAGAGAAGTCAAGAGTCGTCTGAGCGTTCCGTTGTTGTGGTCGTGCTTGCTGTTGCAGTTGCTGTTGCAGTTGCTGTTGACGGGGGATCGTGGATCTTGGGTAGCGCGGGGGAAGGTGAGCGGGGGTTTGAGGCCCGACCGATGCAGCCTGACCGATGCAGCCAGATAAATCCTAGCACCATGGATTGTGGGTGGGGCCGTCCCGTCTCACATAGTGCTCGAGACTCGAGACTCGAGTAACCGACCTACGTACGAACCGTAGGAACCTCTGCTGTCATCTTCGCCGAGAATCATCACACGGTTTTCGCACAACTTTAATGTTTGCCTCTTGATTTACAGTGTGCTGCAACACGCGAATTATGCTTCTGATGACGCACGACCCCTACAGCCCAAAAGCACAACAGCTCAACTTATGGAGTCACAGCCAGCATGTTGGACCAAGCAGAGATGTAATAGGTAGACCTTTTTATGCTGAGGAAAAGTTCCTTGTTTCCACCCAATACATTGTCTCCATGCTATTATCTTTGTGATTTCTACGAATGCCAATCACAAAACCTCACAAACAACAATGCCAGCGAAACAGTCGTCTTCAGTGGCCCAAACGGCGTCGGTGTACTCCTAACAGGCTAACCCAACCCAATGCTTTTGATTATACAGATACAAAACAAAACCACCCTCCCAACTACAAGCCGCAAAGAAGATGAGAAGACTACCTCTTTTTCAGTTTCCTCGCCGTCCTCTTCTGTGCCCTGACATCCTTCTTTAATCTGGCATCTACAATCTTGTATCTTCCCTTGACACCGCGGGGCCGTCCTTGTCCCTTGTTGAGGCCGCGGGCGACAACAACCTTGACCTGTTGCTTCGGCTTCTTCTTGGCTGCTCTGGCAATCATCTTGGTGATAGTCTGAGCCTTGTCCTTCTCCGTTAAGCCCTCGTCCTCGGCGAGCAGGGCACTCTTCTTCTTGAGCTTCTCCATCTTCTGCACGGCCTTGTACTTCTTCCTGGCCTTGGCTTCGGCTACCTTCTTGATAGGTCGGGCGTTGAGCGCGCGCATCTTTTCCTTGATGGCCGCGGCACCAGCGGCAGTGATGGGTTTGATGGGCTTGGCGTATTTATCTTCGCTGTCGAGAAACCATTCGGGGAGGCCGTCGCGATCTCGGAATGACCATTTGTTGAAACCATCGTCGATGAGGTCGTGTTTGGTCTTTTGTCCTGTGACGAGCTGTTGGGCGAGAGACATGGCTTCGGCAGTGATGATATCGATGTCTGGAATTTGTTAGTAGTTGTAATAAGAGAGTGAGCGATGGTGAATATACCAGGTCGGCCGTTCTTCATGGGCTCATCATCGGCATCCCAATTCTCCTCTTTCTGTGTCTTGACGAACTCGATTCCTTCTTCCTCCTCCTCCTCCTCATCGTCCACCTTGACAGCATCGGCATCTCCCATCTCAACATCACCCGCCTCTCCCTCTACCTCATCTTCACCTTCGCTGTCGAAACCAGTAAACGTATCGTCGGCCTCATCCTCCTCCTCACCCTCCTCCTCCTCTTCGTCAATCCCGGCAAAGATGTCTTGGTCGAAGAATAGCGCTGCCCGTTTGCTGAGACCATCCTCTCCCTTAACTTCTGAGCCGTCCAGCTTCTTGAGGAGCACCCTCCCCTCGCTATCTTCCTCATCATCGCTCTCATCGTCGTCGCTTTGCGCATGTTCCACAACCTCCTCGTCGTCCTCGCTCTTTTCACCGTCGGATAGTCCGAGCCACTCACCGTCCTCGTGCTCTTTGCGGTTCTTTCTGGCTTTGAATTTGGCGTCGGATTCGGCTTTTCGCTCCTGGTACCGTACGTAGCTATTTGGATGTCAGTAAACACAGCGCAGCAGTAGACGTAGAAAAGACATACAGCTCATCCAACTCCTCCTCCAGCCGGTTCTCCGTCTCATCCTCACTATCTTCCGCAGTTGGCAGCAGCTCGCCCAAATACACATCCTTGTGGATGGGCTTGCCCTCCTCCTCCACAACGATGTTCATTTTCCCCTTGGCGATCTTCTTCAGTGCGTCCGGGCCTGCCTTGTCCACACCCTTGAGCCCGAACATCGAGCCAGAGTCTTGCTCCATACCGATCTCCATCGGAGTTCCCATGTGCATCTGCATTCTGACGATCTCCTTCTGCTTCTTCTCATTGTCTCTCCGCCTGGTCTTCTTCTTCTCGGCAGACTCGCGCTCCTTGAGACGCTGGAGATCGGTCTCCATCTGCATTTCCTCGTCCATGGGCTCAACCTCAGCCTCCTCGACTAATACCGCCTTCTTGACCACTAGACCAAATTTTTCTCGCACAGCCAATCGCCATTTGAGCAGTTTCCTGAAATCCTTCTTTCCCAGAACCCGAAGATCCTCGCAGCACGCCATAATCTCGGGCGTAGTTTCGGGGAGCTTCGAAATCGCGGCAATCGCAAGATCACCATCAGCCTTCTCGGCGAAAGAGAACTTGTTGAGCGAACCCAACATCTGGATGGGATCCGTAGTCTCGATGAACTCGTTGATCGGCGCCTCCTTGAACTGCAGGTAATCGCCTTCGTCGTAACCACCACGCTGACGCTTCTTCTTCTCGGGCTGGAAGACCTTCGCTTCGTTGTTGGGCGCCGCATCGGGGAGTTCCTCGAAGACAGTGCGCGGGTCGAGAAACTTGGGGTCGATCTTCTTGGGTGCCTTGTAGCCACGACACACGACGAAGATCTCGGCCGAGACATTTCTCGACGACGGGGGCTTGGTAGCCTCGACCTTGTTGAACAGTTGGTTGAACACCCACATCAGGTTGTTGAAATCTCTCGAGCGGAAAACCTTCGTAACAAAAGTGCCGCCTGGCATCAAGAACTCTGTTGCCAGCTTAAGCGACTGCAGCACCAGCTCCGACTGTGTGAAAGCATCCTGCACCCAGGCGGTACCGACGTTCGGCGCACCATCGTGAAGGAACACATCGGCCTTCCAAGTTTTCAAATGTCCCCGAATGGTAGCCCGACACTTTTCAGTGGTAATGTCGCTCTGGAAAGTGATGACCTTGTTGATCGCTTTGATGGGCGCCAGGTCGACTCCAATGATCAGGGAGTTCACCGGCATCACTTCGGCCGCCACCTGACACCACGATCCGGGCGCCGCGCAGAGATCGACACATACTTTGGCGTCCTGGAGAAAGTTGTATTTCTTGTTGATTTGGATCAGCTTGAAGGCGGCACGCGCGCGGTAGCCTTTCTCTTTGGCAAGTTTGTACCTGCGAGTAGGTCAGCACACGGATGCGAAGTTGGAGTTTCGTGGAGGCGAAAAAATGGATTCGGAGGAGGCGTACCATTTGTCGAGACGACCTTTACCATGCTATTATTTTCATGCCGTTAGAAGGTGTCCAGAATAGTTGAAGCAGTAGAATAAAAGGGCAGTAGCATACCTTCTTCTGGATAGCCATGGTTGCGGTGGTGGCTGTTGGAGTTCAAATACGCGGTGGTGGTGGATCTCAGGATCCGTATTAAGTGCTGGGTTTCTCTCAGATCCAAAAATTTCGCGACTCGCACATGCGCCAAGAGTTGCTAGCTATCCACATGCGGCAAAGTGCGGGTTGAGTCAATGGGCCTTTAGCGGGGCAACGTTGAGCCCCACCAAGAGTGAGCGGGACAGTATCGACAACACCACTTCAACCAACGTCACCATGTTGCAGTTCAATCTCCTTGTCGCTCAGAAGGTCTGTCAACCGGAGAAGAGTTATGTACAGAGCCAAATAGCTGATATTACAACCAGGCGCCCCAAGCCGACCTCTACCCAGCGCTCATCGCTAGCAATGTAGTCAACACGCATGCTTCCTTCGATGTTACACCCGTCGCCGTCGCCTTCGAGGATGCCGAATTTCTCGACAAATCCAACAAGGCATCTACCATCGGAATCCAGTTCGAGGCCGAGGAGGTAATTTACGGAGCTGAAGCAGTTCTCAAGAAGCTTCTGGCATCATTCCCGAAGATCCTCGGTGGTGCCAGCGAGGAGCAGGTATTTGAGCCGGAGTGTATGTGACTCTTCATCTCGCTGACTTGGGCGCAGGAGAACCACTGGGTTACCTTCGGTCTCACTCGTCTCGGCGGAAAGGACTTCAAGGTCACTTCCGCTGCTCTCGAGGAGCTCAACAACCACCTCAGTTTGCGCACCTTCCTGGTCGGATACACTGAGACCATCGCCGATATCACCGTCTACGGTGCGCTCAGTGCCAACGGTCAGGCTATATCCGCGATCAAGCGTAACCACCTGCCGAACCTGGTCCGATGGTTCAAGTACGTCAGCGCAATCGACAGGATTGGTCGCGTAGTTGAGGACTTCAAGGCGGAGTTGTCGTCCAAGAAGAAGACAAAGAGCAAGGAGTCGAACTTTGAGATTGGATTGTTGGACACCGATAAGGGTGTTGTGACACGATTCCCTCCGGAGCCCTCGGGATACCTTCACATTGGTCACGCAAAAGCTGCCATGCTTAACCAATACTTTGCTGAGCACTACAAGGGCAAGCTGATCATTCGGTTCGACGATACCAACCCCTCGAAGGAGAAGCAGGAGTTCCAGGACAGCATCTTGAAAGATCTTGAGCTTTTGGGCATCAAGGGAGATGTCATTACCTACACCAGTGACTCGTTCGACCGGCTCTACGAGCAGGCTATCAAACTAATCAAGTTGGGCAAAGCCTACTGTGACGATACTATTCAGGAGCAGGTCGGAATATCCTGTACCAGAGCTTGTGCTGTCGCTGACTTCACTAGATGCGTAAAGAGCGAATGGACGGTATCGCCAGCAAGAACAGGGAGCGAAGCATCGAGGAGAACCTGCGCATCTTCGAGGAGATGGCCAAGGCCTCCGAGGAGGTAATATCTCTCTCTGTCAATATACAATCCAGCGTATTAATACACTATGATTCTAGGGTGTCAAGAACTGCCTTCGCGCTAAGATGTCTGTCGACAACCCCAACAAGGCCATGCGTGACCCAGTCATCTACCGCTGCAACCCCGCGACTCATCACCGTACTGGTGATAAGTACAAGATCTACCCCACCTACGACTTCGCCTGCCCTCTAGTTGACGAGTTTGAGGGTGTCACACACGCGCTCAGGACCATTGAGTACCGTGACCGAAACCCCCAGTACTGGTGGTTCCTGGATGCTCTTAACTTGAGGAAGGTCCACGTCTGGGACTTTTCCAGGCTCAACTTCATCAAGACTGTTCTCAGCAAGCGGAAGTTGGCATGGTTCGTAGATGAGGGTATTGTCGGTGGATGGGATGATCCTCGTTTCCCGACTGTTCGCGGTATCCGCAGACGTGGAATGACCATCGAGGCTTTGAAGCAGTTCATTCTGTCTCAGGGACCCTCCAAGAATGTCGTCAACCTTGACTGGACCATCATTTGGGCCATGAACAAGAAGGTCATTGACCCTGTCTCCCCCCGTCACACGGCTCTGTTGAAATCTGGATTGTAAGCTTTAGCTCATCTCCATTCTTACTTGCTATAGCTAACGTTCCAAGGATCACTGCGAACCTCGTTGGAGGTCCTGAGACTCCCGTGACTGAGGACAAGCCCAAGCACGTCAAGAACGACGCTGTCGGCAAGAAGAAGGTTGTCTTCGGTTCTTCGGTTCTGCTCGAGCAGGCTGATGCCCGCAGCTTCAGCGCAGGTGAGGAAATTACACTAATGGGCTGGGGCAACGCCTTCGTCACCAAGATTGTGCGGCCCGACCCTGCCGGCGACGTCACCGAGCTCGAGCTCAAGCTTCACCTCGAGGGAGACTTCAAGAAGACGGATAAGAAGGTCACATGGCTCGCTAAGGACCAGAACCTCGTTGATGTCGAGCTCGTCGACTTCGACTACTTGATCACCAAGGACAAGATCGAGGAGGACGAAGACTTCAAGGCGTTCGTCAACAAGGCAACTGAGTTCAGGGAGACCGCCGTCGCCGACTGCAACATTGCCGACGTCAAGGAGGATGAAGTCTTGCAGTTTGAGCGCAAGGGTTACTACAGGTGTGATGCGCCGGCGAAGGATGGAAAGCCTGCGGTGTTCTTCTGTATTCCTACGGGTAAGGAGAAGAACTCGAAATAGATCTAGATTTATTTCGTGTTTCGGGACTAGATATCTTCCATAGTTTCGTTCTGTCAAATTTCAGAGGTTGCGAACAAACAATCAGACGATTATCGCGAAGATGTAGATTTTCTGTGCATCTCAACACGTGCTTCCGTGACCATCCCACTTGTCATGAAATACGAAATCTGTGCTGCCGGACCGAAGATAGACATGGTAATTCTCCCGACCGTGGCATTGGGATCGCACGTAAGGCTAGCCACGTGACGCACCCTTTGCATTGTGGGCTTGGCGTGACTGTCTTTAGCTCGCCCTCAACGCACAATCCCCATTTCGCACTGGGGCACCCAAGTGAATTTCCGACGACCCCAACGAAACGAGACGACCGACGACCGGACGACAAATCCACCCCCTTCCCGACAACCTCCCTCCGACAACCACCACTAACCGGAAGAGCCATGCCTGTACGTTTTTCCCGCGATGCAAAATCACACCGACTGCGAAAATGCTACGGAGACAGAGACGCTGACGTTGTGATGTTGCGATCCTGATAGACCAGACTCACCAAAACGAGAAAGCACCGTGGTCACGTCAGTGCCGGTCACGGTCGTGTCGGAAAGCACCGCAAGCGTACGTTTTCTACACACTCTATTTTGGGACGGTGGAATTGGGAAGTGGGGGCATGAGGAGGAACGAGGCGGGCGCGAGGATGAAAATGAACTGCTGGAGAAATTGAATGACACGGGTAAAGGCTGATGGAATCTTTGTGGAATCTAGATCCCGGTGGTCGTGGTTTGGCCGGAGGTCAGCACCACCACAGGACCAACATGGACAAGTACCATCCTGGTTACTTTGGAAAGGTCGGTATGCGGTACTTCCACAAGACCCGGAACCTGTTCTGGAAGCCCACCCTCAACCTCGACAAGGTGCGTCTATTACTCCATCCTGGCCTCACTCGGGCAGTTTAGTTAACGATCGATATAGCTGTGGACCCTCGTCCCCGCTGAGTCGCGCGAGAAGTACCTCACCAAGTCCTGCGGCGATGTCGCTCCCGTCATCGACCTTCTCGCTGCCGGTTACGCCAAGCTCCTTGGAAAGGGTCGTCTGCCTGACGTCCCCGTGATCGTCAAGGCCCGTTACGTTTCGGCGCTTGCGGAGAAGAAGATCAAGGAGGCTGGAGGCGTGATTGAGCTGGTTGCTTAAGTTGAATTGCATTTCATGGGAACAAAAATGGCTGCTCTTTCGTGCGGGTGTTGGGACCACACTTTTTTTTTCGTCGGTGATGACATCTTCGCTATGATAATTACACAGCTGCGACAATGAGATAGTCCACCGATATCATGACGACCACCACTTCAGATTGAAATTTGAGATGAATGGGCGGGGTGATATGAGAATCAAAAACTCTCAGAGGATTTATGTAGCTGGATCACAGCCCGTGGCCATTCCTGCAGCTTGCAAAGTCAAATTTGTAGAATCCGATCTTTGACTGAGCTGTGCGTTTGGTTGGAAACAAACCGTGATTTTACTGCTTGTGCACCTTCAAAGCAGACTTCTAGTTGCCAGATCCAAGCGCGCTCGCCCCCCGAAGACGTAGAAAACAATCATAGAACAATCCGTAATTCAGATCTATGTGTACCCAGCGCCAGCAAAATGCTCGCTCCCCGCTCAAAAAGAACCCCGATAACTTCCCTCTTCACGTCCCATACCCCCGCTTATTTACCTCCAGCCTGTTGCTGCAAGCTATTTTCCATAGCATCCAACCTCTTCGACATCGCCTCGATTTTCTCGTAGATCTCCGAGCTGACGCTCGCAAACTTGCTGCTGAGGCTGTCGAGAAGATCGTCAACGACTGCGTCCAAGCTTGTGTTGTCCTACTCTCTGTTAGCTGTGCCGGGAGGGGGCGAGGGTGGGGATGGAGCCAGCGTACGATGGATGAGACAGCGGTGTTGGCCGGAGTGGATTTTGAGGCGGAGGAGGCGCCGCCGGCGGGGGTGCCGGTCGTGATCGGGGACGTCATGGCTGAAGCGGCAGCGGGTGTTGGAGAGTGGTCGTAAGGTAAGGGGAGGGTAACAAAGGAAATGCTGCCGCTCGTGATGGTGGTGCGTGGTGCTGGTGCTGGTGTCGGATGTGAGATGTGCGGGGGAGAGGATGGACGCGATGGGATGAGCTGCCTACCGCCGCTCACTAGGTGCATTTGAGCTTTGAGGCTCAGCTGTGCAAGCGCTTGCCTCTGTTCCACTCCACTCGGAACGGCTAGAGTGTCTTTAGTTTTCTCCGGGCAAATCATGGGATTGAGGAAAAACCGAGTCCAGCCATATCGATTGCTTCCATCTCTTGCTCGAAGCATGCGTCTCGGGGATTTAAGTTTGATCATCCGTCTCGAGTGCCAATAGAGAGTTTGCGCTTTGCGCCTATCTAGACGAAAAAAAACAGGCTGTGACCCGGTTTTCTTGGTGTTCTGGACCCGGAAATTTACGTCTGGTTCAGACGCAAATCAAGTCTATATGCATCCTGGAGCATAGCCTTTCATCTTCACGGTCAAAGAGAATTAGAGTACCGTCATGCTCAGATTGTTCATAGAATACTGCTCGCAAACCAGCAAAAAAAAGGGCCGGAAGGATGCGGTTGAATACGCTTCCAGATGAAAATCGGAAAGTCAGAAAGACGTGAAATCAATGAACTCGCGATACGACTAGATTTACCACAACGATCTTCTGAGCAACTGCGCAAACTCTCTATATAGATAGACGAACTCACGACGACAAAGTGAAATCCAGGCTAAATTTCGTCTAGACGCAAAGCGCAAACTCTCATGTATGATGACACCGGCTTCGTTCCGTGCTGATCTGTGCTCACTAAAGCTTGCTTACCTTATATAGAGTTACGCACACTCCGCTACGCACTTGCAACGCGACAGGGAACACACCACTCTACATAACCAAACCAGCTACTCGATAGTTAGATCTGTTCTTTCCATCTTCTCAACCTCTCATTCCTCTCCCATCCAACACAACAATACAATCACACGATCATGAAGGGCTTTGGATCCCTCTTTTCCCTGGCGTTCATCGCTGTAGCAGCTACTGCTAGCAATGTCATCGATCTTACGCCAAAGAACTTCGACGACATAGTGCTGAAATCGGGCAAGCCGGCGTTGGTCGAGTTTTTTGCTGTCAGTTTCCTTCCTCTACGTTTCATTCAAGCTCGCTGACCCCATTCCAGCCCTGGTGCGGTCACTGCAAGAAGCTCGTCCCCGTCTGGGAGGAGCTCGCCGACTCTTTCGCCGGTGCAAAGGACAAGGTCTCGATCGCGAAGGTCGATGCCGACGCCCACAAGTCCCTCGGCAAGCGCTTCGGCATCCAGGGCTTCCCGACACTAAAGTACTTCGATGGCAAGTCGGATACGCCGATAGACTACGACTCCAAGCGCGATCTGGAGTCGCTGCAGGCGTTCATTGCGAAGCAGAGCAAGGTCAAGGCCAAGGTCAAGAAGGAACAGCCGAGCTCTGTGGTACAGCTTACCGATACCACGTTTGATGCGGTGGTTAATGGGGATAAGAATGTGCTCGTTGAGTTCTACGCTGTATGATCCCTCTGTGTTCGGATTGATGAGGTGCGGTGCCGTGTAACGAGTAGATGCTAATTAGAGATGCTGTATGTAGCCTTGGTGCGGTCACTGCAAAGCTCTCGCCCCCATCTACGAAGTCCTCGCCCACAACTTTGCCGACGACACAGACGTAGTGATCGCCAAAGTCGACGCCGACGCTCCCAACGGCAAGGCTGTCTCGCAGCGCTACGGAGTGACCGGCTACCCCACACTGAAGTACTTTCCTAAGGGCAGCACCGAAGCCACGCCCTACGAAAGCGGCCGCACCGAAGCCGCCCTCACCGCTTTCCTCAACGAGAAAGCCGGCACCAACCGTGCCGTCGGCGGAGGTCTCAATGAGGTCGCCGGCCGCATCGCCGCCTTCGACGAAGAGCTCAAGCAGCTGGTCCGTGGCGACGCCGAGTCCCTCAAGGCTGTCTCGGAGAAAATCCTTAAGCTCGCTGAGGAGAGCAAGGATGTCTACGCTAGCTACTACGTCAAGGCGCTCGGCAAGCTCGCCAAGGACGAGGAGTATGCTGAGAAGGAGCTGAAGCGTCTTGGTGGAATCCTCGCGCGCGGTACCGATTTGGCAAGCAAGAAGAAGGATGAGTTTAAGTCCAAGGCGAACATCCTCGCACAGTTCTATGCTGCGAAGGTAGAGGAGAAGAAGGAGGACATTAAAGACGAGTTGTAGAGCAGTTCGAAATATTAGTTTAGTATATGATGATCTAATACGGCTGTATGAGTACATACGCCGATAGTAATCTGCGCAAATGAAATGTATTGCGATTCTCATTCAGAAGTCCCCTCATCAAGCCACATCGTCATCCGTTGGAGATGTTGCACATTGGTCATACATATTGGTAATATTTGCACGCCTTGAGAATCCTGTTTATTTTCACACTTGCTTCTGCTTTCGTCTGGTATGTCTAGCTGGTCATCCGCTGTTTTGCGAATCAACGAAACAAGTTCACCAATATTATTCGTACTTTTAAACATGATGTGTCACTCGATAGACGAGTGATATATCGTGACAACGAGGCTTTCTATTCTTTACATCCGGATCAGGACAATAGCCTTTGATGTCGCTACTGCTTCTTTGGAGGGAATTGACACATATCCGAATAGGTAGTCTGTTAGGACGCGATTTGCCGCTTCACGACCATCACCACTGTCTGGCTAGAGGGTGGGAAAGGGAAGTTGTCGCGGCCAATGCCAGTCTCCGATGCCCTTGGACATGCAGACTACCAGCACTTTCATATATGGCGTATACTGGCGCGAATGCATGCCGTATAGTTTTGTTTGGCTACATTCATTTATCCACCAGACAAGAAGACCATCGACCATCGATCAAAGAAAAAGGAAACGAGCAGACTCTTTCCCATCTAGGCAGTTAATCCATCTAGGCAGTTAACCCGCCAAGGCCCATGGCCTCCGCTGCGCAATGTTCTAGGACCCTGTGCAGTTCCAGCCCAAACTCGTTCCCGAACGGTATATCGCACCGGCGGCAGTAGAATCTCTGCTCCTTACACGCACCGATATGGTCGGCGGACGCGATATGCGCCCTGAAATTCTCGTCAGGCAGGAGGTCGTGGTTGCAGATCCAGCAGTGCCCGGCTCGTCTAGGACCAATTACTGGCGGCGACGATTGGGGAATGCGAGTGCGGGAGCCGTCTCCTCTTCCTCCTCTTCCGCGACCACCACGACCACCACGACCACCACGACCACCACGACCACCACGACCACCACGACCACCACGATCGCCACTACGGCTACCAAGTTCACCCCACCCACGCTCACGCCCACGATCAGGATACCCACCCCTTCCGCGATCCAGCCCCATGCCCGCCCGCTGGGAGCAATAGGCAAAGTGATCATCCCTCTCCTGCTGAGTGCCAAAGTTCCTTCCGCACGAGGAGCAGCAACACAGGGCGCGGTGCTCGTCCGATCTCCGTGCGTGCTGCTGTCTTTTGTGCTTGCTGGGGAAGGCGCGGCCGCAGGGCTGGCAGATGAATTTGCGGTCTATGTTTGCGCGGACGGAGGGGGGGAGGGAGGTTAGCGGCGTGCCTTTGCGGGAGAGGTTGGGGCTGCTAGAGGAGGTGGAGGGCCCGGGGGCGACGTTACCGCCGAGGGCGAGAGCGACAAGGCCGGCTGATAACTAAGAGGGTCAGAGGGGGAGTGAGACGGGAAGGCGGAGGGACTTACTTCGCCAGCGTCGGTGGATTTGTCTTCGTCGTTGGCATACTCGTGGTCTGAGTCTGAGTCTGGGTCTTTGCCGTGATCTGAGTCTGAATCTGGGTCTTTGCCGTGATCTGTATCTTTGTCTTCATCATCATCATCGTCGTGGAGTTCGTCCTCGCTTTCGTCGTGGACTTCATCTTCGTCTTCCTCCTTCTCGTCTTCCCCAACCTCATCAAGTTCCTGACTCCAATCATCCGGAATCACAGCCTCCTCCTCCCCAGCCTCCTCATCCTCCTCCGCATCCCTCACCATCGCCGCCCATCCCTCGTCCACACGCTCCCCGCTCCGCGCCTTCACCTCCGCCCTCGCCCGTGCCTCCTCCTCCTCCTCCTCCTCCTCCTCCTCCTCCTCCCTCTCCTCCTCCGTACGCCTCACCATCGCTACCCACCCCTCATCCTCACGCTCCCCTTCCCTCGCCTCCACCTCCGCCCTCTCCCTCGCCTCCTCCCTCGCCAGCTCCTTCGCCTTCTCCTTACACTTCCCATTCTGCTCCCTATGAAACTTGGCAGCCTGTCTATCGCCAAAGACCTTTCCGCAGACCCTGCAACCACACAGGCGCCTATGTTTCTCGGAAGTCGTGACATGTCGCTCCTTGACCTGCGGCGACGGGAATCCGAGGTGGCAATCTCGGCACACGCATCGGCGGTTCTGCCCCCGGCTCAGCCGTCCGAGTGGGATCCCGACGAGGGCTTGCGTGTCGGCTGCCCGGTGCGCCGCTGACGATGTGTGCACGCCTAGGACGTGCGCTGTGGGGAAGATCAGGTTGCAGCTTTGGCAGTAGTACATTGTAATTTGTGGGTGGTTTCCTTGCTTGCGGCGAAGAGTGGAGGGGAAGAGCGGAGGGGAGGGGGTATATACTACCTACCCCACCTGCTCAGTCCCCCGCTCCGATGTGTCACTCACTTGGAAACTGACTCGTCGGAGCGGAGAAGATACGTTACACTGCCTTCGGTTGTTTTTTCTTCCAGTCCCACTTGCCCAAATGTGTTGGCCGGTCAGACTCAGCTGCGGTAATAGCCGAGACTCGAGTCAAACATCAGCCCTGTAACCTGTTTGCACGACCGGCATAGGTACCGTATGTACAAGTACATAGAGTACAGCTGAAACTCTGCTATCTTGCATGATATCGAGCGGAGGGAGTATGTAGACAAACTGATAAGGAATGTTCTCTTCTGTGATTTGTGTGGATACATAGGCCGTGCTTGATACATCACATATTATCACCCGCTCATTGCCTGGTCACGCTGTAATGTCAGTTACGGTACTTGTGTGGTCGCCATAGTCTGTAAAGGCCGTATGCGACAATAAACTGAATCGCTCTCTCACTCTCTCTTAATCCCCGTCTGTAGAATTCCGCTTTAAATTGCTACATCTTATGTATTTGCGGTGAGAAGGTAACTATTGGGGCAGAGGTGGTGCACATCCGCCGTGGATTGCCCCAGTAATTCACCTCACCGCTAGGTAGTATGCATTATGGCTTCGCGGCGAGATCATTCATCGCTCCAATTACCCGCATCGTCCTCATCTAGCTCATCCTCGTCAAACTCGGAGATATCATCATACTCGGAGTCATCATAGAACTCATCCTCCTCCGCCTCACTATCCTCTTCGTCCTCCTCGAGGTCCTCACCGAGGGCCTTCTTATTCCTGACGACCCTCTCACAGACCGCTACACACGTCTCGAGCAACTGGTTTGCAGGCGCCTTGTTCCTGATCGTGCCTGCGCCGAGCACGCCGCGCATATCGGGAAACCCCCAGGTATGCCACTTCGGCGCGAGCAGGAACTCGGCCATGGTCTTGGTGGCGAGGTGGTACTGCGGGTCGAGCGGCGCGCGCCCCACCAGCTTCTGCAGCCACAGCATGTGCAGCGTCTTCATCAGCACGTGCGGCAGCCACCGGTCCCATACCGCCTTTTGCCTGGGCGAGGGACACGATGCGGTGAGGTACGAGACCAGCTCCCGCACCGTCCGCTGGATCACCCCCGCTATCCGGTACGCGGACTTCATCGCCGACAGCGGGTCGATGTCCGTGTCTACATAAGGTTTGAGGTCAGGATTGGCGATGCGATGCTGCCCCCACCCCCCAGGACGTGAATGGTGGGACGACTTACTGCCCCCCGCCTCCAGCTCCGTCCGTGCTATCGTCACAGCAAAGAATTTGTATCTGATCTCGCACCAGCGCGGGTCGGCATCGAAGGCGGCGACGAGGTCGAGAGTCGAAAGGTGCGTGGTCCATGTCTTGTGCAGGAGCTTGTCGCAGCGGGCGAGAGACACGGCAGTGGTGAGACTGTTGGTCGCGTCGAAGATGCTGCAGAGGATGGGAGCGGGGAGGGCGACGAGTGTTGTCATTGCTGGTTGAGGAGAAGATGTCGGATGGAATTGGTGGGTGTGAACTTATAAAGGGTGGTGGGTGCGATTGAGAATTTGGAGTTTATTTCTGTGCGGAGCTGCTGGCAGCTGCCGCCTGCATGCTGTGGAACGTCCGGCCATGTAACGCTGCCGGAAAGGGACATTCGTGACAGTAAAGTCATTGCCAAGTCCGGTTGGTGCACTGCGTGCAGTGGACATCTCTGAGACACAAATATAACATTCCGTGGTGGTTCAGTTCTCCGATCAATGACCATTGTTCAATAAACCCCTTAACGCTTCGCATACACATCATCGTCGAACTTTTCAGTAGATACACTACACCCAGCCCTCAGTCGGAAAGAGAGGATAAGCACCACTCCATGATTCTTGGAGCCAAAATCAGCGGACAATTGGTCTGCCAAGACATGCCTTGGAATTAACCATTGGGAGGTTGGTGTACTGGTTGTGTATTATCTCTGTCGAATGACTCCATCATTATGATAGCTCCAACCGTCCGTAAGTCAGAGAGATTAAATAGATTCTATTAATGAGAAGTAAAAACAAAGCTGTAGCCTTGGAAATTCATCGATACACAGCATCCTGTCGTAACACCTTCCTGGCCAGGTTGGACGACAGGACGAAGATGACGAGCGTTATTCTGCAAGGTTCCACTGCACGTGTTATTCGATTTTCGAAAGTCGGTCGGCATGACGAGGCTTTAAATCGAAGGGAAACGGTCCCCCTCCTGAGGAAGGGGATGTACATAGGAAAGCGTGACAACTGAGAGAGGATCCTGTGCAGCGGAAGGCAGCCGTCTGATATGCAAGGAATTGACATCATCAATCTTCATACCAATCTTCATATCAAAGCCGTCAGTCTTCCCATTGATATCAACAACTTTCGTGTCGAGATTGTAGTTGATGTTCCGCTCTTCGGAGTGGAATCAGACCATCCAGTGTCGAATAATCGGCCCATCGTCCTCCTTGGACTTGGTTCAAGGCATGGAATTCTGCACACAGAGTGTCGTTTAGTCTTCACGGTTTAATTTCGAGCACAGTGTCCCTGTGTCGCCTCATTTTTATTGTGCAGCTGCACAAGCGACAGTTTTTGGAACCTGCCACAAACAACGGCCCCTCCTGGGCGCAGGGATGAGCTAAGCGAGAAGGCAATAAAGCTTAAAACTCCCCCACCTGCTCCCCACCAACCTTTATGTATGGGTTAGGGTTACCTGGCTCAGACACCTGCTGGCATCCTCCAGGCCTTCGAGTTCAGCGTCGGCCTTGACAAAGCCGTCCACCTCGTCCGATTCATGGTCTTTGTCTTAAGCAGGGTAAGTTCCTCTTTTGACTGCTCAATCCATCCAGTACTCCCTTCCTCTCACCTTTCCCATTGGTCACTTGCTTACACTCATTCCAACTCAGCAACGTCGAGACTACAAGGCTGGGTACGACAACTTGCCGTGCAGCTCGTCAGCGTATGCTCGCCTTCCGTCTTCTTCAATCTTCTCCCTGTCTCTGTCTCTCCCCCTCTCTCTTACCCGTCCATTGGAACTTCCGGCAACCTTTATATCCTGTGCTTGTCAATGCTAATCATTGCGATAAGTACCGATACGGACCCCGATCTTTCTCGTTTCTAGCCGTTCTAGATTGGGGAGAGGCTCGTCAATCCGTTGGTCCGGTCCCAAGGAAAGAGGAGAGTGTCGACGAATGCACGGTTCTTTCCGAGAGACATAAGCTGCCAGTGCATGTTTCCGGGGGTTGGACCAGAGCTCCCAGACGCCCGTCACATCCGTCCAATAGTCCGGACCCTCCCAGACTGATACTGTGGGGCTTTCAAAATATGGCTTGCGGAAGACGGGGTAAATCTTATGCAGGATTGAAGTACCTACAGTTTCCGTCTGTCCTCACCAAGAATACAGATGAATTCCGGCTGTACCTAAGATTCTTCCATCGATCTCCCTATGGCTTCCGCTGCCTTTCCGACGGTTCCAAATCTCTGAATTTCACTCATCGGCTCTGATATGGCCCTTTGGTCAATTTGCCCGAGAACGTCTCATACGACTCCCAGCGGTCCACTTAAATGCTCATCTTGCATAGGTCCGAACGGGCTGATGATACGTACATGTCTCACCCCCAACTCATCAGTCCTGGCGGGTTACCTGGTAGGTAACCGGGGATCCTCCAACAAGTCCGGTCCACTCGAAACGGGACCACATTGCTGGGCCCTGTAGGACGGACTGGCGGACGGACGATCGGGAACTCTGGTTTGGACAAAGATAAAAACAATGGAAGAACTGTTATGCAACCAGGCACTTTTGCAATGGAAGATTTTATGACAAAGCGAACACTCTGAGAGGTGCAAAGACAAGCCAACTGAGACGAGCTCTGGCGGCCGCGAGTTCACCTCATCGGACCGCTTAACCACGAATGGCCGCAGACACCACCGAAGAAGACTTGAATAAGGGGGGGCTGAATCAGGCTTGTGGATGGGGCGTCCAGTCCGTCATCGGGAATGCCTCGGATGAGACGGAATCAATTGGGTCAGCAAATGAAGGATGACAGGTTTTGGTTTTGGCATATACCCTACATAGGTCCGAAATAGCTATGTGCTTACGGGCATATTACCATTTACAGTCCCTCACCCCCAGCTTATGGTCTTTCACCCACGCACCTCTCCTGCATGCCTTATGTGCATGTCCATTGCTCGCTGTTCAAGGTCCTGGGGCATGTTCTCCACCTGTCTGGTCTCACTTCTATTGCCGTACATGGCAGGAAGACAGTGGGATAATAGGGACAGGATCGATGGGAATATTTTCACTCTGGATGACAAGCTCAAATTCCGATGAGGTGGGCGATGAAGCAATCAAATGCGTGTTAAGAGAGGGCACGGACAGTGGAGTATATATGCCAAAAGGTTCAAACAACAGATTTACTTCCCAATACAGTCTAGCAAAGTGGTTCTTCTCAAAACAAAGACTTCAGTTCTCTCTGTCTTGTTGGGTACTTTTGTTTGTGGTCCTTGCGCTTGCAGTGGGTCGTCAGGAGTGGCTATGTGTAGAAATCTAGCTACCTAGGTTACAAGTGCCAGGGAACAAATTCTATACTCAATTTCTCTCTTTCTTTTTTGATCCTTCCTTCTTGATATACTTCACTGGACACTACTGTGGAACGAATGGTTGAATCTTTGTCATTTTGCCGTTGTGATCAACTGGGCACCGTGCCGGGGCACTCAGTCCCACCTCTAGTGACCCACTATGAAAGTCAAGTCTTTATACCAGACTGCATCTTGACATATCACGAATCCCACATCCTCGGCCATCTGTTTGGTGCTTTACCGTAATCTAGCATTCTATGAGGAACCATGAAGATAACTAGTGGTTGGTATACATCACAGAATATCATTCGTAGATCAACTGGAGGTTAGGGTTTGTTGTTGCCTGTGTGACAGCCGCGTCTTCACATCTCGACGACGCGATAAACACACAACCTAAAGTAGATAAGGGTATAATCTAAAGGGGTTAGCGTACTCGCTATTCACTCTTTGTATTCGCACAACACTTTACGCGAGTCTTCTCTCTGCAACTCACATCTTTTCTTTCCAGAAGTAGGGCTTTGCTCTACCTTCACATATACCTTCTCTACCATTGTCTACCATTCACCCTTTGCTTCTGTCAGTGTCACAACCTCCACAACCATGCCAGCCCCCAATTCTTCGAAGACCGACTCAGCGTCCTCGTTGCCGTCACCTCCGGGAGCCAAAACACCCTCGTCCTCGAACGCGGTGCATCCATTCTTTACACCACGCCGAATCCTTAACGGAATAGGAAGCAATGCCAGATCGGCATGCGCACATCTGCTTTCACCAGAAGAGTCTCCGTCGCAACGGTGCAGCAAGCGGGTTCGCCTGAGCAGAGATGAGAGTCCGTCACCAACCCAGAATCTTGAACGGGGAGCGGAGTCGAAACTAGAGGCCGAGATGGAAGAAGAGGAACCAAAGGCTGCTCCGAGAGAGATGCCACCTTCCCTTCAGTACCATCTTTTCATGAAGAGTATGGACGGGTTCTACAATCCAGCACTCGGGCGCACCAGTTTCTACCCCGGAAGTTTGTTTACTCTCTCTCAGATCAGACCGTGTCGCGCTAGTGGCTAACGCGTAGTGCAGACTGGGCTACGCAACCACTCAACTTCTACTCCCGGCCGGTGGACGAGCTCCCCATCTCTTCGAACGAGGATCAATGTTTGCCATTCAGTACCGCCGCCTGCAACCGTAGTTCGTTGGTGGCCATCGGTGACGAAATGGGCCGTGTGCGTCTAGTCGAGACCGCCAAAGACGAAAAGCCAGGATTCATAAAGGAGTTCCTCTCCTTCCAGTGCCACGAAAATGCCATCTTCGATATGTCGTGGTCTCCGGACGACCTCCAGCTCGCCACGGCGTCCGGAGACCAGTTGTGCCGCGTCTTTGACGTCACCAAGCAGACACAGCTGTACCAGCTGAAGCAGCACCAGAACAGCGTCAAGCAGATCGCATACAACCCGCACAACCCGTTCATGCTTGCGTCCAGTGCGCGCGATGGAACCCTCAACATCTGGGACTTGCGTGTGGCAGGAACGAAGATCTCGGAAGGTCGCGATGTCGTCACGGTCCTGCAGCCGGTCGAATGCATCCGTGGGGTCCATACCACAGCCGGTCGAAAGCCGAAGGTGAACTCCGTCACAGCGGCGGTGTGGATGAACGAGCACCGTGTGGCGACCACCTGCGAGCACGATGCGCAAATCAAGGTCTGGGATCTCCGCTCGCGCGTCTTCCGCAAGAAGAATCCGCAGGCAGTCGAGAGCTCCGCGTTGCCGCCAAACCAGTACAGAGATTACGGCATCAGCTCGCTCACGATCTCGCCCGACGGCCAGAGGATGTACGCCGTGTGCAAGGACTCCAACGTCTACGCGTACGCGCCCCGCCATCTCTCCAAGGGCCCGATCCACGCCTACAGCCATCCGCGTCTGCACGCCGAAACTTTCTACGTCAAGTGCGACATCAGCCGCGATGGTAAATTCCTCGCCACCGGCTCGTCCGATCAGGTCGGCGTCGTGTTCCCGACCGAAGAGCGTTACTTCAACCCCCGTGTCTCCGCCAACTTCAGATATAAGGACGGAGAACATGCTCTCGCCAGCACCCTCAAGGTCGGAAAGGGCGTGGCCCTCGTTCGTGGTCACGATAGGGAGGTTACCGACGTTGCCTGGACCATGAACCACGATCTCGTTACCGTCTCCGACGGCTGTCAGGCCCGCTGCTGGAGGCAGGACGGTAACGGATTCGAGGCTGAGGATATGAGAGACGGTGGTGAGACTAACGGTAGGAGGTGGGGCTGGGGCTGGGCGCAGAGGAATTAGATGCCGGCCCGATTTGCTCTTCTGCTTTCCTTTGACTTTTACTTTTCCTTCTACTCTTTCTTGTCCATAGGGATCGCTCTTTCCTGCCATCCTTTACCTTTCTTTTTCTTTCTTCTTTTTCTTTTTCTTTCTTTTTCTTTCTTTCCTGTCTAGGGATCGCTCCATATCATATCCGTGTTTGTATTATTAGGGTGTTTCTTCTGCGGGCGTTGGGATTGGTCGATGAATTTGGCGATCCACGAGTGGGGGTGGGTCTTTGGTCGGTGGTGCGCAGTTGCTTGAGAGAGAGAGAATGGAATTGGCGGGTTCTACATAATAAGTGCTTCTTGGTCCGTATGAACTCGAACTGGTGCGGCGTTAGAGTGGATGAAACCTCTATCCTATCGTAGGACGATAAACAGTCTCATCATGATCCGTCAAGATCGATCAGCCCTCGGTGGCATGAGCCCGTACATACCAACATTTTCATTATGGATGAACATTAGAGTACATGTCATGATGCGGGGCGAGAGGCTAGAAGCAGTCCTCAATGCTGCCGATGAGAAGTTATTCTTGCTGTAATACTCGGGATATTGCAATTGCGGTGGGCGGGACGGACCTACCAGTACCTATACCTATTTTCACTACCTGTCCTTGATGGTTTTGGTTTTGGTTTTGTTTCATGATTTCGCATTCGACTGTCGACTGTGCGGATCATAGTGATTTGGGTGTATTACTCTGGTCCCAGGTATTCATCCAGTTGATATAGGCGGTACCTGATCTGATACCGACCTCTCCAGTGTCATCCATCTCCGGTTAAAAAAACCGCCATGGACTCGAGCGAGTGATATCGTGTGAATACTAGTATAAGTAGTATCAACGAGCACCCTCCGAACCGACATCTAGTTGGAATTGTACCTCCTAGGCGGCTAGGGTGAATGGAAGTAAGTAGAGTATGTATGGCTCTGCGGCTGCAGCTCTACCCGCTAGATACATAGGATCCTTCTCGGCGGGCAGGTCTGTGGATCCGTGACGAAGGGAGGATGGTTGTCTGTACTCTAATATCTACCGGTTGGAGCGAGGTCGAGACTCAAGACATGATCAAGGAAAGATGGGCGGGGGTACTTACTATAATACCTAGTAGATAGATTATGGGTTGTCGTTGACCCATTGAGGTTTACTGACGTGTGTGAACCGGTATGTGCTCATCTCGAATTTATCAACGCATTCACGCATCGAGTTGTGGTTGCCACTCCCCACAGCGCCTATTCACTCCAGTATGTAGTACTATTAGAAAATTGTCCACGCCGCAGCCGCGCCAGCCCGTCCGTCAAATTACTCGGCTAGTCAAGAAGGCTATACTACTATGGTAATGCCATAGTCCACCGAACAGCTACCTACCGAGGTATCCAGCCACCCCCCCCCCCCCTTCCCCCCCTCACCTCCCCTCCCGTCCCCCAGATCTCGCCCTCCCCCTCCCCATCATCTCTCCCCCCCCGTCCCTGTGGATCATATCCGCCGCGCTAACAACCGAAGCACGCATACTACCTACTCATTATCGATCGAGATTGGGAGCACGGATGTGCTTCCCGAGTGATCACCAATGACCGATTTGATCAACCGGAAAATCGAGCTGGAAGATCGAGCTGGAAGCGGTATCGCTGAGCTGTGGGCTGTGGGCAGTGGGCAGTGGGCAGTGGGCACTGTCTGGGCGGGCCCCGGAGATGCGGGCTATGTATGGGGGACTGTAAGGTGCGTAGCTGGGCGAGCGGGGTAACTACTGGGTAAAAGTAGGCAGGAGATGAGATATGGGAGATGGGCGGCTGCGTTCAGGGAAGATGGAGTTTGGATGGGATTATTGTTATTACTATTGCTGTTATTATTGTGTCTGCGGGAACGGACGTGCTCACGGATGACCTACCACTTATCTACATAGTAGGCAGGTACCGGTATCGTAGGTAGCCGCATCCTACATACATACTCCACTCTATTCGCAGGCGGATGCGGGTACCAGGTGTGTGGTGGGTGGGTGATTTACCCGTCTGTCTGTCTGACCGTCTGTCTGTCTGACCGTCTGACCTGCCTGCCCACCTGCCTGCCTACCTGCCTGCCTGCCTACCTGCCTGCCTGCCTACCTGCCTGCCTGCCTTCATATGACCTGCATTCCCCCATCTCGGCTGCTAGAGTACTCGACATATATACTCGAGTAAACATATGCAAGGAACCGAGCGACGGGGGTGGGCCCAGGGAGGGAATTAGTTGTGTGTGCATGTGCAAGGTTAACCGCCACGCGACTCGCGAGGAGGCGGGTTAGGGGTTTTTTGGCCGGGGGATGGGGGGGAAAAGGGGAGGGAGGGTGCAGGGTGTGGACTTTGGGATGATGGGTGATGGGATGGATCTCCGCCGCTGCTGGATGTCGCCAGCTGGAAAGTGGAGACTCGACGGCTGGAGAGGGCTCTGGGCCTACTACTATATAGATACATGATGTACCTTTCTATCTAGGTATCCAGGGAGAGGGCTGGTACTGCGTAGGGCCTATTACTATCTATACCTTTACTATAGATACGCACGGTGCGGTAATAGTAACTACCCATTCGTTTCACTGATGATGGAATTGAGGCCGGCCGATGCATTTGTAGATGGCTAGATGGTTACTCTACCTGCTCTGCTCGTATGTACTTGTCGATTGGGGATTAATAACCAATTACATAGTTGTATTGGAATCCGGAGAAGCCCTGAATCGAGACGTTTGAGACTCGAGAGTCGACATGCCTCGGTACCGGCGTGTCAGCCTCGTGGACTCGCAATGCCGGTAGGTAGTCTGCAAAGGCCGTACCGTATGCGACGATGCTTGGTACAGTTGAACCGAATTTCTCTCTTGCACTTGCCCCATCGTTTGGTGGCCTGTTCATCCTTCTGGATAGGGGGCTGCAGAGGTGATGAGTGAGTCCAATGAGGAAGATGTTTACTCCGGAGCTACTCCTAGGTAGTACATGGCATATAGTAGGCAAGTAGATGATGGTAGAGGGGAAGGAGGTTAGAGCAAATAGTATCCTCATACTTGCTCTCCATGGAGTACCTCTGTAGATACTTGCCCCTCCCACCGAGCCCCACATTCTCATACTGTCGCACGTACTGCACTCCTGCGTTTCTTCACACGATGGAATCGACAAGATGCTGGCTGCAGGTGGCAAGTAAGGAAGCAGCCTGCCAGCCAGCATATTGATAGTATCATAGCATAGTACCTACCCATGGACCATCATACCACGATAGAGTACCGTACTTCATGCAGAGTCCACGGGCAGGGTGCAAGATCGGAGAGCTGCACGTATCTACCATCTACATGTACACACGGTACATACCTACACACTCTATCCACCCAGGAAGCCGTCCAAGGGGCTGTGTGTAAAATCCCCAGAACAAAGTCGTCGTCCGTTCTCCCCATTCGCGTGGCGAGTCTCTCGATCACTTCCACTCACTCTCCACCACCACCCTTCGCCACCACAACCACGGCGAGTCAGTCGCTGAAGAGACCGGGAGAAGGAGATTGAGACACTTGGATCGATCGTGAGGCCTGGACCACTAGGAACTACATACCGGCACTCTAGATATACTACCATCATAGGTACTCTACCCACCATAGACACCTAGTACTCTGCAGACCGCCCCCCACCCCCTTCCCGAACAGCACTCTGTTCCGGCCTACTCTACTGGACTCGACAGTAGCTGCGGTACGGATCCCCGCTTGGCAAAAGCGGGTGAGGCGAGCGAGAGCGATCAAAGAGCTGCTGCTGCTGTGGGTTTACACGCTTCTTGTTTTTTTTGATTTACTCCCCGAAGCCCTGTCGACAGCTCCTTCTACTCGATCGTTGCTACTCTATTGTTCTCTCTCTCTCTTCTCTCTCTCTCTCTCGCTCTCTCTCGCTCTCTCTCGCTCTCTCTCTCTCGCTCTCTCGCGCGTGCTCTCTCTCCGGAACGCACACACACACTCTCTCACACTTCTTCGGACGCCGTTTTACGAATCTTTAGTCGCCTGCAAAGCGGAAAGGAAAAAAAAAAAGAAAAGCAACGGGAAAAAACTCTTACTGGAAAGGAACGGGACGAATACGGACGTCGCTCGGATTTCACGGACCCACGACTTTGACTTACAGCGCACACTACGAACGAACCCATTCACTCGACTCGACCACCGACTCGACCGACTCCACCGATCGACTCAACTCGAACTCGAAATCGAACTCGAACTCTCCACGACCACCCCGAGAGCACAGACGGACTCCTCGCAACCCCCAACCCACGCTCATTTTCAAACCGACGACCGCCCCGCCCGCTCACCGACGCCGACGCCGAAACGCTCACGCTGACCCTCGACCGAACCCGTCCACCCGCCCCCCCGGATACCTAATAACCCAATACCTAATAAACCCGCGTACGGACGCACACACGCACCGAACGGCCGCCTTTTCCTGCCCACGGATCGATCGATAACCGCCGCCGCCGCCGCGAAGGAAGCCCAAAGTCAATGGGAAGATGTCGTTGGAGGGATTGGACTCAACACAGCTGTGGGAATCATTTGAGGATGCTCAAGCGGAGCCTGGAGGATGGTAAGCAAAAGCACGCACGCAACGCACGCACGAAGCCGTTCGCTTCCTTTCCGCTGGGCGCACACGCGCGCGCACACTCGCACTCGCACACACGCACAACATGTTGGCATCACCACCAACACGTCGCTCTCCTGCCTGCCTGCGGCTGCGGCCGGGCAGTTATGCAGCTGCTAGCGGTCGTACGGGGAGGAAAAAAGGGGATGCAATGCGGGGAGAGCGCGTGTGCGAGCGACAGCGGGAGCGGGAGGAGAAGGAACCGGAGGATTGCCGTTTTTGAGGAACCGGTTGGCTAACCGGGTGGTTTTGCGTGTGCGCCCTGCAGGTTATGGATCAAATACATTTCGCGCGACGAGGTGGAGCTGCTGAAGAAGGGGAGCCATGGTGCAGACGAGATGCGACAGGCGGCTGCGACGGAGCCAGACGATTCGCCGCTATACGGGTTCATCCGTTTCCGGCGTCGCAATGTGTTGGTCAAATGCATTCCCGAGGGGACATCGAGAGTTCTGAAAGGTGAGCGCGCGCAGGAGCTGGGGGGGGGGGGGGGGAGGGAGAGGGAGAGGGGGAGCAGTTGTGTGGGTAGTGGGAAAGGGTCTTTTCTTCTTCTTCCTCTTTTTTATTTTTTTATTTGTTGTTTACATGTTTTGTTCCCTTCATTCGTTCGTTTCGGATTGGGTTCTGTTGGTGGTGGTTGTGGTGGTGGGGAATTGGAGGGAGATCTCCACACGAGAAACGAGAAAGAAAGAAAAAAAATACTCCAGATGAAACTCTTCGAATTTTCTGGGGCTTCCTGCTGACACGCGTGTGGTGATCGCTCGGTAGCCCGATCGCAGGTTCATTTCCAATTGGTCGCCGAGCGATTCTCGCCGCACGACACCATCGTCACCATCTCTGATCCCAAGGAATTGACCGACGCGGCGCTCAATTCAGTGTGCGGCTCACACACGGCCACGGCATCCATATCGTCATCCAACAGCTCGTTGCGACAGCGTCGACTAACGGATATCGCCGAATCTGCCGACGAGGAAGGAGGAGGGGCAGGAGGGGGAGGAGATGAAGCGTCGCCTAGCCGGCGTGATAATTACAACAAGAGAAAACACACAGTTCAGCATGTTGTGCTGGGAGGCAGTGGTGGTGGTAGTGGCCTGGCAACAGCGACCGACGGGGCTACTGTCGGCGCGCTCGCGGGGGCGCCTAACTACTCCGGCGTGGCTGTTGCTGTGGTTGTCACTTCCTACGACCCGGCTGTGTCAGATGAGCGAGGGGCCGGTGCACCTGCAATTCAAGACAGGGATCCGACCGCGCCGTCGTTCTCCCTCTCAAAAGGAGATTTTCCCTCCACATCTGCAAATACCTCCTTGAGCATCACCACCCCATACGACTCGGGTACATCTTCTCTGTCAGAGCCCCGGCGAAAGTCCACTTCCTCAGCATCGCGGCCGTCGGCGTCTGACATCTATTCTCAATACCCGTATGTGCCAAAGGTCAAGCTCGGTCCGCGTCTCCATGTAGAGCCCCCTAAACGTCCACACACGTCGAACGAGCGCGAGCGAACGAAGACCTTTCAGCCGTCGACTGAAGAACTGCGAGCCGCAGTCCCTCGATCCGTTCACATCCCGCCAAGAAGAACCACCTCCGGTTCCCGAACTCCTACTACCCCCGTCCATTCACTTTCAATCCCTGAACCGCAACTCCCACCCTCACCCACCACTCCGACCTCGCTCCACTCCTTTTCCATCTATTCAAGCTCAGCTTCCGTCAAGACTTCTGCTACCGACGGCCCTACACCAGAGAAACAACGTTTGATGAGAGCGTTGCAATTGAGGAGACAACAGCAACAACAATACCAACAACAACAACAACAAATCGCAGAGCAGAAACAACAAGATAGAGCCGAAGAAGAAGAAGAAGAAGAAGAAGAAGAAGAAGAAGAAGAAGAAGAAGAACAGGAAGAAGAAGAAGAAGACCTAGACCTAGACGACGAAGACAATCGATCGGACGACTCAATCGATCCCGCTCAATCTACCCCTATCGCTTCCACCATGTCCCCTATCGATGACGATGTCCACAATGTTGCCGACTCTGCTCCTGCAGGCTCCTCCGATGAGACCCGTCTCGATAAAACGGAAGGAGGCGAAAACAACCAGGCGGGAAAGGAAGAAGATAACAGCACAGGTGCTGCTTTGAACTCCCCGATCGATAAAGATGGCAAGCTGGAGGGTCGCGAAGAGCCCCTGACACCGGAAAGGGAGAGGGAAGACGATGTGGACGCGTCCAAGGAGGACGAGGACGATGAGGAGGACAATGGGCACGACCAGGTGAAACCCGAGCCGACACCCGAGACAGACGTCACAGCTACCGAGCATCCTTCCCCGGCGGAAACTGAGGATGATAAAATAGAAGGTACGACTAAAGTACGGGATGATGTCGACGAGGAGAGTGACGGAGAGTCCATAGTGTCACTCGAAACGCAAATGAATGAGTCAAGACAGGTGACGAAGCCTACCACCACTGCCACTACCACCACTACACCTACTCAAGTACCTACTGCTGGCAAGAGCATCCACCTAGCGGCCGATCGCAAAGCGTCGTCCGATGCCAAAACAATGCCTCCGCCAAAGGCGAAACGAGTCGAACGATCATCCACGATTCCTCCGGACGAGACGCCCGTCGTCGAGACCGCTCGCTCCGTATCGGCTCCGTTTCTCAAGAGCGCACGGGTGGAGTCTAAGCCGGTGGTCGCGAAGAAGGTGACTGTGGGAAGTGGTGGTGCTGCTGCTGCTGCTGGCGGTGGTGGCAGCGTGTCTCAACGTATCAAGCAGTTTCAGCAGCTCGCGTCCACGAAGCAGAAGGCTACTTTCGTCGTCCCGTCTCGGACACAGTCCGTGAGCAGGAGCAACTCCCCTACCCCGGAATTCTTGGCCAACCGTCCGCCGAGCGCCATGAGCAACCGTCCTCCGAGTGCTATGAGCAACAAATCTCCGCCGAGAGTCAACAGCATGTCGTTCGATTCCACCGGTCCAGCTCCTCCATTCTCGCTCGCGCCGTCGCCGGCGACAATATTGCACCGCCAGTCGATGCCTCCACAGTCGTTGATAACGGAAACTTTGCGCGCGGAACCCGTGCGTGCCAAGCTTGAATTCGTCGAGAAGGATAACAGGCCGCAACTCCAGGTTACCACAAAGATCTCGCGAGAGCCAAGTATGATGCAGTCCCCGAGCGTCCTGACCAAATCGCCTTCCGTAACATCTCTCTTGTCGCCAATGGAGAGGGACCCGTCGACACCAGACATCCTCACCATGCCCCCTCACAAGCTCGTCGAGGTCCCGCCCAATGAGCCTGCGCTCCGTAGGAGCAGCGTCGACTTGACCGGCAGGGGCCGCCGAATCACCTCGGACAAGGATCAACGACCACGGATCTTCTCGCGGAGTCCCAAGCCTAAGGATCTTGACGATGTGCCCGAGGGAGGAGTGTCTGCTTCAGCAGCACTCACAGGCGGCGCTCGACGTGGCTCGTCCTCGTCGGCAAAGTCGCCCAAGAGCCCCAGTTTCCTGCAGCGCGTCAGCCATTCGTTGACCAGAAAGAAGGACCTTTCTCCTCCTCCTTCTCCTCCTCCTTTCGCCGCGACTCCGGTATCGGCACCGAAACCGGCACCGCCGCAGCCAGACGAGTCGGCCAAGAAAACATTCCTCCACGCTGGATCCATCAACGTCCAACTCCCGGACACGATGCTGTGGAAGCGGAGGTACATGAAGATTGACGAGGACGGATGGCTATTCCTGTCCCTGACCGACGACGAGGTATGGTCACTATCGATCGCCCACTCTGCTTCTCGGGCGATGGCTAACGGTGAATAGAACGCGCCGCAAACCAGGCGCTACCACATCTCGAGTGAAGTGAGGAAGATTGATCTGCCCGACGTCGATGAGCAGGAGCTCCCCTACAGTGTTCGGTTGATGCTGCTGGAAGGTGGTATGCTGCAGTGTGCCTGCCAGAACAGTGCCGAGCAGAAGCAGGTTCTTGGTGGTTAGTTTTCTCTCCCTCCCAAAAGGTGCAATGAACACGGGCTAATACGGATGGAAACAGTTGTGCGCCGGTGTTTTGATAAGTAGAAGCAAGCTTGAGCTAGCTTGAGCTAGCTTGAGCTTAATCACCTGGATGTTGTTGTCCTTGTATTATTGTGTCGCGTTTGATACCACCAACCAGAACCAATTTCTAATATACATAATTTCTCTGCCCATTATCAAATCAGTCATTGCTACTACATTGCTACTACTACATCTTGCCTATTGTACAATTATTACTTTTTATCTTGATCTTACCTTACCTTTTTTATCCCACCCACTACTTACCATACGTTCATTCTCGTTTCTCGTTTCTATAGAGCAGGTTTTTTTTTTTTTGGTTTTTTGGTTGTCCAACCGCCCCCCTCCCTCCCTTACCGCACCTTTTTAGTCCTTTTTTCCTTATACGGGTTGAAGCCAACCCTACACTACTCACCTACTCACCGGCTTTATCCTGGTGAACTACCTACATCCTGTCTGCATTTCTTTTACTGTCATCTTGTGTGTGCCCGTTTGGTGTGTATGCATGTGAATACGCTCCGTTTGTCACGACGACAAGCCTTTTCCTTGTTTACTTGTACTATTTTTTTTCTTTCTCTATTGACTGGAGTTGTGTAAGGATGGGAAAAGGGGGGAGGGGGGGAACACTGGGGGAGTTCGGTATCTTCATTCATTCTTCAATTCGTTCTGGATATTTGTTTACTCTTCAATCCGTTTATTCGTTTATCCTTCATTCTTCCATTCTGAATATTTGTTTATTCGTTCATTCTTCAATCCGTTCCGGGAATTCACTGACTGGGTACATGTGGCTGGGGGTTTGTTTTTTTGTATTCTACAACTGTAACTGTATTTATATTTATATTTTTGTCTGTATTCGCTAGAGGGGTGGTTTCGAGTAGAAGGTGGGAGGGGGGAGACGAGGGGGAGATGATGTACCGTAGATAGTACAAGTATAGACTTCAATATGCTGCTGCTGGGCTGCTGGTGGTGGTGGTGGTGGGTAATAGATTGGTAATTGGGATAGATTTTGGCAATGAGTGTCGCTCTGGTCACTGTTGTCTAGACGGTGATAAAAACCCATTGTCGAGCACTGCATAATACTCACGCAGGATCACTCATCGGCGACTCACACTCGCGCTAGTGATATCTCCAACCGAATTCTCAGTGGGTGCCAAATACAGGTAACTATATCATATCATACAGCCCCAAACAAGTTCTCTCTAAAAAGTGGAGAATGGAAAAACGCCGTACCTATCAAAATACCTAACAAAAAAATACCCCCAAAGCCTAAACCAAGTAAAACTGCATCGCACGTCTATCATATCCTACACCTACACCTACATCTATATCTACATCTACAAAGCCGGTAACGGAGTCCTACGTCACCAATTAGTTAGCAACCATCCCCATCCCGGAGTCACGAGTGTTGTAGTTATAATACGGGCGACATACCTGCAAATCGGACACTGCAGCCTAAATCGCATCCAGCCCTCGAGGCAATGGGAGTGGAAGACATGTCTGCACGGCGTGACCATATAGCCCCTCCTACCGAGCAGTCCATCTCTGCCATCGGCAGCGCCCGCAACCGGCACGTCGACGGTCTGCATACACACAACGCAATCGAAGCTGCGCATCCTGCCGTCGTCCGTCGGCGTGCCCATTTCCTGCGCCGCCTCCTCGTCGGTCGCCGGGAGCGGGCAGTGGTAGTCGTACACCTGTGGCAGCGAGTGGGACGGGATCAGGAAGCGCGGTCCGAAGATGTCCTGCACCAGCAGCGCGATGATTTGCAGCCCTACCCAGCTGGCAATGATGAACACGGCCATGGGGTTGGTCGCCGAGTGGAAGATGTTGCCCGGGTAGAGGTAGATATAGCCTACGCCTGCGAGGCGGCAGATGGACGTGCCCAGAACAAATTCCCAGCGCAAGGCCTTGCGGCAGCCGCGCATGATGTTGCGGTAGATTTGTGGGATCCAGTAGGAGTTTATGATTAGCAGGACGAGATGCACCAAGATGTCGCGGTAGAATGGGGGCCAAGTTGCGGCATGGAGGGAGAAGAAGAGGATTGCGATCAGCGCGAAGTAGAAGCGTGTGTGTAGGGCACTGATTTCAGCGTTGACTTCGTCGTCGGTCACGGCGGTGGCGGTTGCTGTGGGGGGTATGATAACGGGGGTCTGTGGGACGGCTGTGGCTGGGAGGGGGAGACCATCTGAAGGAGCAGTAGCCGGTGGAGGCGGAGGAGGAGCGGCGGGAGCCAGCGGAGCCGATTGGCGTTGGACTTTATATGTGGAGACCAGGAACCGCATTCCAAACACCGCCGAGAGCATCAGGTAACAGAAAGATGCCGCGACCATGGGC
Organism: Tricharina praecox; assembly: GCF_024521635.1. Lineage (NCBI taxonomy): Eukaryota > Fungi > Ascomycota > Pezizomycetes > Pezizales > Pyronemataceae > Tricharina > Tricharina praecox. The sequence goes on along the minus strand of NW_026250434.1, from coordinate 92,876 downwards.
AGGAAACAGGCGCGTAGGAAGATGGCGACTATCATGAAAGTGAAGAAGAAGTATCCATCGACCACAGCCATCATGGTAATCGTCCAGAAGCTGACTCTACTGATAGTGCTGAGAGTATTGGAATCGTTCATCTGGCGTATTAGGATCCATATCTGTAATGCCGCAACTGCTGCCGCTCCCAGTCCCAGATGCGAGGCCTGACTGTAAAACGGCTCCACCTTCTGTCCCTCCAGCTCGTCGGCAACGAGGACAACTCCACAATTCGGCGAATACACCATGACCGTTGCTTCGAGCGGCGGAGGAGGCGGTAGTGAAGACCCCGTCGGAAACCGCATCTCCCGTTCAATCTCCTGCATAATAATCTTCGTATCCGTATGCATTCCCGGCCTGTGTTCGAACAGCGGATCAACGGGGTGAAGCTGGATGTACGCAATGTACTCGCACTGCGGCTCCTCGGACAAGGGCATGCCGTCGATTCCGGTCAGCCACGGTGCATCCATATACCGTGTCGCCTCCATCTTCTCAACCACCTTCTCGATCGACGGTAGTAGGAGGGCCTTCGACTGGTTGTACTCCTTCTCGTGGAGCATGAAATGCGGCAAGGCGAATATTCCGGCGAATCTGCAAACCATCAGTCGCGGCCCCAACAAGACTACATGTAGATGATGACCAACCGTTCCGAAGTCGTCGCCGCGACCATCTCTCCCGTTTCCGAAAAATGCACGCCGTTAAGCATCACATCGACCACACTCCCACCATCCTCATCCCTGATCCTGAGCGCCATCTTGACCTCCACCAGCCCGCTCTCCTTGGCAGCCTCAGTAGTATCCTCGATGCTAAGCATCAACTTCCCCGCGTCGAGCGCCGTCAAGTTACTCGGGTACGTAACATTCGATTGTGCCGTCGTTGGCAGATCCGGAAACTCCTGCTTCTTCCAGCGGCCCAACACACTCCCCGTAGCATTCCTGTAGACCGTTGCGCCCGACTTTCGGGGCCGTAGCACCTCCTCCACCTCCGCCCCCCGCTTTGCCAGCAGCGGCTCCGCAAAGCTCTTCAACAGTTTCGCCCGTATCCCCCTCCATTTCTCGCGCACTTGCCCCGGCGGCGTGGGCGCATCCGTCAACAGACCCGTCAGGTTCCCGGGATGTCCGAAGGTCGAGTTTCGTAGCACATCGAGGCTGTATCGTTCGTGAGCTATCTCGTTGATCGCCTCCTTGCTTCGGTCAGGCCCTTGCCCGTCCGGGAAGAAGAAGATGATCAGGAGGATCAGAATCACTAGCGCACGATTCTGCTCCATGCCGTTGTGCTGTGTTTCGAAGGCAGGTGGCGCGGGGGAGTTGTAGAGAGATGAGCTCGAGCCCCGGTGGCCTGCCGTGTCATGTCACGATCCCTGAAAGGCCTCGTGTAACATGCTTACGTGAACCAAAAAGCAAAAGATCTAGGCCCGAATCCGGGTTTGAACCGGAGACCTCCTGCACCCAAAGCAGGAATCATACCACTAGACCATTCGGGCTGTTGATGAAAGTTCACAAATGAAACACATAAGAGAATAGTTTATCATGTTTCTAGATGGTATGTATAACTTTTCAGACACCGCTAGCCTTCTAAAGAATGGACTTCCCCGTGTTGATGCAGCGCCGCCGCCTACATACTCCCGCTACTACGTCTTCCCCCTACTCCCGCTGCTATGTCCTCTGCCGACACGCCTCGCCCTCGCGGTCACTCCAAGATCCTCAACCGCAATCCCGAGCTTGGACGCCAGGTACTCCCTCTCCTCGGCCTCCCACTCCGCAAATCCTCCGTCCACAGCAATACTCAACCATTCCTTCTTCAGCCACTTCAAAACTATTTCCCTAGCCTTCTCTACAGCCTCAGAATCTGGCAATGTCACATCCGCCAATCCAAACAAGAGCACCTTCACATTCCGTCTCTCCACGGTCCCCGCAACGCACTGCAGGAATTCATCCACCACGCTCTTGTCGCGACAAACGACGAGTTTATGTACTCGCTTGACCAGGCGGACAAGGTATCGGTCGCCCAGTTCAGCCGCAGCAACTCGCGCGCACGCAGTCGACACTGGGTGCAACAACATCTCTTCCCACCTCGTCTTCAGCGGCGAAGTCTTCACCTTCGCTGCAAGTTCCGAAACAAACAGAAACATCCTATACGCATTCTTACTGCCTTGTTCTGCCAGGTATTCCTCTGCCGTCGCCACCAGTCTCTTCAGAATAGCGTCCGACATGGAAATCAACGGACGCTTCCACACTCGCACGCCCTCCGGCGTCGCAAGTATCCGTAGACACGCCTGCACACCCTCTTGGAGCCTCTCCTTCAACACGGGGCTTGCCTCGACCCCCTCCAGGAACGCCGGGATGCTCACGGCGCACACATCGCACTTCACTAGCCAAAGCGGCATTGAGCTCCAGGCCGAGGCCAGCGCGAACGCCCACAGATCATCCGCGCAGAGGAAGTCCGCGGCCACAGCGAGCTCCAGTGCCTCCTTCACGGACCCCAATCCCAGTGCGGCGGTATCAAAGTCGAGAGCGCACCACGCCGCCACCCGGCGCGCCGCGGAAGCGGTGACAACGTCGTCCCGTAGCGTAGCCTCGTCGCCCAAAGAGTCTTTGAACCCGCCGGAGAACAGTGAGCGGAAGTAGGGGATCCTCGCGGCCAGCAAGCCGCGATGAACGCGGATCCGGTCCAGCACCTTTTCCGAATCTGAAGCTCTGACGACGAGCGTGAAGTCCCGTGTCTCGAGTGCGTGCTGCGTCAGCGCGTCCACGATCTGCGGATAATCGCCGGGTGCAATGGTCGCTATCTGTAGGCGCTTGAGGGCTGTTTCTCCGCCGGAGGCGGAGGGGTGATGGATTTCTAGGCCTCGTGGACAAAGCTTGCCTGTAGCAACAACTAGCTTGTCCGTGCCGAAGAGGACGCGGTGCGTATACGTGAACACGTCTGGCTGGAGCTCCACACAGAGGTCGCCATCGTCCGATGAAGGTACGGGACAGGGCGTACTAGTATAGAGGGGATGGGAGTAAAGCACTGGGTCTTTCGGAGGTTCGAGGTCGGTTGCGCTCATGGTACAGTGTATAGTAGAGGTTGTGGGGAACTCATAACGGCTAGGTAAGGTCAGCATCAGTCAATTCGAGCTCTACCACGAAGTAGTACTAGTAATACAAGGGTCCAGTCCATCCGCCTATCACCACCCGCAGCTCGCTCCCGCCAAATCTAAGTCCCCTCACAATCATCCCAAATTCCGTGTAAAGTCCCACCCATCAAATGCGAGAGAAAAAAAGAAAAAAAGAGAAAACATACAAAAAAATACAAAAAACCATGAACGCAAGCAATACAGTCCCTAAAACAACAAACGCCTCACAAAAAATATCCGCTGTACATGCCTTCATCCGCGCCCATTTGTAAGATCAAACACCATTTCGAGCATTAAACATTTTCCATCTACGTCCTGCCATCCTCTTCTTCACCGGGTTGCACCACCCAGTCATCTCCAGCACTGCGTCCTACCACGTCTGCACCGAGCCCGCGCAGCCACCTCTCTTTACGCCGGCGATCACCGCCCTCAACGGCCAATCTTGCCGCACGGGTCTTGCGCTTTCCGCCGAGACTGAGCAGGTTGCTCGCCCTGCGGCGCTCTTTCTCCATCATGATGTCGAACCGCAGGATACTGCGGACATAGGGGGCGACCTCTGTAGCTAGCGTGCGGAGTGATGGGTATACGCAGCTGTGAGTAGTCGCCGGCGTGGAGGCGAACATGGTCTCGGCTTTCGATAGCGGGGCGAAGAGGTTCTGCAGCTGCATACGTGAGACACCATCTTCCTCGTGGCGTGAGGTGATGGACTCCATGATTGTGGAGTTACTGAGGGGTGGCAGCGTGAGCGACATTTTATGCACTTCACTGGTGAGGTAGCTGCGGGCGAGGGAGCGCGTGTACACGGTGATTTCGGTCTCGACCGAGCCTGGAACGATGTGGGGTTCCGTTTGGAGGATGCTGTAGCCGCAGAGATCGTCCAGCCTTGTTTTTCCGCTCCTCTTAGGAAGGGAGAAATCTAGCTTTGGCTGTTTGGCTTGTCAGCTATACTGTACTATTTCGCACCATTGGTAGTGATTGGGGAATGCACATACATCATCATACGAACCAGAAAGAGATGCAAACGCATCTGCATCACTCCTGGCACCAAAGAAGGTCTCCGAGATCTCGAGTGCAGCCAGCCTATCGGCACGCTCATCCGTCGGCATCGCATCGACACATCGGCGGATTCCTTCATTCGAAGCACCAACATCAAGCCCGTAGCCTTCCCAGACATCCATCCACTTTTGCTCCTCCCTAAAGCCCTGTGTATCGTTCACCATGCCTGTTCCCGGGCAGTAAGTATCTTCGCTAACCACGCGAAGCTTCTCGCCGTTGTCAGCGATATCGCATCCTATGGGATACCTGCTGATCATCCAGTCGAGGCCTCCCTTGCGGTCTCCGACTGCCATGCGGCAGTAGAACTGCAGGTCCATGATCGATGAGCGAAGATCCTCCCGGTTAGCCTGCACGAGACCTTCCACTGCGGAACGCTGCAAGAGATGGCCCTCATTCGCAGCCATCAGCAGGAGGTGATCCACTAGCAAGGCTCTCGGTGGAACGGAGAAGCGCAAAATGGCATGAAGAGACAAATCATCCCAAGGGAGACGCGACTCATCGTTGCACGTAAGGACAACCGGGCGCTTCGACTTGAACATCAAGGTGATAACGGTGCTCCAGAAGCTCTTATCCTCATCGAAGAGAATATCCACTTCCTCAAAGAGGATGAGCGACTGTTTCTGACGCATCTGCATCTCGTCCTCAAGCTTTGCAACGACGTCCTTTGGTGTGGCCGCTGCAGTCTTGGCCTTCGAGAATGGATTATTCGTTTCCGAGGCGCTCTTGGCTTGGTGCACGAGATGGTTTCGACTCATATCACCGACCTGATCCAAGACGTCCTTTCCGCACCTTCTAGTCCCCGCATTGACCTCAAAGACAACATATCCAAGTTCTTTGGCCGTAGCATAAACAGCAGCAGTCTTCCCCGATCCAGTCGGTCCGCTGATGACAATGCTATTTGTCTTCTTGGCGTCCTTGGTCTTCCCGATGAGCTCATTCATCTTGTCGCCGGACCGGACGGTAGACTTCTTTGTCTTCACGGTAGGATTGAGCCAGTCATCCTCTTCGGGATCGGTAATTTCATCCATTATACTCTGCTCCCCCTCGCTGTCGACCATGAATCCATCCAGATCGTCACCCTTCTTCTTGCGCTTCTTCTTGACGGCGGCAGCCTTCGGTTTACCCTTGCGCTTTCCCTTTCCACTTCCACTCCCCCCATTCCCCTTCTCCACGTGTACCTTGTCGGTCCGCAATTCGATCAACCACTGCCGAAGGATATCCTTCTCGCGTCCGGTCTGCAGGATTTCACTGGCCGTCTCGGGGGCATATTTGACTTCCCACGGGGAGGACTCACACACGTGCATGTCGAACGCCGTGAGAGTCGTACCCAAGCGCTGGTAGAGCTTGAAAAGTGCAGGGTGCACGCTCATTCCACCAACGGTGAGATTATCACCAGAGTCCGAATCCTCTCCAGCTTGGGACATTGCCTTCGGATGCGGGAGCCTCGCAGAAACTCGGGGGCGGACCATCTCTTGGAGTAGACTTCCGGTGGTGATAATCCTATTGGGCACCTTCCCATCGGACAAGGCGCCGAGGTACTTTAGCGTTTGGTAATCCTCGGAGGAGACCATCTTTTTCAGCTTGAGCAGATCCAACGTCGAAGCTAAATTTTTGAGAATGTCCTCCTCGGCCGTTACAACGATGTTGGATCCCTTGAGCTTAAGATTATACTTAAAGTCGTGGGTATGAGCCGGCGCGATAACGTTGTCCGAAGTGTCGAGGCCACGAACATGGGCGGTTCCTCGGGGAGGCCAAGGCGCTTCCGGCAATGCAGGATTTTTGGCAACTCGGTCTGCGGCGGGGTTCCCGAAAGCAGATGAGAACACCCAGCTTCCCTTTCGCTCTCGACGTTTTTTTGAGGCTCCGGGAGATGGCCCCTGTGGAGGCGTGATGGCCGTGCCCTCAGTCTTTGTGTCCTCGTCGGCTGGAGTCTGCTTCATTTTCTTCCTTCCCGCAGCACTAAAGAATGGGTGCGCCGGTTTGTTGCTGGTGATCATGGTGCTGCCGGGCTTCGAATCCGCAGCCGCCGTCGTCTGATCTTTAGGGGACGGCAGCTTATCGTCGGACTTTTTGCTTCTAGGCTTTCTACCTTTTCCGGCCGGCTTCGATTCGATCGTAGCAGAATCCTCAAGTGCTGATGTATCCTTCTTCTTTCTAGCAGGTGGTGGTTTCTCCGGGGTTTTCTTCTTTCCGAGTAAAGCGAATGCGTTGCGCACCGGTGGTAATCCAACTCGTAGCTGCTGTGGCGGACTACTCGGCAGCATTATTGGGCTACTCATGGGAGGTCGCTGAGTCGGCGAAGTATCGCCCAGCCGTGAAGACGGATTAACGATCGTGAACATCCCCGATTCGCGGTCAAATTTCGCGCGGATCTTGAGGCTCGAACGCATCGGCGTCGAAAATCCAGACATGGTCCCACCCGGGGGAAGCACCGGGCTTGAAGGAAGTAGTGGCAGCGGAAACATCGGGCTCATCGGCGGCATGGCAGCAGCATTCTTTGGCAAAAGTTCACTCGCCACCTCCGACGACGCACGGATCACCAGCTTCGTATCCAACCGACTCACTTCGAGTCTACCACGCTTCTGGGGGGTGCTCGCGCGGCTACTGCTAGGAATCATCCCCGCCTCGTCGTCGACAGGCATGCGGAATGGCGCTTTTGCGGCTGCGGTGGTGACAATGGGAGCAACAGGTGCAGCCTTCTTCCTGCGTTTAGTCTTCCGCCGATTCGGGTCCATTTCCGTCTCCGCGACCACATCCACATCCATTGCCAACGCTCCATCCACCACCGCAATCCCCTTCCCCACCCCCACACTCGCAACCTCCTCGCCAACAACCGAAGACCCAACCGACGAGCTCGGCGTCAACGGGGCCGCAGCGGCAGTAACAGGATCAATCTCCGTACGGACAGATGCCAGGTTCATAGCCGACGAACTCGGGCGGGCATCATCCTTCGTATCCCTCGGCGGTAGAGCTGGCAGCTTGCCTTTGCGAGGCTTTGTAGCTTTTTTGCGGGCCCGCTTCGGCCTGGAGGAGGAGGTGGACGGGTCGCGCTCGGGGAGCTGCTCTTCGTTGTCGTTGTCGGAGGCACTCGTGGGGTTCGGAGTCGGTGCTCGTGCTCGTACTCGTGCTCGTGGTTGCTCCTGCTGCTGCTCCTGCTGCTCCTGCTGCTTCTTTTCGAATACTCGCTCTAGTTAAACGCACGGGTGTCAATACGAGCCAGCCAGTCGGTGGATCGAGAAACATACTCTTATCCGAAGTCTTCATGAAGAACGGGTGCGGAGCCACTGTGGTAGCCATGGTAGCCGTGGTAGCCGTGGTAGTAGTGGTCGGCGGGGGAGCATCAGGTAGCGAGGCGGCATTTTCACCACCAGTAGGCACGGTCTCCGGCGGAGAACCGCTACTAGCAGATGTGCGCATGGCTGTATAGTTCTCGTTAATTCACACCCATCCGCAAATTTCTGTCTGCTCCGAGTGTATGGAAAGAAGTGCAAGAAGTCCTCGGTTGGATTGGTTGGTTGTGCTGGCGCGTGAAGATTTCCGAGGAAGTCGCGACGAGGCTCAACTGGCTGGCTACCACTGGACTTGCAGCAGGACGCGGTCTGCTGGCTTGTGGTGGATGCGGTATCTAACTAGAGAAAACGGTATCTAACTAGAGAAAACGGTCTCTATAGAGAATTGAAAGGTAAAGCAAAGAGAATTAAGTAGAGCTGAAGGGACTGAGACTGACGACGAGGAAATGGAAGGAAAAAGGTAATGGAGGGACAGGGAGAGAGAGAGAATAGGAAATGGACCCGGGAATTCAATGGACAGTAGAGTACTCTCTTCACTCGACTGCTTCCCTTTCCTGGCTCGAAGTGCCGCCAGCGACGCGTGCTTTCGGTTAGAATGTTCAGATGGGTAAACGCGCATAGCGGCCAAGCCACAGCCTTCGTCACGAGGTCATGACTTAGCACCACAATCTGTGGCTGGAAATTGTTTCACGGGCCCACAAAGGTGCGTGGAGGGCATGATTAAGATCTGGTGGATTTCTTGTGGTCCGAAATTCAAGAAAAAGCAACTGGTCGTAGAACGTGTCGTATTTACCCAAGTTCCTACGTATTATGAGTACTTGAGTGGTTGTCCGCCGGAGAATTTCACATCTCACTTTCGTCGTTGGAGAAGACATGCATTTCTCCTCTCCTCGACGATACATACATGTAAACAGGAGTAACCAACCACGAGCACAATCAATCCACAACTTTTATCCCCCAAGCACACAGAAACAAGCGCCACAACAAATAAATATTATACACCCAAGTATTCTTCCGTCTAGACAACCATACTCTCGACACTATACGCGCCAGCGGCGAGCCCCTCCCTCCAGTATTCGCGTTTCATGGTCTCCTTCCTGCCACCCTTCGCCTTGGGCTTGTTGACTTCTCCCGAGAGCATGAACTCCTTTCCAACTAGCGGATCGACAATCCTTCGGAGCGCGAGTGCGCCGAGGGGAAGGATGGGGGATACTCCCTTAGCGGTGGATAGTGCCACTGGCCGGTCCTGTTTGATCATCTCCGATTTGCTGACGGCGGTTGCACGGGAGAGCATATTTTTGTGGCCGACTATCGTGCGGGCGACTGCGAAGCGTTCGCGGCGGCGCTTTTGCTGGTTCTTGCGGAGAGCGACAGGTTGTTTCTTGATCGTGACGGCCTTCGATGTCGTCGGTGCCCGGGCAGGTGTGGCTTCCATGCTGGTGGCTTCGGCGATGGCGAGAGCTGGTTCTTCAGCAGCGGCCTCCTCGTCCTGCGCCTCTTCTTGCTCTTGTACGGGTGGCGCCGGGGGCGCATTAACAACGTTTTTCCAGTCAACATGGCGGAAAAGTTCCTCCATAAGCCCCTTCAGATCCGCCGCCTGCTCAACCATGTCCAGCGCCTCCTCAACGTTCTCCATGAGTCCGAGTAACATATCGGGGGTCTCGGTCATGACCAGCCCGGACATTCCCACCGCATCGAGGGCGCACGTAAGAAGATCAGCGACAATGCGAACGTCTTCGATGCCTATGGTCTGGCCTGGCTCGTCCGATTCCTCGCACAGGAGCTCGTTTTCCAGCAGGCGGATGAGCAACATGATGGCATCGCTGGTGAGGGCACGGAGAGACTTGATGATCGTCGATGCGGGGAAAGTGGAGAGCCGTAGCAACGTAACCCGGACGATCTCGGCGCGATGGATCTCAAAGATCACAGACGTCTCGCCCTCTGGTACCGATGTTGTCGGCGACAGCGCCAGCTCGAGAGCGGTCAGAATCTCGGCCACCGGAAGGTCCGTCAGCGTGGTGAGGAACCACTGCAGAGTTCGCAAAGTTCCATCATGAGCTAGCAGCGCCTTCATCAGTCCCTCCTTGAGCGGTAAGAAAAGTGTCGAAAAGTTCCCGGATTCCAGGAGGTAGCGGAGCGCATTGGGCGGAAACATGGTTATGATCATCTGTTGCTCTTTCTCCTTGGACTCCGTAACCTCAAAAATCATGGACAACACAGCCGCGACGAAATCGGTGCGTAAAGTCTTGTGGGCGCTCTCGGGGATTTCGATATTACCGTCAACCGCCGAGTCCTCGCGCCTAGCAAGAGCCATAGATTCCTTATCCGGTGCAGACCCATCCTTCCCATCAACGTCCACCATGGCAGCGTCCTCCCCATCGGTGGAGGGCTTCTCCGATTGTCCAAGTTGAATTCCAACATACTCCGCAAACGCAACCTCAAACGCAACCACATTTTTTGATGCTTTAGCCTCCCGCAGCTGCTTGAAAACCCCCTCTGCCATTTGCTTCTCACTCTCTTGTCTTCTCACGAGGAAATGGCCTGATCTCCCAGTCTTGTAAGGTGCTGCAATACCCGCTCCGTCGATACCCCGGCCGAGGGAGTCAATCAGCAGTCCTTCCTTCGTCTCCGCACGCGAACGTGTAAGCTGGATCCCAACAATGCCGCTCTGAGAGTAACCCATGACGAGGTCCATATCCTGGATGTAGGTGGTGAGGAACACGCTTCCGATCGAGCTGGCACCCACCAGGGCCGAGGCGGGGGTCGAAGCACGTGAAATTGCGGTTGAAGGGTTGGAATCCTGGATGGATACACTGGCTTGCAGCGACGAAAACTTGGTGTCGTAAAGTGTAATCTCTTCATTCGTAGCCACCAGTACGGTCGAGGACGAGATCCGAAGCAATGACGTTGGGTGCACCCCGGGAATCGAGGAGGATTTGATGGGGAGAGTCGTCGCTATGGTCGGCCGAGACGGAACCAGATCGTAGGTTGTAAGGTTTTCCGCAGACAATTGGTAAAGCGTTCCGGTAGGGAAATGCACCGAGAACGTGGATTTAAACAGTTTCGCAACATTGCCAGTAGTCGGAAGCGGCAGCGAAATCAGTTCTCTTGGGTTCTTCTTTCCGGCGACAACAGGGACAGTAACGAACTGGACCGTGTACGCCGCGGGGCGCTTGGTCACAATCAGAAGCACCGCATCATCAGCGCCCTCCGCAATCGCAATATCGGACCGATTGCTGAAGATCGCCTTGCGTGCAGCCGTCGAGCTCGCCAAAGCAGCGTATACGACACTAGTACCCTCAATCTTCTGTTCTGGCATAACGAAATCCCAGTAACATTTCTGCAGGTCCTCCGAGAAGAACCGTATGTGACCATCTGCATAAACCGTCAACAGCCCACTGTCAACACGCTCATCCTTCAGCTTCCCGCGCTGCGCAATCGCGCTCAGGTCTTGTATGTAGATGACTTCCTGCGTAGAGACACCCGCGGTAGAGTAGTACTGCACAGGCGTTTCCGTCCCCTCCTCGCGGCTGCTGCCGTCACTTGTCTCCTCCCAGCACACGAGCTGCTTCTTGGGGGCGGATAGCGCGGCGTAGGTGCGTCGGAACGTCGCGGTCTTTGAGGTCTTCGTGACGATAGAGGTGGGGGCGCACGCAAACTTTGTTGCGGGCGGGAGGGCGTAGGATGAGATGGTTTGCGTCGACCGTACCTGCGAGAATTGCAGGTCAGTAACTACTACTACCGCCGCCGCAGAAACAGGAGCAGTGCTGGATTCACATCATAGATATTCACGCCCTCGCCGTCCACCGCCGTGGCGATCTCACTGCCGCCATTGGTTCGTTTCCGCTTTCGGGACTCGACTGGCGCTGTGTAGCACGACCGGTAACTGGAACCGTCCTTGTCTTTGGCTCTTGTCTGGTGTAGCGGCAGAGACAACGGGAAAACGGTGTATGGCGCCGAGAGGGAGACCGACATGACTCTCAGTCCGTAAGTTATGGTCGTATTTGTGGTTGTGGTCGAGGGTGCACGAGCGGGTTTGGGTTATGGACAAACTGTGTGAGTTCGTGCCTGCGATAAATTTTCTGGGATTTGCCTGAGGCGCGAAGAAGTTTAGCGGTAGGCGTGATTAGGCTAGCCACATCGGGCTTGGTTCATTAATGATCACTCGCTGCTAAACGCAAATACTCAAGATCTGTGGATGATGTGTCGTATATATTCGAGTGATGCTCTCTTATTAAAGTCTGCTTTATGACTGGATAGCTTTATGAAATAGTCAGCGCGCTGGCCATTGACCAAATTTCTGAAGCGGGCCTGACACCAGCGTCTATTGAAGTCCGAACCAGCTATAAGTTCGAGGGCTTGGAACTGGTGATATTTCCTTTTGTATGAAGTTGCATTCTCACAACAATGGTCACTCAACCTACCTACGACACACGATAGTAAGCCTCAGTGGCATCCGAGCCTGCCAATCTACGGTACGATCATGAGCTTGTACATACCATCCGCCCTCGTTCTTCCTGGCAGGAGCAAGAGATACCTACTGTTCTTTTATACCTAGCAGTCTGAGAACTCACTGCACCCACGAGAGAGCACTCATAATCAAAAATTTCAGAGTGCAAAACATCTCCAACTTATGTACCTAGCCCCCGCACACGATCTCGCCCGCAGCTTCACTCATTCCAGCACCATCCCGACCTTGCTGCAGTAGCCAACGGGCTGATGGCGATAGATCTTCCTCTATACGAGCTGACAGGAAAAGTCGGGTTTGAGGTCGCCATAGGCAGTCTAGGTTGATGTTCTCACTCACCCACTCACTCTCTCTCTTTCTCTCACTCTCTCATCCCCCATCCGGACCCCATTTGCCAGTCACACAGTCCCAATGTCCCATCTCAGGGATGTTTCAACTTTCCGCCACGAACGGATCGATCTGAAAGCGTACTCTACGTACTCTACTCTACGTAATGAAGGGAGGAAGGAAGGAACTGGTACGGACGGAAGCGGCGACGGCGGTGCTGTGCTGGATACAGTGGTAAACAACTAGGGCTGATCGGTATGGAGGCAGTACCAGGCCCAGGCAGCAGTAGAATGATTGGAGGCAATCCAAAAACAGCGGAATCTTTACGGCCAAAAATTGATTATACTGAGAAAAGCAATGCGCATTGCCACGTCGGTACCGATAGATGTGAATTATCCTGTTATTTGATTTTATTTGCGCTATGGCAGCATGCTGGCATTCAAATGAATGCGTCTTCGCACAAAGCTCATAAACTTTCCAGATCGGTATGGCAGCATCCTGGTATTCAAATGCCCACAACGCTCATAACCTTCCCAGATCGCTATGGCAGCATAGTGGCATTCAAACGAATGCGTTTTCACACAAAGCTCATAAACTTTCCAGATTGGTATGGCAGCATGCTGGCTTTCAAATGCATGCGTCTTCGCACAACTCTCATAGCCTTACTAGACCAATACAGCATCAACTGGAATTTTCTACTCGGCAAAAGACAATATTACGTGCGATGTGCAATCAGTGGATAAGAGCATTAGTTCAATCTCAGTATTTTATGACTATAGTACCGGGGTGAATGGAGATTTTATATCACTACGGGCCGATTTGTATGCAGTAATCCAGTGTGTCTCGCATTGAACTTCTATCTAGTATTCTATCTACTTCCTTCACTATTTAATATTCTTTCTACTCCCGGGCTTTGGCCGCCTGTGCCAAGTGGATGTGTTGTGCCAAGTTGATGTATTGCGCCGAGGGGAATGGAGAGTTGCGCCGAGAAAAGCTATGAGAGAGAAGCTATCAGCGAGGGTAGAGGTGCGGCCAGAGTAGAGTTAGCTATAAGAGATATGAGCTATCAGCGGGAGTAGCAGTAGCAGTAGGGGGGGGGGTGGATAATCACAGAGGGGCCAGCTGGGCGAGCAGCAGTGGTGAGTGGGTGATATTCACAGCGCAGCCAGTGCTGTATCCGCATCCGCGGCGAGAGTAATAGTTGCGGCGGGAGTAGAGCTAGGGCGAGGGTAGAGATGCGGGCAGAAGAGCTATAAAAACCGAGGAACATCAGCAAGAGTAGAATTACGGCGGGAGGAATAGTAGTAGCAGCGGGAGGGGGAACAGCAGTTGCGGTGGGAGTAGGAGCTGCGGTGGGAGTAGCAGTAGCTGTTGCGGCGGGAGTAGGAGATACAAGAGGAGTAGCAGTTGCGGCGGGAGGAGCTATGACAGAGGAGAGCTGCGGCGAGGATAATTCTTAGGCGTCTGTGTAAAAGTGAGAGCGCATTTCTTAGGCGAATCCAGTGCTGTATCAGCTGCAGGTCTAGCAGGGCAAACGCCTAGTAGCAGTAGAGAGGGGGGGAGGGGGGAGAGGGGGAGGGGGGAGAGGGAGTGGGGGTATTCACAGCACAACCAGTGCTGAATCCGCGGCGGGTTATGGCGGAGCTGTCAGTCGGAGGAGAAGCTGTTAGCGGGTGAATGAGTGGTCTGTGAGGGGAGAAGGAGCTGTTAGCGGGTGAATGAGTGGTCTGTGAAGGGAGAAGGAGCTGTCAGCGAGAGGAAGTGGAGGAGCTATCTGTGAGGGGGGTAGTGATGGAGGAAGTGACAGAGGAAGTGACAGAGGAGCTTTCAGCGGGTGGAGGAGTTGTCAGCGAGGGGAAAGTGAGGGAGGGGTGGTGTGAGAGGAGGAATTGTCAGCGAGGAGGACTTGTCATCGTGAGGATGTGATGGAGTGTGATCGGCGGTAACCGTTGTATGTAGCTGTAGGAGGAGACGGTATCCTAATTCTATGCAGCAGTCGTCGTACCTGAGCATTTGCCTTTATGTTGGTAATCGCCAAGAATGCTGCAACCATTCGTACGGTGCGGTACCTAGTACCTAGTATGTCAAGAAAACGGCATTCTAAAGATTGCCGCATCTAGTTTCGCTGCCTAGTATTATGATAGCCATCGCACTACGGAGGGTAAATGATTATGTATTGAAGGCATCGGGCATCCTGCCTGTAAATGCAGCATTTAGACCGGCTCCCGCAGTCATAAAATCAGGCGTTTATCACCAGCATTTCAGACAAATGTGCATTGTAAAACCGGTACAGAGTGTTACAACTACGGTAGCGCGACAGGATTTCGGGCATGGCGCATTCATATGAATCTGCATTACATTGGGTGCTAAATTCTGTCACGGTACTGAAGCAACATGGGAATTGCACAATTCAAGTTGCACTCTGGTCCCGAGCAGCCCATATTTTTTACCACTGTATGTACAAGTATCAAGTTTACTATCTAGAAAGCAGGTACTACCTACGCGGCGGGGCGGCTAAGTACATACTTCGGAGAGTAGAATTAGGTATGCGCGAATCGCGACTGTCCAAACGACGCCGTGACGGCGAGTGAGTCCGTCCGGAAGCGGGATTAGAAGTGTCCACTTCATCGAACACCCATGCAACCGCCACAGCCAAAATGGCTTCAAGATTGGTGCTATGTAGGTAGGTAGCCTGTATGTAGGTGTGCTAATTTTACGCCGCCACCGCCGCCACCGCCGCCTCACCGCCGCCGCGCCGCCGGAAGATGCCACGCGGAGGGATCCTCGTTTCCCGCGCAAACCCCCGTACAAGCCCCGTTGCAACGAGGAAGGTTCAAGGAGCCCCCCCCCCCCCGCCAAATAACTGCACACATACTCTGCATACTCTGCATACCCCCTCGAACCTCGGAGATGAAGAACTTACTGTGCATATGTATGTAGAGTATGGGTGCTTTCATGTGCATGCGGTGGGGACTGGGGGGTGCGTGCGTGCGTGCGTGCGGGTACATAAGCGAGCGAGTGAAGTGAAGTGAGGTGAGTGAGTGAGAAAGTCGGTGGGTCGATGAGGCACGGCAGAGATGGATGATGGATGGATCGACGGCGTGTGGATCCTTGTCGACCTATCATCCCGTGCATACGGAGGAGAGGGGAAGGCAGAGGGGAGTGGAGAGGAGAGAGGTCTGTGCGGGATCGGGACGGGGACGGGTGCGAGACGGGGACGGGGATGGGGGGAAGCGTGGTGGTGTCTGTTGTCTTCCTCTCACCTTGATGTCCCGTTAGACATGTGCCATCCATATCGCCATCTATCCTCCCGCTCCAGCCTGAGTCGCAATTCGTTCCACTCTGACCACTCATCGCGTTTTTTTGGTAAGGCAGCACCTCCAAACGTCGTGGACTCCTCGGTGCCAACAGTCGAGACGACGATACAACGAAACAGAGCGGGAGCGGTAAGGCGCGGCCATCAATATGTAGAGTGCCTCCTCTACTATGGATCACATGTTTCGCCGTTGGTCTTCGCTGCCTACCTATACGGCACACGTGGCAGCGGCCTGGATAAGACATCGAACGGAATCCACCCCATCCCTCCCTCCCTCGTGGACATAGTGACTTTGGTGATTTTGGTGAAGCAAGCTGGACGAGGGCGGTTGCTGTGTGCTGTGTGCTGTGTGCGTAGCTGTCGTGCGAGTTATCCCTTCGGATGGAACGATGGAACGATGGACCAGCCCAGCTCTATTAAAGTGAATGATGTCAACAGATTACTCCGACTAACCGTCCAGTCAATTATCGTCTCGCTCGTCTCGTTCGTCTCGATGGGCGGAGACTGTGGATAGTGGGATCGAAATGAAAAGCCGAGGAACCCAACGAATGAAGACGAAGAAGAAGAAGAAGGGGAAGAAGAAGACGAAGCCGAGGGGGGGCAGGTCTTTATCTACACATGTAAGAAATGCCATGTGCGTTTAAAGTGCGTACGGTATAGTAGCTGTGCAATGTGATGTTGCGGGCTGCGGCGGCCACACGCAGCATCGTCAACTGCCACTCACCCACCCACTCCGCCCGCCCTACTCTAACTATCGTAGAGTATGCTGCGCCGCTTCTCCGCCTCACATCAGCCACATAACTCCCCCCACCCCACCCATCCGCATGTGAGTTTCCCACCACCACCACCATCATACATATCGCTGCTGCTGCTGCCGAATCACCCAGTCGCTACCTCGCTTCCCTCGCTACTCTTCCTAGTCTCTGTCCCCCGTCCCCACCCACATACGCTCCTTGCAAGAGCACTCGTGCTAACCAACCATCCACGCAATCCGGTAACCAAGTAACTCTTGCTCGCCATTCTGGAGGGTGTGCCTGGCAGAGAGTGTCAGCTCTGCAGTAGGTACTTTGGCTTCAAGACCACCACCGATCAATCATATCTGCGCTCGTATGTACGTACATAAGCACACACAGTCGCACCCAGGTACTACATATGATAGTACCTAGAGTACCTTGAGTACCTAGAGCAGATAGCTCCCCATCCGCGCGTGCGCTGCCCTCCTCCACCACCAAATCCCACCAAATCCCATCCCATCCCATCCACGCATCCACGCAATCCACACCTGGTCTTCATACCTTCTCAATAGCCTCCATTCCCCATCCTCCCTTTCTCCATTCGTCCCCCCTCCCAATTCTCTCCCAGTTACCCGCTACTCTCCCATAACCCACCACGCAAATCCCCCCTCCCCCCCAGTCATCCGCCCGCCGCTCTTTGGCCCCCCCTTTCGAAAGCAGGCAAGCAACTTGCAAGACCACCCCTTACAAGTTCCCACCTCCGATAAATGCTCTGTCGCTATTTTGAGCGTGAGTACGTTTATAACTACAATTTTTTTTTCTCCCGCTGCTAAGCAACCAAGTAAGTAAGCAGGCACCTGCTGGAGAACTTAGTATTCCTAGTCGTCGTCTAGCTTTACCGTCTCCTCGTGTGTAAAAAAAATCCAAACTCGACTGAAGCCGGGTGGGTGCCACACTTTCATCGTTGCTACACTCTATCCTGCTAGGTAGTCATCCACCACGCACTACTGAACTAAGTACTCACTGGCTACTGCTACGACATCCCTTTTCTCTAACAACTGACCGAACACCCGCCCACACCCACCCGCCCACACCCACCCACCAACTACTACTACCACCACCACCACCTCAACTACCACCTCCACCATCTCACCCCTCCAGCCCCCAGAAGCCTGCCCCCCCCTCCCCCCTCAGAAATTCGACCTCCTTCTAGATAACAGAATCTTACGTACACCACCTCCACCTCCACTACCACCCTTCTACTACTACTGCTCCAACGCACTTGCTGTTGCTGCTACCCAGCAAGCTTGCCCAAGGTGGATATTACCAAGGATCGAGCGTCCGCGCCACCCTCACAACCGTGGCCTCCTTCCTCGCAGTCCAGGAAACCACATCCAAACCTCCCGTTGCCGGTAACCACGTCGTCCTCATCTACTCCGCCAGCTGCCGGCGAAGGCAGCAGCAGCAGCTGGAGCAAGAGCAACTGGAGCAGCCGCAACAACCCCCACGACAGTCTCGTCGCACCGCTTCAGCCCATTGCCCTGCAGCACCCCATATCGCCCGCGCGAGACACCGCCCACGATACCGATTTCGACGACACCGACGAGGATACCGAGGACGAGACCGAGGACGACGACGAGGAAGTGGAGGAACACCAACAAGAAGCGAGAAGTGATTACGGCTATCGATACCACGACGATAACGGCCCTCCGACACTCCCGACCCTAGAGGATATGTCGTCGCCGGGGTTCTTGCATGGGGGTTTGGCGGCGAAGAGTCCGAGGGATGAGGATTGGGGTGGGGAACCGACTCCAACCCCTTGGGATCGACGGCTAGAGGGGGATGGCATGCCGGATGGGAATATACTGGAATGGAATACCGAGGGCGTGGTGGGATGGATCGTGTCGTTGGGTCTAGGGAAATACCAGGAGACCCTGCTGGGTTAGTTGTGCGATTGCAGCTTTGGTGTTGGGAGCTTGGCCTTTGGCTCGATGGGGATCATGGAAAGCTGACTGTCGCTGCTGTTACGGGGGTGTTTTAGAAAACGATATCGACGGAGAAGCTCTGGTACATCTCGGCCACGACGAACTGAAAGAACTAGGGGTCGCGAGCGTGGGACATCGTCTGTCGATATTGAAGAACGTCTACAACGTCAAGATGGCCCACGACATACCGATGGATCCCGACGACTACATACCAGTTTGTGCGTACGGGAGACTACCCGTTGTAGTTATTGTCGTCCGCTAACACGATCTCTCGCCTGTAGCTGCTGACGAACACGAAAACAACAAGATGGCGACGCAGCAGGATATCCAGCGGTTGATTGAGATCATACGGAAGCGGGATCAACGCATAGTGGAGGCGGAATCGCACATCCAGTCGCTATACGAAGCCATGGCCCGATTACGCAACGACCTACTCCCGGTCTGGCGCATGGTCAAGAACAAAAACCAGGAGCTGCCGCCGGTATCGAACGAGACGCCTGCGCTGACACCGGAGTCGGAACCTCCGCAAGATCCCACACCGCCGACCAGCTCGTCGCTCTTGCAGGCCCCGCCGACATCGGGCAAGGGCCTGTCGCGGAAGTTCTCGATGAAGAAACTCATCCTGGGCACTCCCAAAAACGCGTCGCCGACGTACCCCCCACCAATGGCCGAATACCCATACGAGAACATGCAGCAGAACGCGGTAAATAACAATCACAACCACAACAACCACAATAACTACAACAACCAGAACAACAACGGACTTTCCTCCCAAAACCAGCCGGTGCTGCCACCACCCGCAGACGATATGCGCGGCCACCCTAGTCCCACCTCTCCTGGCGCGGGAGCAATACACCACCCCAGCTACAGCCATCACACATCCCTGCCAAACATGAACGCGAACCCGCCGCCGACGGCGCGACGCACCGAGCCGATGCGCAACCCCTCCACCGCCGCCGACCGCGACCGCACAACCCCGCGAACACCTCAGTACCCCGAAGACGACCGGGGCGGTGGCAGCGAGCCGGACATATTCAAGTCGTTCCGAGTGTCGATGGACGATCCCTGCCGCAAGGTCCTGCCCGCGGCCCTCAAGCGATACAACATCCAGGCAGATTGGAGATTGTACGCCCTGTACATCGTTCACGGAGATCAGGAGCGCTGTCTGGGACTTGAGGAGAAACCGCTGATCTTGTTTAAACAACTTGATCGTGAGGGCAGGAAACCAATGTTCATGCTGAGACGGAATGCCCTCGGCGGTGATCCCGGCGGGAATATTCAGGTGCCTGGTGGCGTGCTATAGTTGGCTTGGGCAGTGGGCGGGAACTGGGCGGGAACTGGAAGGGAAGGGCGAGCGGTGCAGGAGTTCTTTGTTGCTTTCTTTCTTTTTCGTTTTTTGGTTGGCGGGTCGGTCGGTGGTGGTGAAGGTTGTGGTGGGGTGGGGGGTTTTGGGGTGCTCTGGGGGGGTTTTGGGGCTATTTTGAAATATACCTACTTCTTTTTTGTCTTCTTTCGTCACGAAGCTTCATATGATACTTTCTGCTGAATCGTCCGTGCTTGTGCTTGTGTTAGTGCAATGGGGTGGGTTGGTGGGGGGTAGCTGGGGAGTAGCTGAGGAAGGAGAAGGGGAAGGGGGAGTTTCATTGTCTTTTCCACATCCACATGTGTGCCATTTTGGAAATTGACTGATTGGTTGACTGACTAGGGTTTTTAGATTGATTACGGGAGAAAGCTAGGCTTTGTTTTTAGTTTTCCTCCAGCTTAGTCAGTTACTTGGTCAGTTACTTACGAGGTCTTTCTTCTGCCTTCTGGAGACTGGAAGTTGTGGTTGGTTGGTGTTGAGACTCGAGAGAGAATACGATTCGATTGGGCATTGCATTGGGATGCTGCTATTCGTCCGATAGTTACAACGGACTGGTTAAGGATGGTGAAAGGGCGGGTGGTGGAACTGGTGGAACAGGCGGTGGAACATTCGTTGCTGCAATACGCGCTGAGGCGCTGGGCCTGAGTCGCTGAGTGCTGAGTTTCTGAGTCGCTGGGTCTGAGGCGCTGACGAGTGTCGCTGACGTAGGTACATCATGGTACATCATGGTACATCGTGGAGCATCAGGACGCACTCGTCAACATGGACCACTCGTCAAGCACTCGCCAACATGCACTCGTCAAGCATTCGCCATAGGTAGTCTAGATAGGCTGTATGCGAAATAAAACAGAAAGATCTCTCTCTCTCACTCGTCAAGCACTCGTCAACATGTACTTGCCTACCTACATTGTAGAGTACATGGTGAAAGTGGCAAGTGAACGTGACAAGTGTATGCTGCCTACCTCATATGTAGAAACAACCATAGATAGAAGAACAGAGAACAGATACAAGGACAGAGACACAGCTAGATAGAAGGACAGAGGCAGAAGAACAGAGCCAGATAGAAGAACAGAGACGTAAGAACCCAAGCCAACAAGCCAACTAAAGAACACGCCTAACTCCCCAACAACCCCAACGACCAACGACCAACCAGGGAACGACCAGTGAACGGAACACGACGACGATGATGAAGATGAAACTACGATGACTACGCTACCTTACGCAACGTAGACGTACATATCGTTATCCGAGCGGTCCATGTATTCTTTCTCGATGAGCCTATCACGCCGTCGTACCTCATTAGCCACCTTACCACCACCTTACCACCACCTTACCACCACCAGCATCAAGCCTTATTCCCCAGGAACAAAAAAACAAAACGTGAGGGATCACCAACCTATCGATATTCTTTTTAATAAGCCCGACATCAAGGGTACCCCTATTCCTAGTCTGTTCGATGACCTGCTGAACGAGTTCGACATGTCTGATGTTTCTTCTCGCCTTCATGATGCGGATAATGGCGGCCTGAGTCTCGTACTGGCGGTCCTGTTCGACGCGTTCGTGGGTCTCCTTGTTCTCCTGTGGCGTCTCCTTTAGCTGCACTTGGTTGATCTTTACGCGGATCTGCGGGGATTCAAAAGAGGCGTTGACGATGAACTTGTCCGTGGGGACGATGTCACGGCCTTTGGGGGATTTTATCAAAACGCGAAGCTTGCCGAGCGCGAGGGATTGAAGGGTCCGCTGTAGCTCGGGGTCCGACAGGCCGGTAGACGAGGACAGGTCCTTGTACGTCAGGATTCCAGACGCGGGCGCTTCGTTGAAGGAGAGCAGCACCACGGCTTGGAAGGCGGACAGGAGGAGGTCTTTCTTGCCCTTGGGGAAATCCGCCTTGAGCACGCAGTGCGATAGTGCGTGGCGCCAGGTGAGCTTCCGTCCCTTGTGTTTGGACACGTAGAACTGCGCGAAGGCCTCCATGTGCTCTGCGAGGTGCGGCGGGATGTTGACGGGGACCTCGGGGTAGGTCGGCCATGCAGCTTGCGACAGGATGCTAACGTGTATGTCGTGCTGCAGGGCTTTCTCGGTGCCGAGCTTGGAGAGCTTGAATGCCTTGACGGATTCTTTGGACAGATCCATGTCCTTGAACATCGCCTCGAGATTGTTGGTGAAGCCGGAGCCGCATTCTGTACTCGTCAATGTCGGTTGTCACGTAGAGGGTAGGATGTGGCATACCCGTCTTCAGCTTAGTCAACATCAGTCCCTCAGCATCCACACTCGCACTGCGGCCCAGGAGCAACCGCCTGGCCAGATCCTTCTTGTAGAAGGCTTCAAACACATCCTTTCCTTGGATGAATCTGAACAGATCCAGCACCAGTTCGAGACGGTACGCCAGCGCTACATCCTCATCCCTAGCCATATCTGGATTGATGGCACCAGCAACAGGTGGCAGTCCCCTTGCGCCTTGCCTAAGCAGCATGTCTACGTACTTGGCCACCATTTCCGCCGGCTTCGAGTTATCCTTCATGGAAGCGCCCTCTTCACGCTTATTGATGAACAGCGAGAACGAGTCCCTCAGTGCGTACTCGATCAGGGTATTCTTCTGCAGAGGGCCAATCCATATGGCATCAAGGGTGCCCTTGAAATCGAGCAGTCTCGGGACCATCAACTCTGTCTTTGGATCTCGAATAATCTTGGAGCCCTCGTCACAGATGTACGACTCCCATGCTGGCTTCAACTCCACACCTGGATCTTTGACCAGGTCCAGAAGCTGATATAGCGTCTGTAACGACCCGAAATCACAGTTCACCAGCAACCTCGTTACTTGATCCTTATCGGTCAACAGCGGCACCTTCTTCCGGATCATTTCATCCTCCAACACTCTCATCGACTCTCTCTTTGTGGTGATCGCCAGATGGAATCGATCGCATCGGGCGCGCTCCAGCTCCATCTGGCGTGCGCACATGGCGAGATACGTCTTGAGGTCGTTTTTGGACGACTCATCAGCGATCCGGGCCCACCAGAGCTTAGACGCGATGATGAATTCCTTGTCGAATTTGTCCGAATACAATCCCAGGTGTGTGAGCATTCGGATGGAAGAGGTCAGTAGCTCGGAACTGATAGACTCGGATCCACCGCTATATCGATCCTGATCGTAAAGTTCTAGTGCTCCAGACACAAACCGCTTCCCCAATACCGCGTCTTCGGCAATGTACTTCCTGAACAACTGGAGTCCCATGGCTTCGAGCGATTGGCGAGATGGTACCGCGAAAAGGTGTGAACGATCCAGGTAGAGAAAAATCGACCGAATCGTGTTCTGCACGCTCCGAGTCCGATATTAGCAAGCAATGCAGACAGGCCGGGCGACAAGGCAGAAATATAGCTACCAGCTGTTTTTCCCACTGCGTCCAATTGACAATCAGTTCCCTAGTGACCTCGATATTCGCAGCTCCGACATTCTGAACGATCTTCGGCTTCAACTCCTTGGAAAAATAGTCGTCGCAGCTCTTGAGCAGCTGCTGGTGAAGCTCGTGGGCTCCGCCAGCCCTGCACACGTTCTCGACACCCCTATACAGCTCCTCCAGGCTCATGGGGATCTTTTCGCGTGCATAGATAGCTTTCAATGCCACATCGAGGGACTTCCACGTGGTCTGGGTGTACCCGGTGGCAGAGTTCTCGTTCGACGGGCGCAGGTTCTTGATCCGAAGCTTCCTCGGACCCGATTGCTGCACGGTCGGCTTCGCGGGCGTCTTTACACCGGTCGACGGAGCAGCTGGCGGAGGCCCAGCCGGTCTCACGGGAGAGGCGATGGGCGACGAACTAGTGAGGTCGACAGGTGCTATCGCGGTACCGAAATCCATCATGGTGGCTTCAGTGACGGGCCTCATATTTCCTTTCTGCTTCTCTTTCTTGACCGAGTCGGAGGACGATCCCGAAGATTTTGAGCGTTTCACCGGCGGCAGGATATTGGCGGACGACAGCTGCTCCCGTTGACCCCGGGGCGAGAAGTGGTCGGTAATTGTGCTTTGCTGCGGCTGTTGGTACGGAGGAGTGCTGTTGGATGACGAAGAATTTGGGAGCTCTTGCATCGACGATGTTGACGACGGTGCCTGCTTCCTCTTCCTGCTGCTTGGTGCGGCGTTAGGCAGCTTCTCCGGCATCGATTTGGGGGAGAGATAAGGAGGTCTGCCAGCTTTTGACGCCCGCGGTTGACGTGGTGTGCGGGCAAGTGGCAAAAGGGCGGTGGCGACGGTACTGGTGATGTTGCTTGCGTGCGCAGAGGAGGACTGACGTCGCGGCGGGGAGTGGACGGAGTTAGGACGAGCAGTGTACGAACTACCGGTATGCAACTCTACTAACCTACAGGCATGTAGATATCGTAACGTGTCGCTTAGATAATCCTTCGAGCTATCAATCTGCTGGTGGAACGTTTAGGAGCTCCGCAGTGTACCTTGACGAGTCTAGCGGGCCGTCTCGGTCCTCTGTTTTATTGACAATGTCTCGAATGACCGGACCATTTTCCCCGTTCAATCTCTACGTGTACTTGCACCTACGTTGGTACTCTTTTCATGTTTGGAACGGGCTTCACCTTCAGACTCGTACTAGTTAGTCATAGCGATGCGAACTGTGGCTAGCAGAGCAAACGGAAGCTTCACTGAAAATGAGGTAAACGAAGTTGAGAGAGAGAACATCAACTATTGTCGCATACGGCCTTGAGAGACTATGGTGACCACAAACTTCCCAGCCTTCCGTAAACGAAGGTTTATGGGTAGCTTTGGCGGTCCGACGAACGTGAACCTGTGAAGTTTGGCCCAACGGCTATTCCCAAGCTTGCAATCTCCGCACGTGACATTTAGCCCCGTTCGCGCGCCGCCGCGACATTCACGAACCCTACACATCTTCGTCGCATTACTGCGCATCACCGAGTGGCCAACCAGCGTACACCCACCACCCACCCACCGCCACAGCCACAGCCAGCCATGACCTCCAACACACGCAACTGGGTCTCGGACAACATCCTGCAGCTGATCGGGGTCGCCGACCCAACAATAATCGACTTTGTGATCGCGTCCGCCAGCACGTCGAAATCGTCGTCGTCACTACACGACAAACTCGCCGTCTTCCTGGACGCGGCGAATGGCGCCGACACGCGGAGGTTTGCCGAGGAGCTTTACCGGCGCGTTGGCGGCGGCGGAGGGGCGAGGAAGCAGGAGGGAGCGGCCCGGCCAGAGAGAGAAAAGAAGAAGAAGTATAGTCTGTTGACTATGGACGAGGATGTCGATTTGGGGCCGGTGCCGGTGAAGGAGAAGAAGGAGAAGGAGAGTTCGAAAGAGAAGAGGGGGGAGGTGAGGAAGGAGGAGCGCCGAGACCGGGACAGGGACGGGAAAGATAGGGACAAGGACCGGCAGTCGCGAAGGGATCAGGACCGGGACCACGGTGAGAAAGACAGAGACCAGCGCTCCAAGAAGCTCCGGCGGCGAGACGAAGACTTCGAGGACCGATGGGGCGATGAAGAGGTTGATCCGGCAGCGGAGGAGGAACTTGCAGCGGAGGAGCCGCCGGCGAAGCGAGCGAGAGTCGAGGAGGAAGAGGAGGAGGACGAGGAGGAAATGGATGATGAGACTAGGGCGGAGAGGGATCGAATGAGGGATCTGGAGGAAAGAGATGCCTTCTCGAAACGGTTGAAGGAGAAGGATGAGGAGAAGACGAAAAAGCTGGTTGAGGATCGATCATCGAAATCGAAGGAGGGGAAGTTGCTGGCGCAACGTCGGGCGCTGGCGGACGATGTGGAGGCGAGGGAGGCTGCGCTGTCGGATCTCCGTGAGCGCTCGAGACAGGAGTATCTGAAGAAGCGAGAGCTGGAACAGCTTGCGCTGCTGCGGAAGCAGGTGGTGGAGGAGATGCATGAGCTTCGGACGAATCCCGATCTTACCAAGCGGGAGAGGGAGGAGTTTGCCAAGAATAAGGAGATTTTACGCCTGGCGGAGGAGCGATTGAAGGTTGATGATCACCTGGATGGTTACATGTTGCCGGATGACTACATCACCGAGAAAGGCAAGATTGACACCAGGAAGAAGAAGGAAGCACTCTACAAACGCTATGTGGATCGGGGGGAAGACGGACAGGAGCGGTTCGTGACCGAGCAAGAGGAATGGGAACAGCACCAGGCGGAGAAGGCGAAAGCTCAAGCCAAACACGTTCAGCGGGAAGACGAAGGCGACTACGAGTACGTATTCGACGACAGCCAGCAGCTCAAGTTCGTCCTCGAGCACACAGATTATGATAAGGATTCGCTGTTCTCCGACAAGGAGAAGCAGTTCCTGGACCAGCAGTTGAAGGCAGCCGAAAACAAGGCCAAGTCGATCGAGGAATCGCGCAAGCTGCTGCCGATATACTCGTGGCGGCAGCAGTTCCTTGACGCTCTCGAGGAACACCAGATTCTGATCATCGTCGGAGAGACCGGTTCCGGAAAGACCACCCAGTTGCCTCAGTATTTGCATGAGGCCGGGTACACCAAGAATGGGATGAAAGTGGGATGCACGCAGCCCCGCCGAGTGGCGGCTATGTCGGTTGCTGCCCGTGTGGCGGAGGAAATGGGAGTGAAACTGGGCAACGAAGTGGGATACTCGATCCGGTTCGAGGACCAGACGAGCGACAAGACGGTGCTCAAGTACATGACCGACGGAATGTTGCTTCGAGAGTTCCTGACCGAGCCGGATCTGGGGGGCTACTCGGCGCTCATGATCGACGAGGCCCACGAACGGACGCTATCGACCGATATATTGTTCGGACTGGTCAAGGATATTGCACGCTTCCGCAAGGACCTCAAGCTGTTGATCTCCAGTGCTACCATGGACGCAGAAAAGTTCTCCGCGTATTTTGACAACTGCCCAATCTTCAACATCCCCGGACGGCGATATCCAGTCGACGTGCACTACACTCAGCAGCCGGAGGCCAACTACCTCAACGCCGCCATCACCACAATCTTCCAGATCCACACCACCACTCCGCCTAACGGTGACATCCTCGTCTTCCTAACAGGTCAAGACGAGATCGAAGCAGCAGAGCTGAACCTGCAAGAAACAGCTCGAAAACTTGGAAACAAGATCCGCGAACTGATCATATGTCCCATCTACGCCAACCTGCCCTCGGAACTACAAGCAAAGATCTTCGAGCCGACCCCGGCGGGCGCGCGCAAAGTCGTCCTCGCCACCAATATCGCGGAGACATCACTGACCATTGACGGCATCGTCTACGTGATCGATCCCGGCTTCGTCAAGGAGAACGTCTACAACCCACGGACAGGCATGGAGTCGCTCGTCATCACGCCATGCTCTCGCGCGGCAGCCAAGCAGCGAATGGGCCGCGCCGGCCGTGTCGGTCCGGGAAAGTGCTTCCGCCTTTACACCAAGTGGGCGTACCAAAACGAGCTGGATGAGAACACTACCCCGGAGATCCAGCGCACCAACCTCAACTCCGTCGTGCTCCTGCTCAAGTCCCTCGGCATCAACGACTTGATCGAGTTCGACTTTATGGACCCACCTCCCGCCGAAACTCTCATCCGCGCTCTCGAGAACCTCTACGCGCTCGGCGCGCTCAACGACAAAGGCGAGCTAACCAAAGTCGGTCGACAAATGGCCGAATTCCCCGCGGACCCGATGCTCGCCAAAACGATCCTAGCCGCAGACAAATTCGGGTGTGTGTCCGAGATCCTGAGTGTGATCGCGATGCTCGGCGAGTCCTCGGCACTATTCTACCGCCCAAAAGATAAGAAGCTGCACGCGGACCAGGCCCGCGCCCGCTTCACACACAAGGCTGGCGGCGACCACCTCTCCCTCCTCAACATTTGGAACGCCTGGGTCGATACCGACTTCAGCTACGTGTGGGCCCGCGAGAACTTTTTGCAGCACCGCGCGTTGGGGCGTGCGAGGGATGTCAGAGATCAGCTGGCAAGACTGTGTGAGCGCGTCGAGGTGGGCATGTCGTCGGTGGGCGAGAATGATAATGTCCCCATACAGAAGGCGATTACGGCTGGGTTCTTCCCCAACGCGGCGAGACTGCAGAAGGCGGGGGATTCTTATAGGACCGTCAAGAATGGGCAGACAGTACATGTGCACCCCAGCTCTGCCATCTTTGATGTTAACCCCAAGTGGCTGCTGTATTTTGAGTTAGTGCTTACTAGTACGTTCCTCCTTTCTTCTCCTCTGTGTGTGTGGAGGGGGTGCTGACTGTGTGTGAACAGGCAAGGAATTCATGCGCAACGTGATGCCGATACAACCCGAGTGGCTGGTCGAGGTGGCGCCGCACTACCATAAGACGAAGGATCTGGAGACGCTGGGCGTGGAGAAGAAGATGCCGAAGGGACAGGGCGCGGTGGCGGAGAAGAGCCGGACTTCTTGATACTGGTATACTTGATATATTACGGTAGTTGGGGCAAAATGGATTGGGGATTATGGGCGAGTGATGAGTGATGAGTGATGAGGCATTTTTTGATATGG
The DNA here is from genome assembly GCF_024521635.1 of Tricharina praecox. Lineage (NCBI taxonomy): Eukaryota > Fungi > Ascomycota > Pezizomycetes > Pezizales > Pyronemataceae > Tricharina > Tricharina praecox. The sequence goes on along the minus strand of NW_026250434.1, from coordinate 64,697 downwards.
TATGCGCACGAAACGAGAGGTGAAGACGAGAGGTGAAAATATTGGACACAGTTTCGTATTCCACGCATGTGGGTATTCAACGCAAGAGGTAGGTATCTTGGATGATATCATAGCAGTATAGTATGTAACTAGAGCAGCTTGAGTAGATAAATAGCACACCTCCCATCCGTCCGTCCCAAATCCGTCCCATATCCCCTCCATCCCCATATCAACCCATATGCCCCATATCCAACTATAGAGTATCCCAAAGCAATACCGGTATGCACGATCAACATAAAGATAAAAGATAAAGAATAAAAATACACAATCCAGATGGTATAAGCACACAACCCCGCTAAAAATCCCCCCGCAAATCCCCCACAATCCCCCTCACCCAAGAAATCCCCATAAAGTCCAGTCAGTGCAATTTAAAGTACAAAGCCAGAAAAAAAACAACCCACGACCATGACCACGCGCGCAAGTAGAAATAGGTATGCGCAAAATAAGCAACGTGCTCCCCCTCCCTCCCCATTCCCCCCACATACAGAAACACAAATGACCCCGAGATATCGAGTAATCGTACACCACTTCAAACGAAGAAACGAAATGAAGAAAGAAGAAAAAGAAGAGAAGAAGAGAAGAGAATAAACAAAAGCAACAAAAAGACAAACGCCATTTTCCCCTCCGTCCCCCCATGTCCCATATGTCCCATGAAAACACCGCAGCGCACCGTAAGGAGAGATTCCCAAAGTAGAGTAAAAGAAAAATAAACAAATCCCCAATAAGCAACTTTTCACTCCTCGACGCCCTCGAACCACGCGGCCTCGAGCACATCCTGAATATTCCAGCGTCTCTCGGGATTAACCGTGAGGCAACCCTTAACGACCTGGACCGCCATTTCCATCTGTGTCTTGCCGACCTCATTGAGTCCCCAGCACTGTCTTAGCGCATTGACATCAAAGCTCCCGTCGACGATCATTGCAGCCAGCTTCGGCTGGAGGCTGTGCGAGAACGGGAGGGAGCCTGTAAGCATAGTGAACAGGACAACGCCGAGCGCCCAGACGTCGGCGGCGGGGGACGGGTCTTCGGTCGGCGACTGGATCGTCTCCGGCGAGGAGTAGGGGAGCGAGCCAGTTATGCAGTAGGACGCCGCGTCGGCGGTGTGCGGCGTCGACGGCCGCGAGTCCGAGTCCGAGTCCGAGTCGTGCGGGTTCTTGATGAACTTAGCGAGGCCGAAGTCGCAGAGCAGCAGGTGCGCGCCGCCGTCGGCGGACGGGTTGTCGAGGAGACAGTTCTCGAGCTTGACGTCGCGGTGGACGATGCGCATGTCCTCGTGCAGGTAGCGGAGCGCGCAGGCGAGCTGGAAGGTGTAGCGCTGCGCCTGTTTTGCGGCGAGGCCGCGGCGGTTGGCGGGCTGCTTCATCAGGTCGAACAGACTGCCGTCTTCGTTAAGCTGCATGAACGCGAACGTGGCGAACGGCGTGTCGAAGACCGAGATCAGCGAGACGATGTGCGGGTGGTGCATGTACCGCCAAAGTGAGATTTCGTGGTCGAGCTCGGCCTGCACGCGGTCATTCTCGGCGTCGTCTGAGTGGATGCGTTTGCGCACGATCTTGACCGCGTGCTTGACCTCGCGGCCTTCCGAGAAGGTAAACGCTTCCTTTACAGTGCTGAAGCCGCCGTGGCCGATCTCCTTGCCTAGCACGTACGAGCCAACTTCCTGCCCTTCGTCGTCGGGCGAGACTTGCTGTATCGACGGTCGTCGCGACGACTTGCCGAACGAGGAGAGGAACATACTCGCGGGGCTGATGCCATTGGACGAACACGAGTTCAGAGAGCGCTCACTACAAGTTTTTCTGCGGCTCGATCTGGGACGGGGTGATTTCGAGGCTTCAAACGAAAACGACTTGTTTCTTGGTATCTCTTTGTTCTCGACACTGGACCACGGGGAAGTAGTCCCGGGCGAAAGCGATATGGCACGGGAAGAGTCGGCGCCCGGCGACCGGATCGGGCCTTTACCAAAGTAGCTGCTAATCAGCGAGTTTGGCGGTGTATTAAACTCCGACACCGACGACATGGTGGACTCGGACGTCAGCGACGAGATCCCCGCCATGCCATCACTGGACAGCGGCGATAGCGGCGACAGAAACTTCTGCGCAGCCGTCGACCGTCTCCGTTCACGGAACGATCCCACCCTCCGCCCGAGCGGCTGCGGCTGCGACCGCGGCTCCTGCTGCGGCGGCGACCCGGGCGTGAGCGGATCCTGCTCCAAACCCCCGAAATCAGACTCGTACGAGTTCCGTTCCGCCTCGGTCATGGAGTCGAAAGGCCCACTGCACCGGGGCAGCGGTGCCTCCAACAGCGTCCTCATACCTCCGTCTAGCCTCACCTGCGGGTCGAAAGAGATGGACTTCCGCCGCCGCCGCGACGCCTGCTCCATGTAGCCCTCCCCCACTCCGGCACCAGTGTTCTGCTGTCTCGGCACGGCGATGGGCGGAGTGGGACAGTTGATGGCGCCATATTGCGGCGATCTGCTCGGCGAGCGGTCGATGCTGAAGCGGCTGAACAGAGGAGAACACAGGGTTTGGGGGTTTTCCATCGAAATGTGCTCGTTGTGCTCCCGTTTAGAGCGGGATATGGCTATCGGTAGACTATCCATGGTGCATGTGTGAGCTGATTTGTCAAGTGGGTGCTTGGTTGAGATGGGTGTTGTACGTTTCGAGACGAATGGAGAGTCTCGTGTGTATGTCTGTGTGTGTATGTCTGTGTGTCGAACGTTGAAAGTGTTTCGGACGGGGTGAGGTTGAACGTTGAGTAGCGTTTGGAGGCGACGGGACGTTTCGGAGGGGACCCTTTCCCTTACGTATAGCGGGAAGGGTGCGTCTGAGGAGGAAGTGGCTAATGTGGGTCCTGGACGTGGGGACACGGGCCGACGATAATCGACTAGGAGTTGCGGGAACCTGTATCTAAGCTTTCCGCGACCTTAAACCTAGATAAGCGGTGTGCGGAAGGGCGGCGTGTGTGGGTGAGTGTGTGTAGTCTGAGCTTCGTCGAACGGTGTCGTTGGTGGCCGGTTGTTGGTCGTGGGATGTCGTGGAAAGAATGGGTAACGTTTGTATGGCTGGGTCGAAAGCAGACGGACGGAGGGTCGACCGGGGACAGACGATTTCCTTGGACGGGATGGATGGATGGTTATGCGCGACGGAAGCGGGTCGTATGGTGAAGTTTGCTTGTTCGATTGTGGCTTTTTGGCTTTTGGTTACGAGTCGCAGCGGGCAAAGTCGGTGATGTAGATAGTTGGAGGAGGAGACGGAGGGAGTGGAGGTGAAATCGGAAGTGTACATAAAAGGATCCAGAGCATGCATGGCGCTCGCAACCATCCAGACTCGCAGATTATTAGAGTAGGTGGAGTGGGGAAGCAGAGCAGGTGTGTGTAGCGCACGCCGGGGGCAGACACCCACATCGCCCAAAACCTGCTCGGAAGGGGGTGGGGTGGGCAGCACCGGACTGGGTTTGACAAACAGAATCGGGCAAAGCAGGAGCGGAAGAAACGTTTCGCAGCGTCGGAACGCCCTGCTAGGAAAATCACGGCGAGCTCAACATCCCTACCACGCCAGCCCTTTGCCTATCGGCGACCTGCAACGTAAAAGAATATCGTGTGGGGATCGCGGCTGCGCTGACTATCTTTGCTGCCTATGATGCGGTGCTGCGGCTGCTGATTGGTTGACCCCACGATCCACTCTGCCCTCCACACACCTCCACACACCCTCCAATCCGCAATCCCCATCTCCAATCCCCCAATCCCCCGCGCCCCACCCGCCCTGCAGAAGAAGAAATGCTGACAAGCCGGTGGATTCGGTTAGGCAGAAGATGGAGGTGGTGGTGGCTGTACGGAAATCGAACAAGCAGCCCAGAAAATAATGCAGAAAACAATGCAGAAAACAATTATTTCTTCCATCCCACCACCACCCGTGCAACACCATCCCCGCCGCTCAACTCACCACACCTCAACCCACCTCACCTCACCTCACCTCCCGCAAGAAAACACACGATATCGACCGATGCTCTATATATCCGAGTACCTACTCTACACACTTTCCCCCACAATGTCGCCGCCGCCTTTGCCGCGTTAGGTCCCTTCCCTTCCACCCCCGGGCTCGGTTGCACACCTTCATTACGATCCAACTACCGTGCGGTTCGATTCGCTCAACCCTGGTTTGCCCCGTTGCCCCGTTGCCCCGTCCCTCTCCCCGTACTCCACACGATGTTTTGCGTCGAGTATTTCCCAGCTCTTGGCCGTGCACAGCCAGAGTCAGTCAGAGTCAAAGTCGATCCTTTCGGTCCGCCGAGCCACCACTCACACACGCACTCACACACGCACTCACGCACGGCCACCACCACCACCATGTCGAACAGTCGGGGAGAGCCGGAGACTGGAAGTGGGATCGGCCGAATGCCTCGTGCTTCTCGTGAAATCATAGGTGTCTACATACACGTCTGAAACCCGCCCCCCAAATCCCCCGAAACGGTCAATCACTCCTCCTCCTCCGCCTCGTCCACTACAGCCCCGAGCTCGAAGCAGACTTTCCCCCGATCTTCAAAGGGTCCCTGGTTGACGCCCAGAACCTGGTCCAATCGCTCAAGAACTTCAGCTGAGGATGCTCAGCTCCGCCCGTCCGCCTGTCCGCCCAGTTCGTCCGCCTGGAAGAAAGCCAGTTACCTACATACCTATGAATATACATATATACCTACGTATGCGCGCAGGACTAAGGCGCATATGCGAGATACCTAGCTACCTGGCTACGGTATGTATGTATGATGTAGGTATCGTGACATTAGCGCTGGGCTACATAGGCCGGGGCAGCGGGCTGAGCTATACATAACTACTAGTGGATGGCTAAGGACATGGCTAGGGGAATTCTGGAATCCACGAATGACATCGTGAATGAGGCGCTAGGGGGGATGTGGAGTCTGGATGGTGGAGTACTCTACTGACTACCACTCAAGACGTGATTATGTAGAGTACGCGGAATCGATCATGAGGGCCTTGCTCTCACAGAGTCTCAGTGGGGTATCAGGATTCAAGAATTTCTCAGCAGGAGGATTTGTAGCGATCAGGATACCAAGGTGCTTTGACGAAATACCTACCATGGCTCGACGGGTATGGGCAACTGATGAGACAGATTCAATTGACTAAAAGCAACAAGAAAGAAAAGCAACCTGTGATCTCCAGACTGAACAATCTCAAAGCACCTCTGCGGTGGTGGATGATGTCTGCAGTGGTGGATAGTGTCTGATGTGCTGAACAAGAGACCTACCGACAGCCTAGACAAACATAAAAGCAGCCACAGAGAACATTTCAATTTTGAGGCGACCACGTCGGGTCTGGCCCCAAATCCCACCTTTGTCCCATCTTTGTCCCACACTACGGTTGAAGCGCACTCGTGAGCTAGTATTAAGGCTCACCTGTGCTATGTTTCCCACTGGAAGTCTAGAAAATGCTGCTTTGTCTTTTCATTCCTTCCACCTTCACCCCCCGCGACTCGCGAGGGAAATTGGAATCCATCCCATTCCTTGAGGATTTCGTGTGTGTGTGTGTGTAGGTATATGTCTGGGCGTGTGTGCGGCACTAGACAATGGAAACATTTCCCTCGAGTATGAATTATGAGTACATAGAGAAGACCCAGGAGAGGTCACGCAGCGCTTTTCCTTGTGGAAAAGAAACAAAACGTGGGGAGTCGGGACTCGGGGACAAGCCAGTACCTAATTGCAAGCCAATTCTGTCGCCACGAGTCATGACAAATACTGGTAGGGAACTTGGAAAAAGGGGACTCGGAAGGAGGGGTAGGCGGCGTTCTGTGCCCGTACCAAGTATCTGCTCGTACTCGTCACTGAGATGTGCGGTTGCGGGGCGGACTCCAGCGATAGCGAGTCGGAATGTGAGTGGAGTGGGGTTTATGGTAAATATCTGAAGACTGGAGTATGTCGCCACAGAGTTGGCGGCGGCGGTGGGGCGGCGGTGGTGGTGGTGGGCACGATACGATAGGTTGCGCGAATCGACGATGTCTTGCACGTTCGCTGCAGAGCTGCAGAGTTTCAAAGCGGGATTGGCAATTGGCATTGGCTTGGGATATTGATCTTGAATCGGACACAGATTATCCAAGGAGGAATATATATCAAAGTAAAGTACTTGGATAAAGGTAGGTAGTAGGTGTCGCCATCATCGCATGTGAAAGTTTCACCACAGAAGATCCTTCTGCGAGGCCGCGCGCGTGCTGGAGGATTCTTCGCCGGATCCTCACCTCGCTTCTCACTCTTCGCTCCAGCACCCTTCCGCCCCTCGCTCCGTCAAGCTCCAGCACCCTTCCGCTCCTTGCTCCCGTATCAATCGCTCGCGCTTCGCTTCGCTGGCCATGACGCCCCTGGCCTCCGCCTGGCCACTGCCCGGACACTAATCGCCGGTGCCTACACGTCATAGGGTAGGAGTCATGGACAGCGAAGAGGAAGAGGCGAAAAAGAGCGGGCTTCGTGTCTCGTGTCTCGGGCCAGTCAGCGACTCACTCACTCACTCACTCACTCGTAGAGAATAGAGTGGGTGCCGAAGCGTCGGTATGAATCTGCGGGAGTCGGGACGCAAAATGGAAACTGGATCTTCACTCCTATTTACAATGGTGGGTATGTGGGTATCTATATCATCATACTATGGCGATAGTTATACATAGTAGGGTAGGTATACTCTGCAGTGCACACTGCGTTGCCTGGTCCACTGTCCATCCGACCCGACGTGGCCTCCCATGCCCCCGGCCGAACCAGATCGCTGCTCTGCACTTTCGAGCGTTTCGTTATTCATCGATTGCATGCGACTTATCTAGGTAGATCATAGCAATATCCGCCCATGGCAATATGCTCCCGAGCACTCTCCAGCACTCTTGAGCATCGCGATTGATGGGACTGAGTGATGGAGCAGAGTGATATTTCATGACTAGACTATGGAATCGTTACATAGCACCTATTCTCACTCTAGCAGAGCCAATCCGGACTGGCCTAAATACTACTGTACTCTACTCTATTTTAGTGGGAGCCCGACGCGCTGGTCCATCTTCGGCGGCGGGACGCAGTCGTGACTAGATACTAGTTACATAAAACTACCACTCTACGGTAGAACTTCTTTACGAAATGCCATGGATCATGTAGATGCATCTCGAGCCCTTCAATTTCCCTGGGGGTAACTACGGTTACGGGTTTACAAGTTGTGTACGATGGCGCAGGGGGAGACTTCGAACTTCAAACTGCGGACTCTGGAGGAACACAAAACTCTAGAGGAACACGGTTTCACGGAATAGCTGCCTGTGTGTATGTGGAGTATGTAAGCCCCTCGGAGTCGGTCAGCATGCTCTCTGTCAGCACCCGCCTTGTTGGCATGTCTCGCAGGCTCTCACTCAGAATCTCTCACTCAGACTCTCTCACTCAGACTCTCTCACTCAGACTCTCTCACTCAGACTCTCACTCACTCTTTCGTGTCGATGCCGTACTCATGCTGTATGTCGTATGCCCTATGCGTTGTTACACGTTTAGACACTCGTGATGCTGTGGCTGTTGGCATTCTCGAACCGACTGCCTACGACTCGCCTCGACTCGCTTTCTCGCCCTTCATGTTTGGACGCGTGTTAAGTTTGCGGCAATTAGAGACGAAGAAGAAGAAAAGTCTGTTCGATGCTCATCTGAAAACACTGACGACGAGGAGCAACAACAGAAAATGGTGAATGGTGAACGAATCGAACACATCATCGTAGAGTGGTAGAGTGGTAGAGTAGCGAGAGGGGTCTGAAGAAGACCGGGTTCGTGAGTAGTCACTAGTAGTCTGAAGTTGAAACAAAGCCTTGACACTTCCCACCCCTCGCTCCATAGTAGTTGCTACGCTCGCTCGAACCCTTTCCCCTTCCATCGGTCCCTTCGTCGCGCTCCCTTTCTTCGTCTCCCCTCTTCGCGTGTGTGTTTGTTTGTGTGCTCTATTCTGTCTCCCTTTCTCTCCTTCCATCCTTCGATTCTTCCATTCTAATTCTATTTGCCGACCGACCGAGCTCAGCCTCCGCCGCCTCACTGTGCAGCAGTAAGCAGAGCTGATCGAAGCAAGGAGCTTGCCTGTCTGCTGTTCAAGGTTCATCAACAGGTTGTTGCGCTTCTTCCCTTCACCGCCGCGACAACCGGAACACAGACAACAACCAACATACGTAGAACACCAACCAACCCGACGACGACAACACCCTTACACACTTGATACGCACCACATCCACCAACCAGTCCAACCAGCCAACCAACCAGACCCACCGAGCCAATCCGCCGTCCCTTCCCTTCGTTTCCCCGTGCTCTTATCGCAGCATATGCGTATCGTTGTCGTCGCCGCTCTCGTCCATTCGTAACCGCTGCTGAAGAATAGTCTCCTTCCCGCCGGCCCCCCAGCAATTGTCCCTTTCTCCTTTCATTTTCTTCTTGACAGCTCTTGAAATCATCCACCCGACAATCACAGCTATGCCTCGTCCAAATATCGTCCGAGCCGGTAGGATAACCCCCTCCACTCCTAACTCCCCCCTTGAATTGAATCTCCCTACACTGCATCGCTCCCGATAAGCTGGTATCCTACCCGTCATTCCGAGACCACCCAATCTCCGACTGGAGCTGCGGCTGCGGCTGCGGCTGCGGCTGCGGGGAGAATTAGCTTTGCCTTCCCTCTGCCCCTCCTTACCTCTCTCCCTCCCTCTCTCTCCTCACCTTTCCCCTGGATGTAAAGACGAAGCACGCGACTAAATCATGACATCTTCGTGCACCTATAGACACCCTTGACCTACAACATCGCGATGCACCCGCAGCGCAAGACCACTCGCACATGCCCAGCGATCCATCGAGCACTGCGAACGGCTTCGGCGCGTCGGCGTCACAAGCGATCCGGACTGTAGTGGAGGAGCAGGCGCAGGCACAAGCACAGGCCGGCGGCGGGTAATGGCAATCACCAGCAGATGGGACAGCAGGAGGGCGATGAGTTGGATCGGGAGTTGGCGGATGCCGAAGTCGCGGGCGACGACGGTTTCGAGGATGATGAGGATATGCTCGACAAGATGTCGAGCTCGCCGAGTATCGCTGATGGTGCGATTCCTGTTCCGCCGCTACTCGAAGGGATCTGTGTTAATGCTTGCAACGGATTGTAGAGGATATCGATTTCGAGATGGTTTACGCGCTGCATCACTTCAATGCTACCGTCGAGGGCCAGGCAAACGCGGCCAAGGGCGAACATATGGTGCTGCTGGATGACAGCAACTCGTACTGGTGGTTGGTGCGGATAGTGCGCGATTCCTCGATAGGTACGTTTGGCTCCCCGTCCTGCCTGTTTGCTGAGCCGTCGCTGAGCTTGCGTCACGATAGGATATCTACCTGCCGAACATATCGAGACTCCCACCGAGCGTCTAGCGCGATTGAACAAGCACCGGAATATCGACCTGGCGGCCAACATGCTGAGCGATTCCGTACACGAGAAGAGCCGTAATCCCCTTAAGAAGGCGATGCGCCGACGAAATGCAAAGACGGTGCAGTTCACGGATCCCATATACCACGAAGCTTCCGAGTACGAATACAGCTCGGAGGAGGAAGAGGGTGCCGAGGGTGCCGAGGGCGAAGGCGAGGATGATGGCAACATTGAAGTCCACGACGATGCTGACGAGGCGGAAGGAAGCAAGGCGGCGGGACCTGTGAAGAGGGATAGTGGGGAAAAGGACAGGGCGGCCAGGCCGACTGTCAGCGTCCTCAACCCTCCCGGGAGCGAGGCGCGGGTAGCTGAAGCTGCCGTGAAGAGGGAAAGCGAGGAGGGCGTGAAACTGCGACCCAACCCGACTCCGTCAGCTATACGTCATCCCGACTCGGCCATCTTCCGCGACGAGAACACGGGAACCAAGAAGCTCACGCTCACGCCCAACCTCCTGCGCGACGACGACATCGTTGCCGCCCCGACCAAACCGGAAGTCATCAAAGGCGGCCGGGTCTCGCTGGACCGTGAAGGACGACAGTCGAACCGGGCGGAAGATGTCATCTCGCCGCCGACGACCCACAAGACGGCAACCAGACTCAGGAAGGGAAGCGTCCTGGGCAATCTGTTCAAGAAGCGGAACAAGAAGGGGAGGAAGGACGAGGAGGAAGAAGTCGAGGAGTGGTTGCAGTCTGCTGCGATCGGAGGTGGAGGCAGCCAGGAGAAGCAGTCTATCGACAGCTCGAGATCTGCCTCGCAGGATTCACCGAACGGTCGGGGAGAGGAGACGAGGAAGGATAGGGAGGATGCGCAGATCAGGGACGAGCAGAGGAGGCAGCAGGAGAGACAGCGGCAACAGAGGGAGCGGGAACAGCGGGAACGGGAGGCCAAGGGAAAGCAGGCTGCGGCTACTACTGCGGGAACGATCCGGAGAGTCGATTCGGAAACGAAGGAGGCTCAGTCTCCTATCTCGGAGCCCAGGCAGCGACAGCAGCAGCAGGCTGGTCCTTCGGGTACAACTCCAGTTGAAGACAAACGGCCCGAAAGGGAGCAACTCACTCTCCGGACGGATCAGACTGACAGGTCATCGCCAATCACTTCTCCGACCGAAACCAACTCGCAACACCAGAGCTACCAGAGCTACCAGCCCTACCGACAGAGACTGTCTGAGGATAGCAAGCCAGGGAACTCGCCGCAGCGGTACCAATCGGCGCAGCAGGATTATGGTCAAGAGAGGGAAAGAGCGGTGGACAGACTATCGGAGTCACCGGAGCAAATAACATTCCACGATGCGGCCGAACGACCGGACTTACTTGTCGATACATCCTCTGGTGCGGAGTCGAATGACACCCCGTCGCCCATCAATTCGACACCCGAGATGATTGACAGGTCCTCGACGTTCGACACGACCACCACGTCGCCCGGAACTGGGGTGGAACACCATACCATCACTAGGACCTGGTCCGACTGGAGTCTGCGGACGTACTTTGAGGACGACAACGATGTCAGGGACATGTTGATTGTGGTCCAGCAAGATAAGGGCGACGTGCCGCAGCAGAAGCAGCATCCACAGATTGCGCCGCTCTTTGCAGAGTCGTCACGACGACTGGAAGATATAACTAAGGTATGTCTATTCTTTTTTAGTATGAGGCCTCTATACTGACGATTCGCAGCAACTGGATGGCATGCTGGGAGAATGGATGCAGCGGCGAAGAGCTCGCGCATGATGAGCTCGATACATACCTTGACAGGTTTTTCCTATCTCCGTTTTTCTTTTGGGTGTTGGCATCTTTCCGCTTTTTCTCTTCTCTACGGTTGTCTCATTTCATCTACCTGGAAGGCTTTCTCTTTTTCTTTACTTTACTCTTGTCATAACGGCCGCTTACGAACACCCTGGAAATGAACCCCTCTGTTTTCTTTTTGGTAGGGGACTGCTTTGCTTTGCTTTCTTCTATTCTTTTACTTTAGCAAAATTTTATACTTATACTTGTTGTATTGCTCTTTTTCTGTTCTGCGCTTCTGCGTGAAGGGAGGCTACCTACCTATAGCATTTGTCTCTTCCGCCTTATTTAACATTTTGTCTTCGCTTCGTTTTCGTTTTCTGCTTCTTTTCTGCTTCTATTCATTCGGGCTGGATTCTCATAGTTTTAGGTTGGGGGGGGGCTTTGTGGTTGGTTCTAACTATTCGCATCTCGGGTGCTTCTGTTCTCTTCTCTTTGAGTGTCGATTCTTCCTGAGCTGTATTTCTGGATGTTCCATGATCGTGGATGGGGATGGGGGGATGATAGGGATTGATGGGGGTTAATTGGATTGAATTTGTGCAGAATTTGCAGAATCTGCGGATGGTGGTTTCTACGTGAAGTGGGAATAGAGGTACAAATTCGTCGTTGCAGATTCGATATCATAAATGAGGCGAGAGGCGAGGCTGTAATCGATGCTGCATACTGTGGCCTCGGTCGATGACGGATGATCCCCGATGCCGTAATCCTGGCTCAAGGCTGAGCCGCCAGCCTGCCAGTGAACACACACTTGTCCTCGACTCCTCGCGCGCTTGCGCGGTCCGGTCCGGTTACCAAATTCTAATCCTAATCCCAATCCCAATCCCAGCTCCCTACCTACTCTACCCACCACCGACCAGATCCAGAGCCAGAGCCAGAGCCAGAGCCAGAGCCAGATCCAGAGCCAGAGCCTGAGCCAGAGCAAGAGCGAGAGCCAGAGCGAGAACCGGAGCGAGAGCTAATTCCAACCTCCGTCACCACTCACCACGCTCTACACACCTCACCTAAGGCTACATAGTTAGCAAGCAGCACCACCGCCTCCGCCACAACAGCAGCAACAGCACCAAACGATGCCCTCAGAAAGCGACGGATTGAGCAGCACCGCCACAACCACCACCAGCGCGCCACGCCCGCCACGCCCGCCAACGCTGTTGCGCACTGTGCGCCCCCCCCTCCCCCCCTCCCCGCTCCCCCCGCTCCTCTCCCTCGTGATCCACACTGACAGTGACAGAACCGCCGCCTCCGCCACCTCTCCGGCATATCACTACGGAACCTCGGCGATCCGTACGGCTGCGGCGACAGCCGCAGCAACGACATCCGCGACAGCAGCGACAACCTGCGACCCCCAGTGGTGGAAGACGGCGACGGCGAGGACCCGCGAAAGACGCGCACGCTGCGGCGGCGCTCGACAAAGAGCTTTGGTCCTGCCGAGCTTCGGCGGTGGGAGAGTGTTGTGTCAAGGCGTCGGGGGGATGTGTTTTTTTCGCTGCATTTACCTGCTGCGTCGGGGGATGGGGAGGGGGAGCAGGGGGAGCAGGGGGATAAGGAAGGGGAGCCGCTCTACGTCAGCGAGGTGATCGCCAAGTCGATGAACGCCGATTTCCAGTGCTTTGACCTGGCGGAGTGTGGGCCTGCGGTTACCAGGTTGGAGAGGGTGGTTATCCGCGTATGGGGCGGTGGTGCCGCGGAGTGGAAGCTGGTCGTTGAGGCGGACGTGTGTCTCGCGGGCCTGGTGCATCTGGGCGAGTCACTTGAGGACTGGCGAACCCCGCTGCCGAGGAATGCGGTTGTTTGGCAGCTGGTCGATGGTGTTTACACTAGCTTTTGGGATGGGGGGGCGGAGGCACCAATGGAGCCTGCGGCGGCGACGACGGAGGGGATGGGGGAGAGGGGGAACCCGGCGATGGTGCGTGGAAATGTGTCAGTGATGGGTGCGGATAGGCTGATGGTTGGCAGACTACGAGCTCGTATGATGCGCTCATGAAGCTTAATACCCTGTCGGATTGCATCCAGGACGCGGTCAATACCTCGGCGAAGCTCACGGCGCAGACTTCCGATATCATCGTTCTGCAGTCGAATGCGTTGTCGCTCCCCCGAGCTGTCGAGCAAGCGGCAGAGCACAAGTCTACGGTTCTGAAAGCTGTCGCGTCGGAACGGAAGCGCCTCGAGACGTCGAAGCGGAAATTACAAGACCTCACTAGCTCGCTGGCCAACCGGCGGGCGGCAATGGAGAGCGGCCGCGAGACGCAACAGGTCGGCGAGCGCTATCTCGACGACAACCAGACGACCCTCGAGCGCTCCAAAATCGCGCTCTCGTCCACGCGCGAAGCCATCTCGGCGCAGCAGAAACGTATCGTGGCAATCCTAATGGAGATCTACCCCATCGCGCCGCACCCGTCCGGCGAAGCCCTCTCCTTCACGATCCGCTCGTTGCACCTGCCCTCGACCAACCACGAAGACCACGACGAAGCCACCATATCCGCCGCACTCGGGCACGTAGCACATCTGGTGTACCTACTGTCCTACTACCTCGGCACACCGCTCCGCTACCCCGTCAAGCCCATGGGCAGCCGCTCGTTCGTCCGCGACGACATCAGTGTGATCCAGGGCGCGCGGACATTCCCGCTGTGGATCAAGGGTGCAATCTACTACCGCTTCGAGTACGCGGTGTTCCTCATCAACAAGGATGTGCAGCAGCTCATGAGCCATGTCGGTCTCTACTGTGTCGACATACGACACACCCTGGCCAATCTGAAGAGTCTGGGACTGTTCGTGGCCAGTGGCGGTGTCAGCGGCGGGCCGGGTGCGCCCGCTGGGAGGAATATCAGCAGGAGCTCTACCCCCGTGCCGCAGCAGCCGTCGCCGCTGAGGAACGGGAACGGTAGTGCTTCGCCGTCGCCGCCGATGCCGACACCGACACCGCCGTCGAAACCACAAGGAAAGGAACAGCTATTGGCGGTTAGGCCGACTCGGCCGTATTCGGTGTTTGCGGGGAGAGGAACATAGTGGGCGCGATTGGGAATGGGAATGGGAATGTGGGTTGGGGTTATGGCGTTTTCCTTTCTAGTGTTGTGGGTTATGCGGTGCGATGTGCTTTTGATGTGTATGCTGTGATGTACTGGTACGGTGCGTACGTTGTTTTACGGTGCTGTCTGTTTGCTTGCTTGCTATGGCGTTTCTCTGTTTCGTTTTAGGGCCGGGAGAGGGGGAAGGAGAGGGATAAGGATGCATACATGCATACATAGAAAGAAAGAAGGGCCGGCCATGCGCCAAGCCGAGCCAGAAGAAGAAAAGCATATGCCAGCGATAACCGAATTTAATTCAAGATACCGGTCGGTATCGGTTCCTTGCGTGCGTCACATCCCCCACCAGCCGTGTCCTCCCTCACTTCTCGTCCTCCTCCCTTCAACCACCACCACCACCGACGCAAAACACAATGGCCTCCTTCGCGCGTACCATCCTTCGCGCGGCCCCGCGCCTCGCCGTCGCCGCTGCCCCCCGAATCGTCGCCGTCCCAAGACTTACCCGCGGCTTCGCGGGAACAAGTAACCTTAATGGTACATCACCTTGAACGGCACACCCTGAAGTAACACGACCGGCAGACAGGCTGACGCAAACCGCAATCGCAGAGATTGTCAAGAAATACACCTCAGACCACGAGTGGATCAGCCTCGACACCGCGTCCGACTCCAACATCGGTTTGCACCACGCTCCCCCTCCCTTCCACCCCTCACACTCCCACCACTACTAACCCCCCCGCCTGCAGCGACAATTGGCATAACGACGTACGCGGCCTCCGCGCTCGGAGACGTGGTGTACGTCGAGCTTCCTGAGGTGCCTTCCGCCGCAACGACCGGCGAGCCCGTGGGTGCCGTCGAGAGCGTCAAGTCTGCCAGCGACATCCTATCCCCCGTCGACGGGGAGATTGTTGAGGTCAATGCGGCGCTCAACGAGAAGCCGGGAACGATCAACCGGGCGCCGGAGGGCGAGGGGTGGATCGTTAAGGTTAAGGTTGAAGGGGGGGTTAAGGCCCTGGAGGCGGAGGGATTGATGGGTGAGAAGGAGTATATGACGTTTGTGGAGACGTAATGGGGAGTTGAGATCGAAGAGGGAGGGGAGGGGTGGGGAAGGCTGGGGTGGGTGCATGGTGGTGAATTGAAACTGGAGCGAAATCGAGTGATATGCGGGTGTGGATGTGGGACTCGTGTAAATTCTCGGGAGTGCCAGGGTGGTATGGTGTCGTTGAGGATTGTGGTATAATTCATGCACAGTGAGAGGAGCTTTACGTCGATTGTTTGCTTCCATATTTCCCGCCAATCCTTCATAACCGCGATACTTCAGGTCTGAATGTTGGTAAAGATTTTCACAGCACATCACTCACCACATCCCAAAATCGCTTTACCGACAGGCTTCGGCCTCTGTCTCTCGAAGGAGCACTCATCCCGTATGAAAAATTGCATCCATCTTTCCATAGCATGCCATGGATGCAGCAAAACAAAAACTCTCACAGCCTGAGCTGTGAACTCAGAAGGTCTCACTGGGAATCGAACCCAGATCTCCGGAAGGAATTTCTTCGATCCGCGGTTTTTGCCCTGTTGCCAGGGTGAATCAAAATCCGACGTGCTAACCATTACACCATGTGACCATTCGATGGATATTAACCACCGCCGGGCATTATGTTAGTCTCGCCCCACCTCTTTACCAGCTACCCACCCACATCCACACACACCAACACAGAGAGCAATGACGCAGAACCTCGACACGACCGTCCTCCTCGCGCTCGCAAGCGACATCACGCACTGCAGCTGCGCGCGCACAATACACGAAGTGCATCCGGCGCTCGCGCGACAGATGCAAGACGAAGAGGACGACGCGCTGCTACCGCGCCTGGTGGTGCTGCTGCAGGACCGCCCGCTGATCGTGTGCGCGGCTGCCCGCGACCGGTTCCTCGCCATCGTTGCCGGGCTGGCGTCGGAGAGTGAAGCGGCTAGGGCACAGGGAATGTTTTCGGGGGAGGTGCCCGGGCTGGAGGGGCTGCGGCTGCCAGTAAACGTTGTTGAGGATCACGTCCTGTGTGAGGGCGATCCGGAGGTCTACGTGGCGGTTGTGGGGAGATTGGGGGAGGATACGCTTAGTCGTGCGGTGTTTGTGACGGGATGGGCGATGGGCGTGACGACGGTTACGTGCAATAAGGCGGTTGTGCGGAGGATTAGGGCGGCGGTTGCGCGTGCTGGGGAGGGCGTGGTGGGGCCCGAGATGCTGATCGTGGGGTGTGCGCGGAGTTTGGTCGGACGGCCGAAAGCGACGGCTGGATGAGTCTTCACGGGAAACTTGATTGCAGCCAAGCTCGCTCGCTCACTACGAGTATCGCGTAGATACCAAACAGAAGACCACAGACGCGCAATTGGTACAATGAAATACAGCCAAAGAATATGAAAAAAAAAACCCCATAGAAGGATGTGCTCGTGCAACAAATGAAACACATGCCTTTCCGCCTCGCTAACCGTCTCATCTCATCTCAACTCAATGTAATCCCCTTCACTCTGCTTTCTTACCACCAGTCAACCGTGTTGTCTCGGTGCCCTTCTTCTTCTTCCCCTCCTCATCACTACTGCTCTCCTCATCGCTCATGACCTCACCATCACTCCACCCATCACCCTCGCCAACCTCAAAGATTGGCTCATCGACGCTCGGCCGACCCCTGTTTGTGTTCGTCGCTGGCGCAGCCGGCGGAGGCGTCGGCCTGGCAGCACTACCCTCTCCCTGCAGCGCCATGGACCTCAATCCCGCCTGCGCCTCCAGATCCTTATCCCTCCTTGCCAGATCCTCGTCCTCGTCGAGTTCGCTTCCACCACCGATGCTCGCGATCTCGAAGCCGCCGTCCTCATCCTGCGCCAACTCGTCACTCATGGCAAAGCGGCGATTATTAGCCGTAGGCCGCCACAGGTATGCGATGACCGCCAGATCGGTGAGGTACACGAGGTTGAGCCATCCGTCGAGCACGAACCACCGCGTCTTCCAGTGCGTGGGCACGAAGTCGGGCGACGAGTGGCCGGCGAAGGTGAGCGAGTTCAGGAAGAAAAAGCCGAAGATCACGAAGATGCTGGTCAGGAGACACCACCACAGCCGGCGGTACATCAGGCCTTTCTGGTGCTGCTTGCGCTCCTCGAGCTCTTTCATCGTGAGCTTGAGCGAGTTGAGGGTCCAGACGTAGAAGGCCGTGAGGGTGGCGGCGAGAGGGAGGATCACGAGCATTACGAAGGGTCCCGCGTTCTCCGGTGTGATGGTGAGGGACGCGACGGCGTATACGACGCCAAATACGAAGTGCAGGATGGCTAGGATGCGGACGTATTTCATCAGTGCTCCGAGGGAGGGCTTGACGACGCCGTAGCCCATGCATACGATCAGCAGGAGGAAGAACGAGAATGAATTCCGGCCGGCATTGAGGACTGCCACGAGAGTCATCAGAAACTTGGAGAAAGTGTTTTTGCCGTGGCGGTTCTCGTAGTCGTAAAAGACCCAGGTGATAGCCATCTCGAGTATCAGGAAAATGACGATCGCTGTGATGTAGTTCTGCACCGGGAGGATGTCGTGGCGGTGCTGCACGTACAGGAACGCCCACAGCGCTCCGACAACCGCGTACACAATCGTGAGTCCGCCGTAGAACGCCAGCTTGGGAATCTGACTCGCCGGTAGCTCGCCGTAGGTATTCTGGAACGTAACGACACCCGTGAATTCCTTCTCCGCGTCGGCCGGCGAATACGCCACCGTCCAGACGCAATAGTATCCGGTACGCTTGATAGGATAGTAGATGGGTGTCTTATCGGCAAGGTGAACAGCCTTGGTGAAGATGCTCCCGCGACTGGTAGTATTCGTATTCGCCGCCAGGATGAACTCCCCTTCATGCCCCGCACGGCACAGGCTAGCCTTGACGTTCTCGGGTGTGCAGATGTAAGACTTCTCGCGGCGGTCATCGGGCGATGTGAAGCGGCCGAGATACGGCTCGTCCTCAAACTCGAAAATCACCAGGCTGACGATATCGTCGTGGCTCTCCGACGGTGTGAATCGCACAGTGATTCCCGGATCGATGGTGCCGCCCCATGCAGCCTTGTTATACATTCCCGCACATTGCTGCTGTTCATCGCCCGTGTTCTGATGGGTTCGGAATAGCTCGTCAGTAACAGCCGGGAGAGCCGCGTATGCGTGGCGGGGGGACCATCTCCGCCTCTCTCGGCGCACATACCAGGGCAAATTCGTTGGCAGCAACAAAGGCCGCACCCAACACGACGGCCAGAAGTTTCCGGCGTAGCATAGATGTTTCTTCGGATGGTAGCGGTGTATGTGGTGTCGGTGGTGGTGGTGTTTGGGTGTTGTAGGCTTTTTTTTTAGAAGCTTGCTAGAGCTCCGTCGTTGTGTCGTGCTTGTCGTCGTAAGTTCGTTTCAGGAGAGATGACAAACGCTTTGTTTCAATTGCGTGGCGGGCCCTAACCCCGCCACTGTATACTCTAACAGTACGACGCGGCCCGCGTTCACGCATTCTATTGGAGACACATCACTGAGACCCTTTTTGAGGTAGAGTAAATATAATTAAGTCAGGGCACGGCGGCATCGACTTTCGGAATTGATCTTCTTACACGCAACACAAGTCTCCACCGTTGTGCGCCGCAATCAATCCACAATTCTATGTGCACACCGAGTTCACACGGAGACTGTCCTGATAGATTCCAACCGTTTCCAAAACTTCCTGACCGGGGATTGTTCCATAGGCCGGCGTGGTTGCTTTGCTTTGCTCATGGTTTGGAGGCTTCAAACGACTAGAGTAGTTAGCACAATAGAAGAATGTTAGATTCGTTGATGGGCTGCTGCCGCATCTTGAAGAACGATGTGCTTTCAATTTGATGGTGTGGTTGCCATGACAACGTCACACACCAGTTGCATCGTAGAGGTATCACGTGACATAACTAGAAACTACTTTTGAAACCGCTTCAGTATGGGAGTATGGGACTGTCGAAAGTGCAGCGAGGGGAAATTTTCAGGGTCTGTGTTTGTGTTGATGGGAGGAGTAGGGCTGGAAGGTGAGGAAGTGTAAATTGTCTTTGTGTGGTTGTTATCACTCGTATAGGTACATTGTTCATCCTCGTTGTACCGGGTAGAAATTCCCCGGTGTTCAGCCCATTACCAGAACTGCAGACAGGATCAGGAAGAGTGGGTACATCGCCATAGTCCAGACCAGCGGCATGCCCCGGTGTCCGAAATACCTGGCGTTTTTGACGCCGGAATATGGCACTTTGAAGAAAGCCCCGGAACAGACTTCACAGGGCCCGCAAGTGATCACCAAACAGGAGCAGTTATTAACGAAGTCCATTTCTTCCCGAGGGGCAAAGGGTGAAGAAGCGAACCCACAAGCAAAGAAACCCGATGGCACAATATAACAGATTTATATATGGAACGGGCTGTCGTGCAAGTGCTACTACATGGCGCCGGTGCCTACTCTAAGCTTTACCGAAGACTAGAAGCCGGTAGTAGGAGAATGGGCTACCAACTTAGCTAGCCATTTCACTGCCCTGACCCTGTCCTATCATGTTCCAGCTGTCTAACCACCGTCTCAGGCCCCCAAGTCAGCCATCCCTCTCGGGGGACACGGTATGCCTGTAAATAAAACTGCAAAATATGGAGATAAATCCGAACAATATTTCCAGTGGTCTAAATCGGCACGAAGTAACGATTCTTATGCTCTAAAGTACCGTGGGAAACTGTGGCATCTTCCCTGATATTGTGTGGATGTTGTGATATATCACTCGTCATGCTTCAGTCACGCTATTGCTTGTTCTATTGCTTTTACTTGGCAGTGTCGAGTCTTCATGCGAGTATCTACATATCATAGCCGTCAGACTCGTTTCCCTTTAGCACGCAAGGCAATATAATTGACTGTATATTCATCACTATTCCCAAAAAAAATCGGGAGAGCGTTAATGCGAGTGATTTACTATGAACAGCACCAAGACCTATGAATTCATCACCAGGGACTTTGGACTGAAAATCGCCGGGATTAAATTCGCCAGCTCGAAAACAAACGCTATACTCCCCCGTAAAATACCCAAGTGAATAATAATCCCCTACCGCACCGGAACCTATCCCAAGATCCATCCATTCCTCGACTCAAATCTCCGCCTACAATCCTGACCCGTGCACGGCACTTGCATAGCTGTCATTACGCTTCGGTCCGGAATGATGTTCGATCGAAAAGCTCTATAACGATGAAACGTAGGAACCCTTTCCCTGTCTTCTAGCCCGATAGTGGTAGTCTCCACGCTGAATACGGAGTCAGCAAAGGTTGCTGGAAGTATCGGACCCCGCCGCCAACTGATGGAAGGATATCCACCTACATACCTTGGATCATCGCCGTTACTCCAGTAGGAAGATAGCCGCGGACGCAGCTAGAGACATTCCCTCCCGCAATGCCGAAGTGAAGATGCTCGCCAGGAATAAATACAGTGCAGTGTACATATGTATAAAGGAAATGAAACCCTCCACACGATAGCCATCACAAGAATCGAGAGCAGACGCGAAACATCAACACGTACATAGAGAATCCATCAGAAATCCTCCGTATCCTCACACTTGCATCCATCCCACCCATCAAAGGAAAGTAAAAGATGAAGATGTACTACCATAAATCCCAAGAATGGCGGAAACACCCACAATCCCACAGCAGCATCCAAACACCGTTCCAAGTAACACCGGCGCTCACCAATATGAAGATCCCCCGACATACCGGTTATCAGGATTCATCGTTTCGTACCGCTTTTACGCTTAATGTGCTCCAACGGGAGGTTTTTTTATTGCAACCGGGTTTTAATAGTAGTTTACTCACGTCGGTGTGTCCCTTCTGTATAGCGGCTTTGTATGGAGTTTCGCCATGTCCATTTTCTACATTGATATCGGCACCGGCTTTTAGAAGCCGCTCAGCCACATTCAGGTAACCTCCGCGGGCAGCGTAATGGAGTGCAGTCGACCGATATATATCTACTTCGTGAACATCGGCACTGGCTTCCAGAAGCCGTCCAACAATATCCAGGTGGCCTTCACGGGCAGCGTAATGGAGTACAGTCGATTGAACTCTATCTACTGCGTGAACATCGGCACCGGCTTCCAGAAGCCGCTCAACAATATCTAGGTGGTCTCCACGGGCAGCGTAATGGAGTGCAGTCAACTGACTAGAATCTTCTGCGTGAACATCGGCACCGGCTTTTAGAAGCCGCCCAGCAACATCCGGGTGGCCTTCACGGGCAGCGTAATGGAGTGCAGTCAGTCGATCTTCATCTACTGCGTGGACATCGGCACCGGCTTTTAGAAGCCGCTCAGCAACATCCGGGTGACATTCGTGGGCAGCGTAATGGAGTGCAGTCCACTGACAGATATTTGCTGCGTAAACATTGGCACCGGCTTCCAGAAGCTTTTCAACTACATTCGGGTGGCCTCCACTGGCAGCGTGATGGAGTGTAGTCAAACCATTGTGATCTTCTGCGTGGACATCGGCACCGGCTTCCAGAAGCCGCCCAACAATATTCGGGTGGCCTGTACCGGCAGCGCAATGGAGTGCAGTCCACCGACTGTTATCTTCTGCGTGAACATCGGCACCGGCTTCTAGAAGCTGCTCAACAATATTCAAGTGACCTTCGCGGGCAGCGTAATGGAGTGTAGTCAAACCATTGTAATCTGCTGCGTGGACATCGGCACCGGCTTTCAGAAGCTGTTCAACCACGCCTACGTGACCTTTCGCTACGGCATGATGAATCGATCCGTCTCTATCGCAGAGTTTACGATATCGGTCTAGGTACAGTCCCACAAGCGTCCCATGACCAAGTGAGCAGGATCGGCGAAAGGCTTCAGGGCTTGGTCCGAAAAGATTATCGTATGTAGTAAACCCCGTTCCTACTTCGTCCATAATCAATCTGAGTAAAGCTGAGTGGCCGTTCTTCATGCACCAGTGGAACTGTGTAGCATAATGGGGTCCGTCAGGATTCTCCCCTAGCCAAGGTATGTCCCCGAGGTGCGATTTGCGTAGCGTTAATTCCGTGAATAGCTTCCAAGTCCTTCCGCCGTCGTCCTGGCTGTCTGGCGAGACCTCGGAACAGTGATCGAGCCAGTACGTGGCGACATATTTAAGGAGACGATACTGGCGTTTGAGGGTATCCCGTTGTGAGTGGAGTTTCATGGTAGATTGAAGTAAGGCTTGAACATCCACTGCCGGTACCTTGGACCTTCCCCAAATTACTTCCGTTGCAGCGTTCCATATAACTCTTGTTGCCGGATTGGATTGGACCATCCACGGTATCCACCGAGCGGGCGACGTCTCGAGTGCCGATTTCTTTGGCACAGCCGCGATCTGGGTCTCGAAATCGGGGAGACTCAGATACATAAGGCAGATCCTGGCGATATGTATATTCACCTTGCGGAGGAGTATCTGAAAGTCCGAGCTCGCTGCTGTAGACTGCAAGAATTCTACAACAGTGTAGTGTGCGAACTGAACGATATCGCCAGTCTCAGTATGTGCCACTGTGAGTAAGCTCCCACAATTCTGGATCATCCTAAGTTTGCTATTTGGAAGGCGACAACGGCACTGAGCCCATAGCGTATCGGTGGGTTCGAGAGAGATTGCTTCAGTCAGCTCATCTAACGATAAAGGTCGCCTCGCGCCGGCAACCCACGTAAGGATCTTTTTGGCTATGTCGGGTTTCCTTTGTGAGAATATCTTCTTCAGAATCCGAGCATATGTTTCGTTCAAGCCTAGTGGCAGAGACCGAAGCACCTTGCGGATGTCGTTGTCGTTGTTTTCATCGCAAATTTCGTTGAGCTGTAATGTCACCCACAAGAACCTAGTTACCGCCTCGGGGTTAGTTCGAATCAACAGCCTTTTCGAGGAGGGATATGTACATACATTCCATCCGATCCGCGAACCAGGGCGTCTTGTATCTCTTGTATCATGGATGGTTTCCCCACAACCAAGTTTCCTTCTTCCACTCTTGTCTGCAACTCCGCTTTCACGAAAACTCCGATATCCGTGGACTGTTGAGAAGAGTCCAACGATATCTTGAAGAATTTCTCCACCGATTGAGATATGTCGCCATCCTCACGACTGGAAATAAGGACCTTGATTCCGTTCTTTCGAATCGTGGTGAGTTTCCGCAGGTAGAGTAACAAGCGCCGTCGCTCGTGATCACTGCACTCGTCCAACCCGTCGACGATGAAATATGTATTCGCAGGAAGCTGCGCCACTTTCACCAGGGTTTCATACAGTTGATCCATCGTTGGCTCGACGTCTAGAGCACCGAAGTCTCTCGCTAGCCCGTCTTCGAGGTCCTGGGGTGTCTTGGTAAACACAGTCAAAATTTGCTTGATGAAGCTACTCAGGACGGTGCGTATTTCCAAAGACTGGCGGATAGCAAAGTCGCAGAAGAAATAGCATATCATGCTGGGTGTCTGGCCCTGCTGTGAGAAGATATAATCGATGACACCGGTCACAAGTGTAGATTTCCCAGATCCAGCTGATATCATGTACTTTAGATAACTTATAATGCCTAAAGAAGTGCGCGAGAAATAGGGTAACACTTACGGATTCCATAACACCACAATCCACTCGAGCAGTCTCCTTCGAACCATTTTTGGAAAACGGGAGTTGTTGATAACCATTGACCGGTACCCGGGTGGCGTTGGGAGCGAGCTCTCAGGAAAGTGCTCCTGTGGTTGTAATCCGATATTTTCTCTAATAGTCGATGGCGCTTTTTCTCTTGAAGATGCGGTCGGATGTCAGTTTCAGTTTACCCACTTGCATGCTTGATCTCACCCTTTTCCTTGATATCCTGTTGCAACCTCCATTCTCGGGATTCTGCCCGGTGTTCCGATTCGATGGCCCGAAGTCTAGTTCCCTCGGTACGATACAAAATGCCGGCTTGTCGATCCCGTAGTGCAGCAGTCTCGGACGCGATGGTAAGCTCTCGGTCAATTGTTTCGGATTGATCACGAAGGCGGTTCTCCAAATCCGGAAATTGGGCTTTGAACGGTTTCCACATCGCCCGCAGGCCTTCACACACGCAGGGTCAATCCAGTTCTCATTCATATAGGAGAGTTGACAAAGAAACGTCGAACCCACCATTAGTCCTGAGAAACGCAAGAGCCTTGGTGCAGAAACAGATGACAGTGGAGTAGAATGCGCAAACGGCATCACAAAGTTCGGCAGAGCTGGGGTAGAGCTTTTGGATCCTATCGAAGACGGGGCATAGTTCTCCAAGCCGCTGGTACATCTCGGAGAGCTTGTCGAAGTAGTCCCAGAGATTCATGGCCATCTGGCACAAGTAGGTGTCAGTACTGAATCTGCTATAGCTATTTGAACCAAGTTTGAGCTCGAATATATACCAGTATAACCAGCTTGACGCTGCCCCATACCAAAGCGGAGATCTTTGGCTCCGCTGAAACGAAAGTGTCGACTATCGTAGTAAACTGCTGGAGTGACTGCAGGAATTTCTGGATTCTCCGGCTGCCGTACTTGTGCTTCGGCTTTTTCCCATCGATGATCGCAGTGAGTTCGACAACACTTGATGCCGATGGTCCCGAGAATCGCAACAGTTCTGAGAATTCCTGTGGACTTAGTAGTCCATGAAATTCGCGAAGAGCGGCCTTGAGGTTGGCTTGTCCACTGTGCTAATCAGCTCGGTGTGGGGCGCGGCCATGCACCTATGCACCTACTCGTTTCCTGCCATCTTTCCACCTTTATCACCTTCGAAGTCGTTTAGTAATTTAGTTGGAATAGGCGTGATTCTCGGAGTAGGTAAATGGTGGTAATGAAAACTGCTGAGGGGATCTAACGATAAGATATATTCAGAGGAAGCAACGTGAAGATAGAAGCAGTCTACCTGCACGCAGACGGGTGGGGCTCAAGTGCAGCGGCTGAGTGCTTCCTATCGCCATGGGCTTCATTGGTTCCACGATTGTCTTGGAAACTGCAGCACAATGCCAGGATAAATTTTGGACTCAAGTTTGCTGCGGTCTGAGAGTTATTGAACTTCGCCTTGCAATCTCACTGGGAAGTGTTCCCACCGTTGAAGTACAGACGTTGATCAGCCCATGTGCATTTCTTGCCTACGTTAGGTGGTCCTTGCTTGAATGTGCTCTTTTTTTGGCGGTAGATTTCGGAGAAGTACTTTTCTGTATGTTCTGCAACAATGTGTGAATGGTGACGCTTCCAGAGATGCTTGGCAAAATAACTCCGCAGTCTAGAGTCTAGTTATCTTGTGATGGGAGCTGGTGGTATTTATAGGTACTTAAGGTATATCAGCGGCCCGCGAATGTGACTACCTAGTTGGTTCGCCAAAAAGCTTCCTATCCATTCTATCCGCCCCCTGGTGATAATTGGTAAGTCGGAGGTACCTATTGATGGTTTCATTGTCAAAAGCAGGTCGCAGTGCTACCGGTACGGCACAGGCGTTAGATGGTAGTTGGTAAGTATGATACTTGTGTAAGAAGTATCTAGTTGTGGACGAGTAACCTATCGAGGTTATGCATGGATTACCGTAGTGAAGTGTCAAGTGCACATCACGTGCATCTCACCCATGCTCTTCAAGGTCCACAATCACCCACAGCCTTCTTTGTCTTCCTCATCTCATCGCATTCGCAAGACATCTCCATCGGCCATCAGCCATCTGCTCGCCAACCCAACCCCAAGCCGTCATGTTCGAAGCGCAAGCCCTCTTGCCCGGACCCGCCGATAAAGATGTCGAGGAATGGCCACTCCTTGAGCTCTCCGACGTGTCGGTTGTCCGTTTCCGCCGTGGACATCCGGAAGAGCTCGTCAACCTGTTCGACGTGACCGAATTCGGGCCGTTTCGCGTTAAGGGGCGATTGGGACCTACCCCTCGTAAATATAAAAAACTCGGTAGCTACGCCTTTCTGTTCCCTGGTCGCGAGTGTTGTCCCCTGCTTTCTTGCGTGGTGGCTAATTGCGGTGATGGCGGTTGGTGACAGTGCGCACTCCTGATGCCCTCACGCAGCATATCATCATTCCCAAGGTCGTTACGTTTAGCATGGAGCAGATAATACGGAAGGGCAGCGACGTCATGGAGACGGTGATCTGGGTCCTCGGTGGCGCTGCATGGTACCGCATCTCCCCCGCCCCGGAGTATCGAGCACATTTCGCGACGCTGGTCGAGAAGGCGAACGCATGGCTATTCATGAGAGAGAGGTATGCCAAATTTCATGGGCGTGGTAAGCCATTGAAGGATACTGTCATGGACATGTTCAAAGATGTAAGTGACCCTCGCGATCGATTGCTTTTGCCCGAGATCCGGAGGGAAGAGAAGCTAATTTGGAACCAACAGTACATAGGAGTCGAACCGGAATGTCGAACGGCAAGAGCGGCATCTAAGATCTTCGAGACGCATCATCGATTCCTGCTATTCATGATGTTGAAACCCGAGAACGACGCGGAGATGTGGAAACGTTCACCGATTTTCTTACACTTTCAGCAGGAGCACGAGGAAACGGTGTTGGAAGTCATGATATTTTACGGACATTTGAAGAAGGATAGGCTGGAGCCCAAACGGAACCCGGCCTTCGAAACGCCGGCGGTCGATGACGGAGACGAAGAGGAAGACGACGAAGAAGACGGCGACGAGAGTGACGATGATGATGATGATGGCATGGAGTGCACGCCTGAACCTTTGGAGGAACAGACCGGAAAGACAGTGTCGTCTAAAGGCCGATCGATCCTGCGGCCGAGCCGTAACGAAATACCCATCGAACCCCCAAGTCCTGAGAGCTACCCAGTGCTTGACGATGCCTCACCGATCGAAACACGGCTGAAACGGCGATGTGACTCAGACACCATCGTTGTCGCCGGTGAAAGTCGGTTGAAGCGGCAAATAATGTCTTCGCCGTCCGAGTCCCCTCCTCCGACGCCCGACATCAGCGAGTACCGACGCGGTGGAAACTTAGAGATGTCCAAAAGATCCATGAAATCGACAGGACAAGGCACTAGGAACTTGGGTGCACGGCTTTCGATGTTGAGCGAGGATTCGTACTGGAAATGCACGCTCGACGGGCTACGGTGCAGCCACGTAGTGCCGAACGCAAAGACGCGCGATGGACGACACGCGATCGAGCAGCACTACGCATTTCATGGCCGAGTCATGGCGGAGGCGATGCAGACGATCGACATGGAGACACAGACCAGCTCGGGAGGCGGATACCGCGTCGATCATCTCATGGACAAGATCCGCATGATGAGCCAAAAGTGGGAGCAGAGCAAACCTTCCCCACTAAAAGGGCTGGGCGAATGATGTACAGGTGATGAGGCTTTGCCCGGCAATGCAGTTGCACATCGACTACCAGCATCTCGCGCATCACTTCGCGGCGGGTTCGCGGGTGATTAACGATGATTATGACGGATGTCCGATAGCAAACATACGAACTCACGTCACCTTTAACGCGGTATTTGTATGGCTATCACTAGAGACCGCAAGGGATTGTCACCCTTTGGCGAGGAATTTCTTGGGCCGACATCTGGAGTTTTTGTTTGGCAATGCCATCATAGATACATTTTTTGGAGTCTTTAGGGAGTTTATGCTGGACTTTGGGTGGGGTTTGCGGGTTGTTTTGGTGTTGGAAAATGTACAGTTACTATATCGACTTTCAATTCCTTTTATACCGATCCATGACCCATTGAAAAGCTTTAGTTATTGTGAGGATGCGAATTTATGGAAAATGGTGAGTACGACACGTGCCACCGACGACAATTGCTGCATGGGCAAGGGACCGCGGCTTTATGTACTAGTCATACATACCGGTGATTTTTTGACAAGTTAAGGGACCCCCCTGGGCGCGGGGATGGTTATATAGACGGCATGTTGTACCACAGCAGAACTCCTCCACAGATACCACCATCACCACCATCATTGCCACACCGAGGCATAACCGGGTCCCACACTCGTAGCCGCTGCAAGGACGGCGAGGACCACATTTGTTGCTATTAATTGCTCGAATTTGCTCCCGTGATTGTTCCCGCGACCGTATTCACCAATCCGAAGTTACGGTAAATGTCTCCATAGAGCACCCCCGCACGGAGACATCGCTTACTCGTGCGCACTAGGACCCGTATATAGACACCAAACCTAACGCCGCCACTGAGGACCCACCTCCTCCCCATCTCCTCGCCACGATGCTTTCCTACCTCCTGGCATATATCTGCGCCGCAATCATGTCGCAAATCACCCCTCACCTCAACCCCAACAAGAAACGCCCCGGCGTTGTGCTGGGAACCCGGGATTCGGTGCTGGCTCTAGCCCAGACCGCTATCGTGGAAAAGTTCTTGCGCCAGAAGTTCGGCCCCGAGTTCGAGATCGGAAGACAGGCTATCAAGACTGCCGGAGACAAGAATCAGACCGTTGCACTACACGAGATGGAACGTAAAAGCTTATGGACTAGTGAACTTGAGGATATGCTTGTTGTCCGTAAGGTGGACATCATCGTCCACTCTCTGAAGGGTGTGTTTAATCCTTCCCGAGCATTTGAATTTTCGTTGCTGACGATAAACTTCCGTAGACATGCCGACCGTGCTTCCCGAAACCTGCAGTCTCGCCGCTATCCTGGAGCGCGAAGACCCCCGCGACGCCTTCGTGGTCCGTGCTGGCCACCCCTACAAGTCCCTCTCCGAGCTTCCCGATGGCGCGATCATCGGTAGCTCCTCGGTCCGCCGCATGGCTCAAGTCAAACGTCTTTACCCCCACCTCGTCCTCGTCGATTGCCGCGGAAACGTTCCCAGCAGACTCAGAAAACTCGACAACGTCGAGAACCTCCCCCAGTTCAAATACGATGCGCTAATCCTGGCCGCCGCTGGTCTTCTGCGACTTGGTCTTGGTGATCGCATTACCGAATACCTCGATGCACCCGAGGTCCTCCACGCCGTCGGCCAGGGCGCAATCGGCATCGAGATCCGCGCCGGCGATGACGATATCGTCGAAGTTCTCAAAGGACTGACTCATGGGCCTACCGCATTGGCCTGTTACGCTGAGCGTGAACTCCTGCGTACTCTCGAGGGCGGTTGCAGTGTCCCCATCGGTGTCAAGACTACTTGGGAAGAGGATGGTGCTCTGCACATGCTTGTCCGTGTATCCAGTCTGGATGGCACACAGAATGTCGAGGCGGATGAGCGCGCGAAGGTTAGCAGCCAGGCTGAGGCTGAGGTCTTTGGCCATGCTGTTGCCCAGAAATTGGTCGTTGGCGGGTGTGTCCCGATCCTAGAGAAGATCGAGTCGGACAAGATCGCCAAAGAAAAGGCTAAGCACACCGAGGAAGCTGCTAAGGCTGATGCAACTCGCGAAGACGACGAGGGTAGTCAACTGGGAGAGTCGGTCGTCCTTGTCGAGAATGAGGACGGCGGTCCATCGGCTTAGTCGCTTCGTCCCATGGAGCCAATTAGGAGTGGATGGGTCTGTTTGTGGCGGATTCAGAGGCACAGAACGAGACGAGCGCAACCAATGGTAGCACACAGGCCGTTGGTAAGTAGCTTCCTGCTATGTATCTAGCTAGGCTGTGTCGGCAATTGTTTTATTTCTTCTTGTTTCTGCGGAGGTGGATATCTTTCTCGGTTTCTTTTGCGTTGGGTTCTGGAGTGTGATGGATGCATGGGAAGAGCATTGTACCAGTAGATATTGATGCACGACCGTGGACGTGTGATGATTGTACGTATAGAGCTATGGAAAGCGCATGAATGGGCGGTCTCACACATAGGCGCTGCCTTCCCCGAGGTCAATCCGGCAGCAGAATTGTCCCGAAGACCCCAAACCAGCAAGCGGGTGAGTTCTCTCCACCGTACCAAAACCAGCCATGTAGCCCGGAACACAATATATTGCCCAGCCTGTTTCTCCACACGCCCGGGCACGCATCAAATCCATAATCGTACACCCCCCTCCCCCCCGTACATCCATCCCACCAGCCTACTCATTCTTCACCACATCCTCCAACTTCTGCCCGACCTTGACGACGCTGAACTTGACCATCCTGGGATCGAGGCCAAGGACGTCCCTCATCCTCTTCTGGGTCGCGGCGGCGGCGTCGAAGCGCATGAGGAAGTAGTGCCCGCGGTCGTAGTACGTTTGATGTTTCCGCACGCGGCGCGGCAGCATGAGCTTCTCCCAGTTCTGGATCGTGCGGATCACGCCGCCGCCTTGCAGCACCGCCATCCCGCACGTTTTCGCGATCTCGCGGACTTCGCCCAGGCCGGCGGCGCTGGGGCGGACCTGGCGCGGGGGAAAAATCCGAGGTTAGTGAGGTTGAAACGCGGGGGGTAAAAGCAGAGCGCGGGGGAGAGGTACACAGGCGATCAGTTCGTAGAGCATTTTGTAGTCGTGCGTGTGGTGGGGGTGTCCGGGAGGGCTGCTGATGCCCGCCCGCCGCTGTAGGGAAAAGGTTGGCTGTGGGGGCACGTGAGATTACCCGGTGGTAGCCTTCACGTGATGTGTCACGTGCCAGCCTCTGATTTACACAACTGCGGGAGACATCGGACCACGTCCAGCATCATCTACGGAATTCGTCGCTGTATTCAGAACACTATCGTACATCAAGTACATAGCACTTGAACATCCAACACCCATCTTCTTCTCTCGAGTGGATTACAAACCCACCCGTCCCGCCGTTCCCATTTCCAAAACTTTCGCATAACAGAAGTTAAAAAAGCAGTATAGGTAGTATGTTCATTCCAAAGTACGGTAATGAAAGAGCAGAGCACAATCTCCTATGATACAGTCGCCGAATTTCTTACATTTCCTCCCCCGTAACAATCTGTCCATCTACTGTCCTGGCTGCTTCGGCAGACCCTATCTCACCGTTAGTTCATCAGTCGCCAAAAAAAGCGGGCGCTGGAACTCACCTCAGTAAAGATCTTGGATAGACTGGTCTTCATCTGCTCGGCCATCTCCTTCTCAGCCTGCTGCTGCTCCCTCAACATATCTTCACGGTGCGACTCCAGATGTTTCTGGTTGGTAAGGTAGCTCTGCTGGCCGCGTTCTCTGGCGAGATCCATGAAAGTCTTGACATCCTCTTCCTGATCGTCTTTCGGCCTCATACCAAGCGCGCTCACCATCCACGACGGCGGCCCCTTGCTCTTTGTTTTCTTCTGTCCGAGCTCCTTCCTCAGTTGCATCCGGATGAGCTCTTCCCTCCGGGCGAACTCGGTTGGGATGTGTGTGCCCTCAAAGTCCTTGATGATCGGCCGAACATCCTTCACACCCATGGCGGCGATGTACTCCAGGAACGGGATCAGCGCTACCAGATCGCGGTCATTGGCATCGCCTTTCCACGGCGGCAGCTTGACGGTGTTGTCAGGGTTCGCGGACCACGCATCCGGGTTCGTCTCCAGCATTACCACCTTGCTCAAGTCGCGGTTGAGGTAGTTAAGGTCCTTCACATACTTTCCGTCCACGTATCTGGTGTGCGCACGGAACAGCGGGAACATGATGTATCCAGGCTGCTGGTCGACCTTCTGCAGAATGGGCGCGGCCATTGCCTCGGGCTGGTTTGTAAACACGATCACCTCATAGTATTGAAACAGGTAGGCAAGGAAGTAATCCAATCCGGGGCGCTTCGCAATCCGCCAGCCGTGCTCGCGCGACCACGACGAATGGATCATCAGGTCCTCAAGCGCAATCACAAGTGTATACGGCCGGCCATACTCGGGAATAGGATCGGGCAGTAATTTGTCGAACGGCGGCTCATTGTAGAAGCTCATGAAGTCGTTTGACCGAGCTTTCACGCGCACAAAGAACTCGTCCCATCCACTGCCAATAGTCGGATGTACCTCCTTCTCATCCGGCTCCAAATCACGCCCAAGGTACAGTGTGCCGCCGACTAAACCTAGCAGTGCAGCATAGGCGGAGTACTTTGCCATAGCATTGCGTCTCCGGTCGGTCGACGAGACGTACGCAGATCGTGGGAGTCCATCGCCGCCAGTCTTGGAGCGCGAGCGCGAGCCGGTACTGGGGCCGGGCTGTTCGGCCGCATCCTGGGGAGGATCTCGGGTAGTGGTGGAAGCATTCTCGAGAGGGGAGGCAGTGGCATCGGTCGGAAGGATCGGCTCGGACTCAGCAGGCGTGCTGTCTTTCGGTGGTTGCTGGGCATATGTGCGGGTCTGGAGGTGAGGTGATGTTGCTGCTGTGAGTGGCTTGGTGAACGCAGCGGCGCTCCGGCGGAGGGAATGCTGGATCGTTCGGGAGAGCATCGTGGCGGGATTGACCTTCCCGGTTGATTGGAGGAGGAGTGCGTGGTTTGGTTGTGGAAGTTGCGGATATCACGATGACGATGGAGGGGTGGTTACTTTTCTTTCGATAGCACCACATGCACCTTCATTCCTTGGCAGCGCTAACCCCCTACAGCTCCTTAGTCCGCTGTCTCCCCAAAGTATGAACTCGACGGGGCAGGGGTGTAGTTCGTCTGGCGCCACACCGAAAGTCGTGACCACCATACGTCACCCCTCAGTAGAAGTTCGGATCAGTTAATATTATTTATGTGAGACTTGATAATGGCTGCAGTTGCCTATGGGTTTCGGATGAAACATGATAGTTTCCCATGTTCGGCTATGGGCATTTCAGGTATCTGTAGGTACAATACTTAGCAAAAACCGGGGAAAATTGATACAGTAGTAACCCTTGGATTTGAAAATACCTACGGATTAATACACCATTTTTTTCGTGTTGATATCTAACTAACACCATTGGGTCACCGTGTCGACAAGCCTGCTGGATTAATATAATGTCAATTTTTACTTTTTGTACAGTATGTGGTTAATTCATGGGAAATGATTCGATTGGAGAAATTATGAAGTAGAATTTTAAAGAATCCGAGGGCAGACTAATAGAGAAAAAGTACACCACCATAGACCAAGTAAGCTAAACACGAGTATGATCAAATAAAAAACCGATGGCAGTCAAGTAGTCACAGATATAGAATCTAGTCTTGCTGTCTGATGAAGAAGTGGTATCGCTGTCATTGCGCAACTGGCCATAAGGCACTCATTATGCGTCTAGTACTTCCCCTTCCTCCTCAACCTCAAGGCCCTCCTCCTCCGCCGCTCCAAGATACTCCCCCTCTTCTTCTCCGCCTCCAGCTGCTGGATATGAGGATACCCATTAGGGTACCTCTTCTTGATGAATTTTTTGTGGTCTTTCTTCGTCCACTTCATCGGCGGCGCCTGCGGCTTCCCCACCCAGAAGTATTCCGCCAACCAATGCTCGTAATCGCCGGGACAGTACTTCTCCTCGGATAGTTTCATATCCAGCCAGCCCTCCCCGCCCTTGCGGCCGGCCACGATCTCGGCCTCCGCCTCCTCGAGCATCGCCTTGTATGCGGCCTGCTCCTCGTCGGTCGTGGGGTGCGCCGCCTGCCAGTCAGAGATGAAGTCGCGCTGCGACTGGATCGCCTCGTTGTGGCTGACTCGCTGGATCATTCTCGCTACCCGCTGCATCTTCCGACGGGTGTTGAGGTTCTTGTTGCCTGCGTGGATCGGTAGGACGAGGTCGAGGGCGGTGCAGCTGAGACGTCGCGGTGGGAGGCGCTTCCACGCTGGGAGGGTGTACTCGCTGGTAGCTTGTAAGTTCATACGTGATGAGAGTGGTGGGAACTGGTACGAACAAGTTGCTGCGGGTTCTCATCTTGAATCTTTAATTCTGGAAGGAAGATGTTGGAAGATGTTGGAAGAAGTTGTAGGAGGAAGCTGTCGGAAGATGCTGTCGTAAGGGAGAATTTGTAGGAAGGAATAAGAGGGTCGAAAGAACTTGATTATATACGGGTCGTGATAGCGCTAGCGGAGACTCTTGAGGTTTATCAAGACTATGAGAAGCCATTGAGCTACAATGGTTCACATAATATCACTCGGACCTTCGCGTTTGAGGAGGATCGAGGCTGGGAGGAGCCATTAAGCCACAGTAGTTGACAGAGTATCACCCGGATTGACGCTCACGAAGCCCTTTGACCCGGGCCAGGCACGCCGGCGGCTCTCCAGTACTTACTCGTACATACAATAGGTCCCAGGTACGCAACATGAATTATGTGCAAGAATCACCTTTGATGGCCTTTCCATAGAACGATCATTCTCCATGATTCCAACCAAATCACGCGAACTCCACCAATGGGACGAAAGAACCTGACCACTCATGACGAGAAACCCATTCAATAGCAGCACAAGCCCCACAAATTCAAGATGAAAGCCAGCAGATACATTTCCATATTTTACTCATCCGTGAACCGTAAATACTTCTGTCTCCTCACACCCTCCTACCTACCAAATCCAACGCTTAACCAGTCACGACTTCACCATCGAACGGAAAGCCCATGTTCGCGAAGATCCCCACACCACTCACCATCACAGTGCCAGCCCAGGTCGCTGGTGGAGACAGTCTACCGGTATCAGTAGGACAAGTCCACATATCCTCACCGTATTTAAGCATGGCTGACATTCAGACACAGGAGAAAGCATGGCTCCGCGTATCCACCGGCTCGCGGTTCGAGGAGAGATTTGAGCTGTCACCGCTGGAGCCGGGAAGTAGTAGTCCGGTAGATTTGGTCTCCATCAGGGGCAGCGAAAAGAGCCGGAAGCAGCCGAAGGTGCTGAAGTGGGTGGCTAAGTTGATGATGAAGAAGAGGAGGAAGTGCGAAACTTGGGTGAATGGTGTGTAAGATGGGAGTGGGAGAGCTGGGATAGTGTTGGAATTTGGGACAGTGTTGAATACAATACGTGGAGGTAGAGTGGAATTACGCAGCCTGCGATGTGTGGGATCAAACAAAGAAATGCTCATCGCATCCATCAAGCACGCCCGGCATCTAGCATGCGCCTACATACCTACTCGGCGTATATATGGAAAACCTTCTTGGCTCGTTTGTTGACGACGAATCCTTTGGAGTAGATCAACATATTATTTTGTGTACTGTATTTTCTTTATAATTGTTATCACCTTCGTTCTTTCTCGGCCACACCTCCCATGGTCATACCTCGTCCATTCCAAAACCATACAACCATAATACCACCCTCCATCCTGACTCCTCATCTCCCTGCAGGGAATATCAAGATTGAAGGCCGAGTGACGCGATGTGTAGGAGTGTATATCTTGTAGGGCTTCCTTGATGCCATATAAACTACCTGGCTATACGGTTTGTCCTGTTTGAGAACATCTCTGGTCTCTGATATCCCCTCATCTTCCGAGTTGTTGTGTGGTGGTAATACTGGCGTTGGAAGAGAAGCAATATGTATTTTGGTTTGCATAGAAAGAGGACATGAGCAATGGTATTTCGCCTTTTTTTCTGGTGACGGTTCTTCCCCGATACTTACTCTGTCTTCTCTCACTCCGTCTTCTCTCAAGCTACAGCTTGGGGGATTTATCAAGACTCAGGAGAGAGGAGCCGCCCAAATACATAGACCACTAGAAGAATGCCGTGTTCATGAATTAAGCATACAAGACTTAAGCTTTCTCCACGCACTTGATCCCTACTGGCGAAATGCCCAAGTCTTTACCGAAGTCTGCTTCAGCCCTTTCCCCCACTATCCTCCGCTACCATTCGCTCATCCTCGGAATCTCATCGTGCCGATGCATAGCTGCAGTTGGAGGTCAGGAGGGAGCTTACAGCAGAATCCTGGCATCGTGCCAAGGAAAGTCTGTAGATAAGTCAGAATGTACTACTATAGGTAGTAGGTGCTCTGTATTCTATGTACTCGGGCGGCCGGCCGGAAAGTTTGTGGACCGACGTGACTATTACATAGAGTGGATGGAATAAGATTAGAGAGAAGCTCGTAGCAAAAGACGAATTGTGTCGACGGTCAGATCTCCCATCCGGTCACGGGGTCCGAAGACTTTCCGGCCGCCCGAATGTATGCATGTAGTTGGGCGGAGATGGATAATCAAAACGATTGGCTACGCGTGGTGGGCTCGCCCCCACGCCTGTGGATCGGGTGAGCGTACTTGCGGGTTCCGGATCCGGGGTCACGTGTAAGGCAGCGGCTTGCGGCGATCGCTCGAGTTTTGAATTCCGGCCGACACTGGCGTTGCGGCTTGCTTACGTGGCTGGGCTGGGGGAGGGATGCTGCTCAGCTCCAACACACCCGGGCTTAGGCTTGGGCGGCTCGGGCTTTGCGAGTGGCGGTGGGACTGGCCGAATTCTCTGTTCTTCTTCGTTTCCTTTTCAAGCAAGCCTACATACATTAGGCACATAGAGTACGTACATAGGATGGAGACTTCTTCTCCCTTCCCTCACGCAGTCACACTAAGGATCGCCCCCGGAGTCCGATAATGCCGATGATGGTTTTGGTGCCCCTGCACTAAAAAAGATGCCGAGCTCCCAATCCAATCAGTCGTGTTCAAGAACGACCGCCCTGCACGCCACTACTCAGTATAACATAGGAGACCCTCCTTGTCCTCTTCCATACACACAGCTTGATTCGAATCATCACCGCCGGATATCAGTTGCACGCACGTTCTCGCTGGTCAGGCTCAGCTGCGTAAGCTTGCGTATGGGATTACAATTCCTCCGTCCTCCTCGTATCGAACACTCGTTACCTTCCCCTGCGCAGCCACAACAACCACAACAATAACAACACAACAACAACACCCGTAGCAGCAGCAGCGTCATCGTCGGATTCCTCAACAAATACACACGCCTCGTTAAACAGTCACCCTCCCGTCCGCACTCCTCGTCGCTGCAAACATGGCCAGACCGCGGCGGAAGTCTTCACTCGGGTCCGACATCAGGGGGGACACGTCGGCGCCGGCGGTGTCGACTATGGGCACAACTACTTCACAGGTGTGGTGTTATCCCGTTACACGCGACCCCCTGAAGTTCGCAGAGAAGGAGGACGGGGACAAGCAAGCTGGAACCAGTCTGCTGACGGCGTCATCGTCTGTTTTGCAGAGAGCAGCATCGAAAAGTCGGCGGCAAGCGCTGTCGAAGGAACGGCGGTCGTCGAGGTCTCGAGCGAGGACGTTCTTGACGTGGTATCGAGAGCTGTCGTATCGGAATACATGGCGTATGTTTCCACCATCTTCCTTCCCCGGCGTGATGACGATGACGATGGCGGAGTGAAAGTGCAAGTGTGCTCACTGTGAAGGTGGTTGTCGTCGGTAGTGAATCCGTTGGTGGTCATCTTGATCGCGTTGGCTGGCTACGCAATCCACCCGTCCCCCGATAATCCTCTGCACTCGGCAATATTCCTGTCGTATCCTCGACCACCGGACCCAACGGCTATGTACCCCAATGCGATCCAGTATGGCAAGGGGATTAGGGACATCTGCTTTGTTCTGTTCTACACCTTTTTCTTCTCTTTCACGCGGGAGCTGTTGATGCAACGGCTTCTGCGACCCATCGCTCGTTACTGCGGCATCACCAAGAAGGCGAAAGTCGCTCGGTTCATGGAGCAGACATACACGGCGTTGTATTTTGCCGTGTTCGGTCCCTACGGACTGTACGTGATGTACCACACCGAAGTCTGGTATTTCCGCATTGCCGGATACTACGAGCGCTACCCGCACCACACGCACACGGCCGACTTCAAGGCATACTATCTCCTCCAGGCTGCATACTGGACTCAGCAGGCGATCGTTCTCCTCTTGCAGCTGGAGAAGCCGCGCAAAGACTTCAAGGAACTGGTACTGCATCACGTGGTCACTCTGTCTCTGATCTCGCTCAGCTACAGGTTCCATTTCACGTACATGGGGATTGCCGTGTTTGTCACGCACGACATTAGCGACTTTTTCCTCGCTACGTCGAAGACGCTGAACTACCTGGACCATCCACTGATCGGTCCGTATTTTGGGTTCTTCATCTTCGTCTGGATCTACATGCGCCACTACATCAATCTCGGCATCATCATCAGTATCCCGATGCAATTCAAGACCATCGGGCCATTCTTCCTGGACTGGCAGGCCGGGTACTACAAGTGCACACTTGCGCAATTCATCTCCGGAACGCTTCTCGGCAGTCTCCAAGCGGTCAATTTGTTCTGGCTGTGGTTCATCCTGCGCATTGCGAAGCGTTTCGTGTTGGACAAGGAGGCGGTCGATGAGAGGAGCGAAGATGAGGCCGAGGCCGATGAGGAGAGCTCCAACCAGGGCGATGAGATGTACGCTTCCCTCTGATTCGTCGGGATGCAACGTGAACGCTAACACCTTGATCAACAGCAACCCCGCGATCGAGATTACCTTGACCGAGAAGGCCAACGGGCATGTCGTTGCCAACGGCGAGGCCAAACTCAAGAAAGTTCTCTAGACGGGCGCACTTCGGGTCGACGGATCATGTGGTAATGCTTCGGCAGCCATATACTCCACGTCCTATTATTACCACAACCGCGGTTTCCCTCCTCACCTCTTCGTCTCCAGATATTCGATCCGGCTTGTATTCTAGTGTAAGTACAAGTGCGAGTGGCGAGTGCTAGCACTTTTAATTCTTCTCTCTTGCGGATACCTTCATCCCTTCTAGATTTGTTGTACACAAACAGTTTTTTTCTCTTTTCATTTTCATTTTCATTTTCTGTCAGGGGGGCGTAGGTGAAGGATGGGGATTTGATTTGGATTTTTTTTTCTTTTCCTTTTCCATAATGACTTGATGTTTTGCGAAGTCATATACGGTACAGCACAGCACACACACCCCTTGGAGACGGATCGGAATAGTTCGGTAAATCCATAATTGGTGTATGATGATCAGCCAGGCAGGGCGTTGAGGGAGGGGGATATGGTGTAGCATTTACTCTAGTTAATCTTTTGGCTTTGGTTTTGAAGTATTTATGAATATAGACGAGGGAATAGATGTACTCATGCTTAGGCTGTGGTTTGGACTGAGGTGGTGATAGTTGTTGTGTTGAAAGTGGGTTCTTAAGAGGGAGAACATCGATTTACTGTCGCATACGGCCCAAGAAGTACCTGAACTATGGCGACCAAATGTGGGTTCCTGTATCTTTTTTTGTTCAATCAAATTGGAAGTGCGTCCCTGTGACGAATGCTGCACTCGTGCGATCGCCGCGGCTGGGTGGGAAGCTGTGATGGATTGATTGAGCTTGTTCGTGTCTGCTGCCTGGCGCTTAACAAACAGCACTATTGTGCCCGCTTTCTTCTAAGCTGCGCTCTCTGCCTCGAGATTGAAGAAGTTGGAAAACGAAGGCCGTTCCAGCAACTTAATTTTCGTATCACGGAGGGGCGTGTTTCCGCTCATAGTTACAACCAGCAAGTCAAAGAGGAGAAGATTTGATCTGTCTCGGTGGGTGGGCAGGCAACGTCATTCCTGCAGGGTGTCAGTTGAAGTGTGCAGACCCGACAACCTCCACGACCAACCACCACGTTTCCCGCCCTCTCCTCTTCCTCTCCGCCCCCCCGCTGCAGGCTGCTCCGCCACGTCCGAACCTCAAGTCTAGAGCAGAAAGCAAAAAAACTAAACAAATTCAAGCGCTCATCTTCTCCTCCCACTTCTTCTGTTTGGTTGCTTAGTTAATGTACTCCTACCCGTGCTGCTGCTGATACCGTACCTCTGCCTGCTCTCTTCTTCTTTCTCCACACACACACACACCCCCAAACACAACATGTCGCTCTTTGGCGAATCGCCCCCCGGCACGCGCTCGCTCTTCGCCTCGCCCGATTTCTCGGGGTCGCCTTCGCTCTTCGACGACGACGCGGTCGACAGCACGGGCGGCTGGGGCTCCTCCGTCGGCGGCGCTGCGACCTCGCCGCGCGTGCACCGCAACCGCTCCCAGAACCTCGGCGACGTGGTGCGCAGCCTGCTCACCGCCGATAACGCGGATATCCCCGTTGTCTACTACGACGTGTACAGGAAGCTGGTCGGAGAGTTTGGTGACGGCGCCGACGGAATGGTCGAGGCACATGGCGCAGCCGATAAGGTGCTCGATGAAGCTGGCGTGTATGGCGATGACCGGAATAGAATCTGGGAAGTCGTCGTGGGAAGGAAGGATCTGGTCGGGAGAGGTGAGGTTTGGTGCTTACTCGCTATGGTGGGCCTGTGGCAGGAGGGGGATAGGGATATTGGCGTTGACGCCGTCGATGTGAGGCGGGAGAGTGAGTAGTCCCCCGCCCTCCCCTCCCCCGGTGTGCGCGCGGAAGAGCTGATGGGAGGGAGTAGAACTGCCGATACCACACCTGAAGACACTCACTCCGCAGGAGCCCAAGAAGCGGCCAGAACCGGCGCGGCCGAAGACCCCACCGCCCGAGGTCCTCGGCGAAGACACAGGCGCCGAGGGTTTCTACAACAACCACAGCAATTCGAATAGCAATCGCAATTCGCACCACCAGCACACACACTCCGGCTCCGGTGCGGACATCCCCACGAGTCCGCTATCGGATAAGCCGAATACCATTGTCGCGCGCCAACAGAGCACACCAATAAGTACGAAACCCGTGCGCGCCGGCAATCCGGCGGCGCTGTTTGCCACTAGTGTCGAGGATCATCCGTGGGGCCCGCCGCCGACGCAACAAGCTCCGGCGATTTTAGTGCCGCCCCCGCAGCCGGTGGTGCAACCGCCGGTGCCGGAGTTTGGCGCGCAGACAGATGGGAGGAATGACAGACAGCAGGGGGAAGACGATGAGGAGGATGAGCCTGATGATATCCATGCTGCGCTGCGTAATACCGGCCCAAGCAGGGTCACCACGTCGTCTACCTGGGGGAATGATACCTATGTCCAGCCTGATACGTACGGTGGAAGTACCTACAATCAGAGTATCATGGGCTTTAGCGATCATCCCGGGATTGGCGCGAGGCATGGGAGTTTTGGTGGGCTGGGCGGAAACCGGGTCAATGGCAGCGACGAACGGCTCGGAAATGGAAACGGAAACGCAAATGGAAACGGCGTGCTCTCGATGGAGAGGGTTAGAGCGGCTATGAAACTGCCCGAGGAACGTGTTAATGTCAATATCCTACCCGAGAAAGAGGGCATGTTTATGTTTCAGCATAGGAACTATCAGATTACTAGCCAACGGAGAGGCAGTCGCGTGGTGCGGAGATACAGCGACTTTGTCTGGTGGGTTCTCCGGGAGTGTCTTTTTTCTTCTTCTCGTACTGATGGACGATAGGCTGCTTGATTGTCTACACAAAAGATACCCTTTCCGACAGCTTCCGCTCC
Source organism: Tricharina praecox (assembly GCF_024521635.1). Taxonomy (NCBI): domain Eukaryota; kingdom Fungi; phylum Ascomycota; class Pezizomycetes; order Pezizales; family Pyronemataceae; genus Tricharina; species Tricharina praecox. Next base: position 23,275 of record NW_026250434.1, on the reverse strand, counting down.
TGCCGCCAAAACGACTTGCAGGTGAGTCCCTCCCCGCCGCCGCCGCCACGCAAAAACGGCAACTTATTCTCATATCTGACAATAGTTAACGGCCACTACCTATCAGCCGATGCCGAATTCCTGGAACGTCGGCGCCGCGGCCTACACCGCTTCGTGAACGCGCTCGTACGCCACCCCACACTCTCGCAAGAGCAGCTGGTCATCATGTTCCTCACCGTACCGACCGAGCTCTCCGTATGGCGGAAACAAGCTACCTTTAGTATCGTCGAAGAATTCACCAACCGCTCATTGCCACCCGACCTCGAAGCCTCTCTTCCTCCCGACCTCACCGATACCTTCGAGACCGTCCGTTCCGGCCTCCGCCGCAGCGCCGAGATGTACATCCAACTCTGCAACCTGGTAGAGCGTCTGGAACGAAGACATGAAGGGATTGCAGCAGATTACGGCCGCTTCGCAACATGTCTTGGCTCACTCACAGACGCAAGCGAAGCCACCTACGCGGTGGACACGAGCGACATCCCTCTCCTGAACGATGGTCTCACAGCCGTCGCCAAAAGCCTGAACCAATCGCGCGCGCTCCTCGAAGACGAGGCAAAAGCGTGGGACGCCGGCGTACTCGAGGACTTTAAGCGGCAGCGCGACACGCTCGTCTCGATGCGCGAGCTCTTCGACCGCTATGACCGCCTTGCAGGGAACAACATCCCATTCCTCACGAAGCGCATCGACACCAACCGGAAAAAGCTCGAACAGCTGCGCGCCAAACCTACCGAGGCCGTCAAGCCCGGCGAAATCGAAAAGGTGCAGGACGCAATCCGAAAGGATGGAGAGGATATCGAGCGGCAGCGTGTCCGCGGGATCTTGATACGCGAGTGCGTCCTCCACGAACTCATATTCTTCCAGGGCAGTCAGTACCATGTCGGCAGGCTACACCAGGAGTGGGCGGTCGAACGCGTAAAGTATGCCGAGCTCCAGGCCGAGGGCTGGAGAACGCTGTCGGTCGAGGTCGAGGGAATGCCCACTGGCGAGTAGAAATCTCCGGTGCCGCGGATGGACGTGCGCGAGAGGGATGTGTGGGGCGCTGGATGGGCGGGTATTGGGGGGAGGAGGAGGAGGTTGATCAGGATTGGGTGGGGATTGGCGGATGCCTGATGGCTGTTGGGATCGGGGTCTAATCGCATGGGTGGACTGCGTTGCTTTATAAATCCTTTGTCTTTGCGCGCGTGTGCTTGTAATTGTCGTTACCGCTATTCTTCTTATCCCCTCTCTGTCTAGAGTGCTGTCTGTCGTGACGCTGCTGCCTTAACTGTCTGTCTGTCTGTCTGTCTGTCCGTGTATGATAGGGGAAGGTAGTGGTAGCTAATGTTTGGTTATTATGATGCTACCTGTGTGTAAAGGGCATGTTAGTAAGTTTAGGGAGGATTTGGGAGTTCAATTGAGGGGATTTACTGCCATCTATGACCACGTCCGTGTGAATAGGGGTAGTTATGGGAGACCGTAGGTTGTGGTGGGGGAATGGGCGTTCGACACCCTATGTAGGATCGTCAGCACTCCCCCATGCCAGGCCATGACGTACGTAACCCAATCCCTGAACCCTGCAGAAGCAGAGTACCCAGCGTTCCTCGCGGCGTGCGTCGCGCGTCGTGCGTCGTTCGCCAACACCCGTCGCGAGCTCTACCTCCACCTCTCCTCTGCTCCACTACTCGGCTCCACGACTTCACGATTCCACGCACGACTCCACGCGCAATGACCCACCCCTCCGCGACCTCGGACTGGGAAGTGCTCGAGGACAAGTACTACCGGAAGATCCTATTATACTCCTCTTTGTTCCCATCATTGGACCTTTCGCACTACCTCGTCGCCGGCGCGCCCTTCAGCGGTGCGATCGCTTTGTGGAAGAACCCGGAGGCGCTATCTGAGTTTCGCGGCGGGAGTGCTGCGGCCGCGGCGGCAGCAAAGCCGAGCATTGACGTGTACTCGTGCGCCGGAAAACTGCTCAGGAAGATCGCGTATGATAGGGGCCCTATTAGGGGCCTGGGCTGGAGTGAGGATGAGAAATTGCTCGTTGTCGCAGAGGATGGCAACGTGAGGTGCTATGCCGATCTCCAAGGGGAGTTTACCCAGTTTTCGCTGGGGCATGTGAGTAATTGATTGATCCGGGAGGGGAGGGGGAGTGGGGTGCGGGGTGCGCGGGGCTGATTGGGTAGGGCGCGGAGCTGGTGCGCGTGAAAGAGGTGCGGTTCTGGGCTACAGGATTTGTCGCGCTGCTGCGAACGAACCGGCTTGTGGCCGTATCGCGGTACGACGAGCCGCGACCACGGATGCTCGCGGACTCGTCGGGGTTCATTTCGGACGACATGATCCACTCGTGGGCGCTGATTCCGCCGGCGTACACGCTGTCGCGGCACGTCGAGGTGCTGCTGTCGACCGGCCAGACGATCCTGGTGGTGGACCCTACCGATGCACAGGATCAGGACCTCCAGAACGGCCCGTTCATGCATATCTCGGTCAGCCCGAATGGGAAGTATGTCGCCCTGTATACCACCGAGGGACGCCTGTGGGTCATCCGTGCGGATTTTCAGGAGAAGCTCTCGGAGTATGATAGTGGCATGGGAAGTGTGATGCTGCCGAGGAGTGTGGAGTGGTGCGGCAACGATAGTGTGGTTATTGCGTGGGATGACGAGGTGCACATGGTCGGGCCGAAGGGCGAGGCGCTGAAGTACTACTACGATGGCAAGGTCCATCTCATTCCGGATATAGACGGGGTGAGGCTTCTTACTGCCGAGAAGTGCGAGTTCCTACAGAAGGTGCCGGATGTTACCGAGGAGATATTCAAGATCGGCGCCACTTCGCCGGCATCGATACTGCTGGATGCGGTCGACCAGCTGGAAAAGAAGTCGCCCAAAGCGGACGACAATATCATGCTGATCCGGCAAAACATCGAGGAGGCAGTCGACGCTTGTATCAAGGCCGCTGGCAACGAGTTCTCGGCGTACTGGCAGAAACAGCTGTTGAAGGCAGCGTCGTTTGGCAAAAGCGTGCCTGCGCTGTATTCTAGTGATGATTTTGTCGACATGTGCGAGACACTCCGGGTCTTGAACGCGGTCAGGTTCTTTGAAGTCGGCATACCGATCACCTACGAACAGTGCGTATGAGAAAACTCTACAATGCGGGTTGCAGATGGCTGAGACTGGCAGGTTTCTTCGACTCACGCCCGAAAAGCTGATATTGCGGCTGGTGAATCGGCAGCAGCACCTGTTGGCTTTGCGGATATCAGAGCATCTCAGGCTTCCAACGGATCGAATCTACATCCATTGGGCATGCACGAAGGTTCGTCCTCTACGGTGTGGATAGGGGGTTGCTACGAAATGCTCACCGCTTACAGGTCCGGATGTCATCCGACGACGAAGACAGCATCTGCCGCATGGTCGTCTCCAAACTGACCGGTAAGCGCGGCATCTCTTTCGAAGAGATCGCACGAACAGCGTACGACGAAGGCCGCGGCCGGCTCGCCACGCAGCTCCTCAACTACGAGCCACAAGCCGGCCGCCAAGTCCCGTTGCTGTTGAGCATGGAAGAAGACGAGATCGCGCTCGACAAAGCGATCGAATCGGGCGACACCGACCTCGTCTTCTTCGTCCTTCTGCACCTCAAGAAGAAGCACCCGCTGGCAAACTTCTTCCGGATCATCAACGACCGACCGTTTGCGGCTGCGCTCGTGGAGTCTTCGGCGAGAGAGACGGATCTCGAGATGTTGAAGGACTTTTACTATCAAGACGACCGTCGCGCCGACGGAGCACACGTCATCCTCCGCGAAAGTCTCGAGGCGAAAGATCTCCAGCTGAAACAAGAGAAGCTCAAGGTGGCACAGAAGCTTCTGTTGGATAGCAAAGACCACGCGCTCGAATCTAAAGCGCTCGAAGAATCTGCCCGGCTCCTGCAGTTGCAAGAAGCCTTCGAGCGCGACACGCAAGAGCGGTTCATGGGCTGCTCGCTCAACGAGACAATGTTCCGGCTGATCCGCACCGGCTACTCGTCCAAAGCGGCCAAGCTAAAGAACGACTTCAAGGTGCCCGAGAAGCGGTACTGGTGGCTGCGGCTGCGCGCGCTCGTCGCGAGGAGAGAGTGGAACGAGATCGAGGAGTGGGGGAAAACGAAAAAGAGCCCGATCGGCTGGGAGCCGTTCTTCAACGAGTGTCTGTCCGCCGGGAATACCCGTGTGGCCGCGGTCTTTGTCGCGAAGTGCACCGCGCTGACCTGGCAGGAACGGCTGGATATGTACTTGCGCTGCGGCCTTATCATGCGTGCGGCAGAGGAGGCGAATAGGGCGAAGGATGTGGCGGCGCTCGAGGGATTGAGGGCCAAGGCGGTCGGAAGGGATATGGTCGAGATTGAGAGGCTGATTAATATTATGAAGGGCGGGAAGTGATGTGATGTGATGCACACGAATTGACGACGACGGGCGGATGCTTTTTTTTCACGATTTGATATTTTCTTATTTTCTTATTTTCTTTTTCTTTTTTTTTCGGTTGTGATTTTGTTTTGTTTTGTTTTGTTTGCGGGGTGCAGGTGCAGGTGCAGAGCGTGCGATTGGTTCGATTGGCAGAGTTTCACATAGCGCCTAGGTATCACGATTGTTTCTTTTGCCCATGGCCGTTGCGATGTCGCGGCGTTGTGTGTAGATATGCTGTCCCTCCCGGTACCTTGCAGTCCACACCCTGGCCCACCCTGGCTACACAACGCATGGTGTGTCAATCGGGATTTCTTGCCCAGCCTTTTGTTGGGGTTACATGTGGGTGCGGGAATCGAGAAGGGTCGATGGTCGGTGGATCTCGATCCCCGCCAAAAATGGTTCGTGTGGGGAAATGGCGTTTCCGGGAACTTATTGCTAGGCAGAACAGGAAGAACAGGCAGAACAGCGGAACGGGGGGTGCTGATCTGCAGGTGGCTTCGTGGGTGCAATCAATCGCTGCCCTTCGCTGCCCTGCCCTGCACATAAGACAAAGGAGTGATTCCCCTCACTCGATTCGATACACACAGCCAAGAGTGGGATACGACATGGTCGACGTCATGACTTTTGCTGCTCTCTGCGGGTCAGAGACGGATGGCATTGAATTGGATGGCATTGGAGGTGGTGGGACGACCCTAGAAGGATGGTGTAGCCTCTGGCTGGTCTGGTCTTGTGGTGTCGTTATTTAAACTGCTCTTCTGTGTCTCCCTCCCTCCCCTTCCTTCCCTTTCACTACCACTACCACCTGCTCCCTTCCTTCTTGACGATACCCCCATCGTCCTTACTTCTTCCTCGGCATCCGTCTTAGCTCAACAACACACTCCCTCCCTGCACTCACCTGAGAAGCACAAGCACAGCAGAACTTTTAGTCATACACGTTCAAGATGCAGTTCAAGTTCTTCTCGCTCCTGTCCCTTTCGTTCGCCGCCACGGCGTTCGGCCAGGCAGTCCCCGACCTTGTCACTCTCCTGGGCGACACTTCGGAGCTGAGTGGTCTCTTGTCGCTTGTGTCGACCTTCCCCGAGATTGTGAGTGCTCTCGGAGCGGCTGAGAACATCACCGTCTTTGCTCCCGACAACAGGGCATTCGAAACGTTCACCAAGATGTACGAGGCTCGCAACATCACGCGCGAGTCGGTGGCTGCGTTGCTTTCCTACCACGTCCTCAACGGATCGTTCCCGTCGACTGTGCTCTCGAAAACCCCGGCGTTTGCTCCAACTTACTTGGGTGCCTTCGGAGAGTACCCTGACTTCAAGAACTTGACGCAGGGTGATAGTCAGGTCGTCAAGGCGGTCATCGAGGCTGACAAGCCGTACGTGTATGGTGGTATTGGAATGAGGGTTTCGATTTCGGATACGGTTAGTTGCTAACGTTTGCCTGTTCTTGCTGCTGCGGTTTGGTATGGATGGCTACTGATGATGTTGCTGAAGGACGTTCGCTTCACCAACGGCATCGTACACATCATCGACTCTCTCCTCGCCCCGCCGATGAGCGTGTCCCTGACCGCCGAGGCTGCGAATCTGACAGCTCTCACTAATGCTCTCGTGGTGGCCGACCTCGTGAGCACCGTCAACCATCTCAATAGCATCACCGTCTTCGCACCCACAGACGCCGCATTCGATGCGATTGGTAGTGCCACCGCCAACCTGACCAAGGAGCAGCTTGGGGAGATCCTCACTTACCACGTCGTCCCGTCTCGTGCCTTCTCGACCGACCTTGAGGACGGAATGGAGGTTGAGACCGTCAACGGCAACAAGCTCACCATCACTATCGAAGGTGCTGATGTCTACGTCAACGGTGCCAAGGTACTCATGGCTGATGTGATTACCAACAATGGCGTTGTTCACGTTATCGACAAGTATATCCCCCCCCACACTCTTCCCTCCCCTACTCGATGCTAACGTGAAGCCAGCGTCCTGAACCCCAACAACACCGATGACAAGCCCGGTAACGGCACCGCTACCGATGAGCCCGCCTTCCCTGGCGCCACCCCTACCGGCTCAGCCACCACCTCGGGAGCCCTGGCGACTGCTACCGGAAGCGCCGGCAAGATGGGTATGAGCTCTATGCTCGTGGTCCTCATCGCCGGTGCGTTCGCGATCGGTATGATGGCTTAGGCTCGGATCTGTACACTTTACTTTCATTTCGTTCCTGTAATTGAAACGTGTTGATACCTTTGTTCTCGTTTGCTTCTTTTTCTTTGCTTTAATGAGGTTGAAAAGGCGGGGATGGAGAGTGGGGGTGTCGTTTACGGTGGTGTACAGTGGCGTCTTTTGTCTTTTGTCTTGGCGGGCCATTGATTGTGGTGACTTGCTGCGATACGAAACGGAATAATGATGAATCTCCGTTTTTTTACAATGACGAGTGTTGGGTGGTGGTTGAGCGAGTGAAACGTCATGACCGGGTTCACCCGATGTGGATCCATGAATAATGATGTTCCTGGCGCTTGTGAACTATGTGCTGTGGCTGTAGCGTAGGATTTGTGTAGCTTGGCGTGGCCACAGTGGCTGGGGATACGGCTGGTGCTGCTACGCATCTACTTTAGTCCTTGGTGGGATGGTGTCTATCTCCCCAAGCGTAGCGTCGCTCTGCACGAATGCGGCTTTATATCTGTCTGAAATATCACGGTATTCTACACGGGGTAGGACCGGAGAGGAGAGGAGAGGTGGGTGATATTTCTCGTAGGCCGAGCCAGACTCTTCAGAGCACCCGAGAGCCGTAAGGTGTATATTTGACAGAAGATGCCTAGAATCAGTGGTCCCCCCACATACCTAGATGTTCCGACTCCAGGCTGCAATCCACGGCCTATGCCGATTCGGACGTGGGTGCACATTTCCAAATTCTGGCTGCATATCGCTTCCTCACCTTCCCGCGCTACTATAGCCACACTCATGATCAACCCGTCATCCCACCCACCAACCCACCAACCCACCAAATTACCAACCCTCCACCAGCCTACCTTTTTTCTTTTCGTTTTTAGTAGGCTATATTTCTAACAAAAGCAGCAGCCATATCAAGGCGTTGTGTCCGAGTGGTTAAGGAGAGAGATTAGAAATCTCTTGGGTTCGCCCGCGCAGGTTCGAATCCTGTCGACGTCGGTATTCTTTTGCGTCTCTTGCGTAAGCTTTGGGGATTTTTTTTGCGGGGGGGGCGACGAGGAGTTGGCGCAAAGATGGATACCTGTGACAATACGATCGGTGGGATGGGATGTGGTAAGAGAATGGGGGGGGTTTGGGAGGGTTTTTCGGCATATATAGTCCGGAGGTGTGTGTTGGACGGGCTGAACTACCTACCACCAGTAAGGCCGGTCGGTCGGTTGGAACGGACTGCAGTCGACTGGGTATATCTATTATACAAGGCGATATGAACCACACGAGAGAAAGCTCGGCAGCGTATTATCGTCGTATTATCGGTGGTTGTATGTAGCGATTGAAGGACGTATGAGTAAAGTAGGGTAGGCGCACTGGATGAAGATGACGCCGTGGCGTTGCTGGGTTTGAACGAAGATTGTGCCACTGTGTGGCGCAGCTTTGTTGGTATAGTACGGTACTGGACGAAGATGGTCCTGGACGAAGATGGTACTGGACGAAGATGGGCTTGCGGCGTTGCTGGGCTTGCGGCGTTGCTGGGGGTGGATGAAGTTCAATGTGTATAGTGTACTAGTATATGGTGGGGTGGGTGCTGATAAGAGTGGACTGCAGTCCAACCGTCAACACCGTCCAGCAAATTGGCAGACGGGACGGACGGGACGGACTACTTTTATCTCGTCCTCTAAAAGGCACCGACTACCTAAGTACCTATGGGAAACACTGGTTGGGGGGGTGAAGAGACGTAAGAGTCGTAACTCCCCGGCAGTGCTCCCGATAGTCCAGTTCGGAGTCTGGACGGCAGTCCGGGCTGGACGAACTGCATCAGTCTACTATAGTCCATACAATTAGAGGACGATTTGAATTCGGTCCGTCCAAAAAATTTGCCGCTTCGGACTACAGTCGACTGACAGACCGCCACCTTCTGATTTTTTTGGGTCGAACAGTCGAACTATGTGGCTAACGGGCAGAACTCTTTCAACCTATCACGTGTTATCTTTTCGTACCAAGCCAGCTCTCTATATATCTGAAATTGATGCAGATGGAGCAGACGCACCGTCTACCGCGAAGGTAAAGAGCAGATGGAACCGCAAGCGCCGTACACTAGGTACAACGTATTGAGCATCGAGATATGTATGATGGAGGGACTCCATGCGATACCATCGACAATGCGGTACAGTACTGGGCGAATAAATTACACGAACCTGGCTGGAAAGACTTCGCTAGAATTGGCCTCTAGTATTGGAGCATTCCCGCCATGATCGAGCGCAGAGCCGGAACGGGGTTTTAGTGGGGCCACAATCTCTCTCCCTCATCACCGCTGCAACATGGATAACGACGCACTGGAGGCACTGGGATGTCTCAAAAGCTAGCAACGAGATGGTCTTGTAGCTGCTGCAAAGGGAGATATCAAGGAGATGGAGACGATGCACAATGCAAAGTACGGGGATGATCTGCATAGCTGTACTGTAGACGTGTACAAAAATTGCATTACTGATTTGAAATATTTTCCATTCAAAGTACCAGTCCATCCAGTCGACTGCAGTCCGTCCAGCTCTAACTACCAGTTGCGCAGACTGCCCAGTCCAGCCCATGCCTCCAGCCAGACTAAACCTCTCAGTCCAGTCCGACTTTTGCCGAAAGACGGACTGGACTGGACTATCGGAGGCACTGAACGAGCTGGGGGCTTGGGGCGAGCACCGAATGTTTACCTCAGCACATCGTGGAGGGTCCTCCTCCCCCAGCCTTTGTCCCCCGGTCCCGTTAGGACCGGTGAAGCTCTCCTCCTGGCAGTCAGGGATAGCCTCGGTCTCGTGAAGAGGGAGGAGAAGCGTTGCATGGGGCCGGCGCGCAAGCAGCAGGAGAAGTGCTGTATGGGGCCGGCGCACAAGAAATTGAAGCGCTCATGGGGCCGGCGCACAAGAAGGAGGAGACGGCCGCTGAGCTGCGCCGCTATGCTTGCGCCTCACTCGCCTCGCTAACAAGAACCAGAAAAAGAGTAGTTCGACGTTTAATCGGCTGCTCTTCATCTGGTGTGCTGCCTCGAGTACCTAGTCGCCATTTTCATTCTTCCATATTTACCTCTGATAGTTGCATAAAATCTTCAATATTGCTGCAAAAGATAACCTAACATACATCTTTTTGTTACTGTAGTTAGGATGGCATAGGTAGACCGCCGGACAACAATCAGCCTCATCTTGAAAGGAGGGAAAATGTCGACATTTGCGGGCAAAACCTAACGATCGCGCAAGTTCCGGGGGACGCCGCTATGCCACAGCAATTTCAAGAGCGGTTGCATCATATTGTATGAGTTCTGGAGGTTGAGGGCAAGATTTGATGTGGTGGTGGGCTAGTATGGTCATGGAAAGCTGTGCAAATCACGCGAATTCGCACTTCTGGGTGGAAAGTGCTTAGTGTGCCTTAAACCATCATCAGAACCACCATAATATAATTAAAACCGTTTATTAGAACCTAAAGAACAACTCTCTCTCTATTCACAGCCCTAATCCGGGGTGTTGGGGGTGCGACTAGGTGGGCGGAGGAGTGGCCATTTCTGAGGCGATTTTGGAACTCTAGCGCGTTACGATTCATGGAATAGTACCTAGAGTGAGAATGGGGGTTGTTAGGGGACGATGAGACGTAAGAATTGGAAGTCTCAGCTAAATAGTTTTCTGCTGGGTTGGCCGTACATACTAGGCAGTACCGGTGTTCGCCATAGCACTCGCCATCCATCTAAGCTCACTCTTGCAGACGGTGAAGAATAAGAGAGGCATTCCTAGTGGATCCCGTGAAACATCTTCGCTGCAGCAGGTGCATTGTGCTTTGAAGAGCACAATCAGGCTTCAGCTTCGCACATACTCCGCAGTGAAACCTGCCGGGATGTATTCGTCTTTGTGATGGTTTGGATTCTGCGCTCCTGCTAAACCTTATACGATAGATTGAGGAGAGAGAGAGAGATCTTCCTGTTTTATTTCGCATGCAGCCTATATAGACTATGGCGAACCATAGATCGAGGATTTTATATGATTGAAGGAGAGGCTAGCCGAATCGAATGACCCCGCAAGTTGTAGGCAGCAGAGAGGAGCCTTATTAGATGGCTCTTTGAAGTTGAATACAACCTCAACCTCTCCATCATCTTTCATTTTCACCGTCTTCCTTCCCAGCCTGCTCGAAGTATTGGTACATACCTCATCTCATAGTTATCTACTCACTCCGAAAGTTCTCTGGCACATTTGAATCGACGCTCTTTGGTCAATGATTCGCGTATATACACAAGTAGAGTAACCGCATTCTAGATTCTAGGCCATTTTCGCTTCCACTAACTCGTGCACTGCACCAGTTGGCGAGTCCCGTCCCTGCGGATGTTCTACATAACATACCCTACCTATGTATGGTGTAGATAGCGAAGTGACACATCATATAGCATTGTCTCACTCTGGCTGCTCGAAGGCACTCCATTTGACGATAGTTATTCTTGCATACTTCAGCTACATATTTACCTAGTTAACTGCGTCCAGGTCTCCGCCCCGTCACAGAAAAAAAGCACCGTTTGCTGTCTTCCGTCAAGCGAGGAATCTCACCCCCTCCCCCCTCCGCGCGCGCACCGGCACTTGTTCAGCCCCACAGCTATATCTTCAAGGGAAATGTCGCATCCTCGCACATTTCTCTACTTTGACTTTGCATCTCATACATACTTACATACTTCGAGAAATCCACACGTTCTGTAGCCTACGAGCAATGTTCACATCCTATTGCTACCGGTGGGGAGGCGGTTTCACTCTTGCCTGGCTTCTCCTCCTCCGCGCCGCTTCCGCCCACCCTCACAACACTTCCGTCTCCCTTCCCGAAGGAGCTACCAACCACGGTGACCCAAATCTTTTGTGTCTACCCACCTCTTGGAGCGACTTCGCATTGTTCTTCCTGCTCAACTATTTTGCGCATGCGGCAACCGTCAATCCTCTACCCGGCGAGAGGTTCCGGTCCACTGTCATCAGTTCCGTGCTCGCCCTGTTCTACCCCTACGCTGGGATGTATCGAGGAATAAATGGGATAATGCGTTGTGCCATACGTACTAAGGATGAACTCGGGCGAGCAGCTATTGCAGAGGCGCTCTGTGTAGTCATCCGCTCACCAAAGTGGAAACCTAAGGGCGGCCAGGTTTTCCCTATAATCGATCAACGGAAGGTCAACTCGACGATCGATACGGAGGAAACCCTCGACGCGCACCAAGGAGTGTCTTCTCCCACGAAGGAGAGCCAGATGGAGATCCCGAGGTAGGTTTCATTGTACGCTCATCCGTTGGAGACACTACACCGGCTAACCTGTGTTCGAAGCGGTTCTGTCGGTCCACAGTCAATCTTAATGTGTGTCGGTAAACCCAAGTGGTTCTTATCCGAATCACTTAACCCTCTAGTCGACGCCGGGATGGAAGGATCACGTATCGTTCATGGCCTATATAAGCTGCCAAAGGGCTACCGGCTAGCAATCCTGCCGTCGCACGCCACAGTGATCCCCATTGAGCAAGACCAGGCTCCTAATGGCGTCCGTATATCCTCGTCCTACAATGCGCTGAAGATCGTGATCGCGGTCGGTCAATCCATATCATCGGCAATTATCCTGTATCGAACTCGGGGGGCCCAGATCGAAAGATATGGATACTCGGCGTTCGGTCTTACGGTCATTCCATACGCCATGATGTCCATCGTCAACCTCGTCGGGAGTTTATTAACCCCAGAATACCCAACCCTGTATCTGGTCAGCTCGCGCGAGATGGATGAGGCGAGAGCATGCGGAGGACTGTTTGATGGTGTGGTTGGGAAGGTTGTTGAGGCCAGTGCGGGTGGGGAAGACCAAAAATTCGCGACTTTCGGAGTCGAGGACGAAACCGGCGCCCCGAGCACAGTCAGGATTGGATCCGAAGAACGGACATACGGTTTCGTTGAAGCTTGGAAAGCGGATATTACTATCCCAGCATGTTCTGCCTTTCCTTCTCAAGATTCGTGTTTTCGGGAAATGGCTGGAGTGAGGGCCATGAGGTGCATAGGGATTGTCGAATTGCTTTCCATTTTACCCTACGTTACCATACATGCCCTTACTCGTTTTCGGCCCGCAAATAGTACGCTAGCGCAGCGTGTGTGGTCAATGCTATGGTTGACGGTAGGTATCAGTAACGGATTGGTGGCGCCGGTAGTCAGAGCAGGTATCAACAGCTTTGCACAATTGAAGTCCACCGGCTCTGCCTATCCTAGGGCAATGCTTGCAATGATTATAATAGCTATAGTACCATTCGTGGTTTACTCCGCCGCAGCGATTGGAGGGATGGTCACTATTGGCCTAATGCTTAAGGAATTTGGAACATGCACGAGAATTTAGGGTATAGAGAGTATTAATGGCGGTGGAGAATGGCGGAATCTAGTGGGGAACCCTATGTTTTAGGTACATACTTCATACGAGGCGGTGATCAAATGAGATTATGTACGAGGTTGAAAAGTGCAGAGCAAGGCGATCCATCGTCGGCGTTTAGCTTTGATTCCCGCTGCGTGCTGTTACGTACCGAGGTGGAACGGAATGTGATCGACAAACAGCCAGTGGCCACCAGTATTCTCCATATTTCGGTCCAAACTGCAGTCCGGACAGTCCGGGCGGGACGGACTGCCAAGATCCAGTCCCGTCCGTGTCTTTTGGAGGACGGGATAAAAGAAGGTAGTCTGTCCCGTCCGCCAATTTGCTGGACGGGGTTGGACTGCAGTCGACTGCAGTCCGGTAGTGAAAAAAAGTGCCACTTTTTTTCAGCACTTACCCCACCAAATATGAGTATTTCCCACTATCGTGTGTTCACTTTCGTCCAGTAGGTACCAGCAACGCAGCGGGGTCATCTTCAGCCCGTGCTCATACTATATGTAGTACACTCATACTTCCCTCAGCCACTACATACAACCACCGATAATACGCGCGCAGCGATTTCTCTTGTGATTCATGTCGCCTTGTGATTTTTTTACCGGTCTTGCCAGTCGACTGCAGTCGATTAAAGTCCGTCCCGTCGACCTTACTGGTGCACTAGGTAGTCCGTCCTGCCGACAGACACCTCCGAACGGACTGGACTGGACTGGACTGGACTATGGAGAACACTGGTTGCCACTGCGGGTGTGCTTGATACCAGTACATAACCTGTCTAAGTATGTACGCACGCATGGTGGATCATGATCGTTACTCGCAGGCTCATTCTGGACGAAGTCGTAGTTACCTAAGTAGGTTAATGAAGGAGATAGTTATTGGGACCTAATACCTAGTGATATGTGCATAAATCCTACGACCCATCCACCACAAACTAACCAGTCGGTATCCGTGTTCAATCACCTGTTATCACTACAGTCTACCAGTGTACTATAGAGTAGGTAGAGTAAGTATAGACCCACTTGCCGGCGCCGATAACTACTGATGTACTCGACGTTCGCAAATGCGGGAGTATATATGATGGGTATCTTTTCGGCAATTGTGAGATGCCCCTCGGGGCCCGGAGCCCGCAGTTCGAGACCGGCGGCGGCGGGCTTGACGAAATGAAGGGAAAACCGGAGAGACATAAATAGGTATTCTACATAGATAGAACACAAGAAAGCAGAAATCCTCAGGAGTCGGGCGATCAGCTGTCGAGCCACTCGAGCTCCTCCCACCTAAGTACTACATACATGGTGAGACTGTGAGAGTGCATTAGGTGCCTGTTTCTCGCCAGGACATTGAGCAAAGCTGGTGGAGTACATATCCACGCACGTAACGACCTATGGTATGTAGGTAAGTAGGTAGTTAACCCAAGCACCAAGCCTGCTCCTTCCTCGTATTCCTACCCACAAACATTGCGAGGCCAGTCCCGGGCAGGATCCTGGGAGAATGCGGAGCATTCATCGCATCCCACAGGGAGCTATCGAAGTAACTCGTCAATTCGCGACTGAAGTCCCGCGGTGGCCACCAGGGTCCGCGTGATGTCGTGCGTCATCTCCGAGTGCGCGAAGGTGCGTGGTAGAGTGTCGACGGCGTTGGAATCGAAGTCGAAGTCGTGAACGGCCCAGTACAGGTCCACGAGGCCGGCAGACGTGCACCTGTGGGATTGCCAGAGGTTGATGCTGAAGGCGGCGAGGGCGGGGGCAACGCCGCCGCCGCCCGAGAGCGTGGACCAGTCGATGTTGAAGAGGTACCAGGCGCCGGTGTCGTCTTTCAGCAGGAAGCGGTCGGTTAGGGCGGCAGTGCCCACGGTGAAGATGCATCCTGGGCCGCGGAAGATCAGGCCGTGGGTGCTGCGCCGCGCCGGCTGGAGGTCGCGGCGAATGATGTCTGGTGAGAGCTGCGGCACTCCCTGCAGTAGGGACTTGGGCACCCTCCAATCCCTGGGTGACGAGTTGTTCTCGACTCCGCCTCATCCATCGTGCCCAACTACCTACTTTACTTTACACCGCTGGAGTTTGCGGAGTAAGAGGACGCGCGACGTCACCAGTGACCACCGCGACATGATAACCGCTCTGCTTTCCGTTGGTTGTTCTGTTCAGCTGTATTCAGCTGTGGCTGATGAGCTGCTGCCTTGGGTTCCTAGGAATGTTCGCACGATCAGAGAATGATATATCATAACAAACCCGTAGGGGAAACGGACGCATAGCTCAGATGCAGCTCATATGCAACTCTGAGCTCTGTGGCTATACACAGGAACTCGATCGTCTACCCTGTGTGACAGTCCACCTATTGGTCTCATTGTGCTACTCGATGCCAGGCCCCCGCAAAAAAAGTCCAATCACCTTGTGCAGACGTGTGTACGACGTGCCAAACCAATGCCGATCCGCTGCTGCCCACCGGTACACCTGTCCACCGGTGCACCCCTGGCAGACCAGTATCCCGTCGTCCAATGATGTAGGTAGAGTAGTTTCGCCGTTTCGCCGTTTCTATGCCGGCAGAGCAGAGAATATTAGACACAGCCTTGTGATACTAGAGTATACATCCAGCAGCCATTGCAGCCATTGCAGCAACGCGGCTGTGCTGTTGCTTGCGACCTGCGGCCTTCGACCCAGCACAGACATGATGGGCGATTTCGACAGTCGACTTCTTGCCGTCGAAGACTCGAAGGCTCGAAGACTCGAAGGCTTGCTCGTCGTGCTCGTCATTCTATAGTTACTCTAAGATCATACCCGCTGCTCACTTCTCGCTGCTCACTGCTCGCTGCTCGCTGCTCACTTCTGGCTGCTCACTGCTCGCTGCTCCCGGCGAGAGCGAAATATGTATCGTAGGTAACCGGAGGATGCGATACCTACTCCCTACTACCTACTACCTGGGCTAAATTGATCGAGAAGTAGGAGCGAGCACCAACCTACTGTCAAAGTAACATAGGACCGCAAAGCAGACTAGAATAGAGTTTCGAAACCGGCGGACGACGGACAGCGGATGGCGCGAGTGATCTCCTGTGTAACAGGTAAGTGTGCACCCCACACACTTGGTATGAAAATTTACCACACCCAACTTCCGACTTCCTACTTCCAAGATTCTAACTTCCGAGACTCCAAATGCCTTGTAGACACTGGGCAGTGGGCACTGAGTACTGGGAACTGGGAACTGGGCAATGGGCACTCGACATCACCGCATCGAAGGTCTATTCGTCTCTAAGAGAGAGAAGCATCGATAGGTACCGGTATTGCTCTAGAGAATTCCATCTCGAGTGTCCATTGTAAACTCGTAACTCATCGCTAGCACAACAGCATAACATCATAGCAGTACAATAGCATATCACATCACATCAACATCACACCCAATCAAATCACATCACATCACAGCCGCACATCGTCTTTAATCCTCATATTCATATTCAATTCCAATTCCCGCGTCCAATTCCCACAAATCCCCACAAATCCTCACAAATATCCCGTTTATTCCCCTCTCCCCCCCCCCATACAAAGTCGTCAAGTAAAGTGAACATGAAAAAACTATAATCAAAAACATCTCACCAAACACCGTTTTCACGCCCCACTCCATAGACAGACAGATAGACAGACAGACAGATCGGCTGGGAAGAAAAACTATGAAAGAAATCAGAAGAAATACATGCTCCGTACACCGCACACAGACACTCACAGGCACACTTATCAAAGCCACAAGCACAAAACACAAGCACAAGCGCACACATAACACATGGACGCAAAAACACACAAACACAATCCAAGGCAATAAGAAATAAAATCCCCAAGAATCCACACTCGAATACATATTTGTAGACAGACACACACTCATCCGTGACATGACAAGAAGGAAACCCATACATAACCCATACATAACCAGAACCGCCCCCCCCCCCCCCCCCCCCCCCTCCGCCCCGCCCCCAGAAAAAGACCAACCAGCCCGACCAAGCCATAACCCCCAGAAACAAAGTAAAAGCGTAATAGTGAAAAGAAAAAGAAAAAATGTTTTAAACCCCCAAACCAAACCGAAATATTTACTCACGGGCTCATGACCGCCACAGTCTCAGTGCGCTGCCGTGGAACCGAGAAACTCAAGGAAGAAAAAGAAAACAAAAAAGTCCAGGCGGGAAATCATCATCCCTCATAATCATCAACATAGAAGCAGACTCGCAATCACACAAAAAATACACGCGGGAGGGCAACAACAGTACAATGCCAAAGACAACTCGAAATAGCACACGATAAATTCAGGGAATACAGAAGCAGGAAGCCAAGCAGCTTGGCGTACTACTTGGCAACTTGGAACTTGATGAAACCCAAGACCTGATTCGTTCCACCTCCTCGGAAATTCGGAGCCCTCTCTCCTAGAGAGGTGAGGGATCAGATCGGAATAAAGTCCGTAAGTGGATGAATACTGTCAAAAGTCCTCCAGTATCGCCGGCAGGATGCTGGAGGAGGAGGGAGGAAAGGTGGTTGATGAATATAGATGGAAAGGTGAATTAACAGGGCTTCAGTGGGGGAGGGCGAAGGTATAGCCGGGAATGCAGAGGACGGCGCAGATTCGGGCAGTCATGTTGAAGTGGCTGTGCGCGGGCAGTGCCGGGGGCGATCCGCTCAGTTCTGGAGTGGCAGCACGCTCCGAGTTCGGGTATCCATGTGGTCTGCGTGTGCGCGGAGTGCTTGCGCCATGAGCCGAGTAGCAGGCCATACGACCGCTTGCTCGAGCAGATACGCACTCACCCGCAGCACAGTAGGACCGAGGCCGCTGTTGAGGACGAATGGGTGGTCCGTCCGCGGCTGTTCCATGGAAACCTTCGACTCTGCCGTCTGCAGCATGTCCCTGACCTTGCCGAGCAACTTGCGGTCCTCGGTCTCCAAGATCATCAACGCCTCAAGGCTGTCCAGGTCGCAGTGCTCCGTCGTCATGAGTCCCATGTACGGCGCGACTCGCATCTGCACCGTCGCGATCCACTCGGCTAGGACCTGGGCGCAATCGAATGTGCACAGTGCCGACTGGATCGGTAGCTCGCGGCACAGCTCCTGGCTCGCAGCGTACGATGTCGTCTTGGACGTGCACAGCGTGTCCGACATGGCGAGAGAATCCGCAGCGTAAAAGGCGGCTCTGCGCAGGTGCTTCTCCCGTCTCGAGTACGCACCACCGAGGTTCGTGTTGTAGTTGGTGGAGGGCAGCATGTGGAGGAGGGAAGAATCGCTGTATCGGGGAATCTCGGGCTCCATCTTGATGGGTCCGAGGTTGGGCGACGGCGAAGCCGACCCGGGAGAGGACGGGGGAGAGATGGCGTTCGAGAAGGACGAGTCGGACCGTGCCGAGATGGACGACGCCGAAGATATGGGCGTGCTCTGGCCATTCTCCCAGCCCTTGGCAATCTCATCGGCCATGCCCTCGTAGTCGCGGGCCCAGAAAAACTCCTTTGCCCTTCCGAGGTCGACGAACAGACGGATGTACGCAAGATCGAGGAGCGGGATGCAGTCGGCGGAAAGGGTACCCATATTGAACGGGTTCGGTCGCTCGATGCTGTGGTGCGGGGTCAGATACCACGCCGACTGCCATGCCTTCAGTCCGGGCTCGATGTGCGCGTGCATGTTCTCGGCTTCGGTCGAAGTCCAGTGTCGTGCCTGATTGCTCTGTCTGGTCTCCCAGATGTACACGTGGAGAGCGCAGATCAAGACGAGACATCCAAAGGTGCTCGGCACGACCCCCGGCGGTGGGTAGGGCTGGATTCCGCCTTGGTGGCCATTCGAGAAATGCTGGAAGGAATTCGTCGAACCGTACTGCTGCTGCTGCTGCTGCTGTTGTCCGGCCGACAGGAGGCCATTGAGAGCAGCGGCAAAGTTTGGCGAGCTCTGAGTGGCCGCCATGTATCCTCCCTTCTGGCTCCACGCGTTTGCGGTCGGCGCGGTCCAGAACTCCTCGCTGCACGGCAGGTCCAGACGGATCTCGTTGTTGACCAGCTTCGGGTCCTGGTTGTGAGCCGCGACGAGAAGACTGGACAGGAAGTGAACGGCGAACAGAGTCCTCTTCCTCTCCTCCGCCAGAATCCAATTGGACCACTCCACGCTGTCATCCGCCTCCACCTTGATTCCCAGCCCGGACCATCCATCGCTACCCATGCTTCCACCGAACGGCGACAACTCGAGATCCGCCATCTGGATGTCCGTATCATCCTGCTGCTGGTGCTGGTGGTGCTGATGCTGGTGCTGATGCTGATGTTGGTAGGAGTTCGCGGTCGGCAAAGGCGCCGGCCGTGTCAAGCTAGCGGCTCTCGCCAGCTGGACCAGGGTCGACACGTGGCTCTGGGCGACTTCTCCGGCCATGCGATCGCCGCACTGAAGTCCGAAGATGACATTGAGGAGCATCGCCTGAACGAGCCAGACGGGCGTATCGGTTCCGGAGCTCGAGCTGTGCAGTCCATTGGTGGCCGCGCTAACCGCCGCCTTCCGCCGTTCCTCAATAAATATTTCGACCGTCTTCTTCGCCGCCTCAAAGAGCTCGCCGGCCGCCTGTGGCTCAAACTCGTAGAGCGCGCCAACCGCGGCGATGGAGAGCACGAGGAACTCCCTTCCGTTCGAGTGCTGACCGCTGCTGTACGACGGGTCGAAGCGCAAGGTGGGAAGGTGAAGGAAGGGGAGGTGCGGGTGGAAGAATCGGATGTATGCATCAACGTATCGCTGGAGTTCCTTCGTGTGAGGAAGGTTGATGCCTTGCTTTGGGAAATTGGGATTCAGTGACTGGGCACTGAGCGACTGCCGTCTGCCGTGACTGTGACCGTGGCCGTGGCCGTGGCCCCCGACTCCGAACCCCGAGTTCTGTACCAAGGTGGTGGCCAGGGCGGTGCGTGTGGCATCCGTGACCGACTCCGCCGCCGCCGAGAGTTGGCGGATTAGGTTGATGCTGTTGCTGCTGCTGCTATTGCTGCTGCTGCTGTTGTTATTACTATTATGGTGGCTGTGGTTGTTATGGTTGTTGTTGCCGCCCATCGGTGGCATCGATCCCGATGTCGGACCGTCAGTGGGCGTGCTCGCGTACTGAGAGGAAAAGAGTTGGTGCATCGCGGACGGTTCAACGGACAACGGATCTGGGAGTTTTCAAGATACGTCATTAGATATCTACACGAGAATATACTAATGAATTGTATGATGGGAAGGTACCAGGCGGTGGGGTATCATTGAAGTTCGGCGTTCTAAAATCGGAAAACGGCATGCCACTGTGGTGTGTCTGCCACATGGGCTCGCTGAGGACTACTTCGCTGATGGCACCGCCCGACGTCGTGCTGAAGGCACTCGGCGACGACTGGTCAACGGGCTCGGCCATCATGCCCTGTCCCAGCATGTGCATCCACTCCGAGTCATCATCACCGTCGTCGACCGAGTAGTAAGTGCTATCAACGCCGGAATAGGAATGTCCAAACGGCGACGTCGGCGAACCAATCGGCTGGTGCAGTGGCGACATGTTGAAGTGCAGCGCCGCGGGGTTGACCGTGTTACCAAACAGGAAGCCTTCAAGATCGTCAAAGGTCGACAGCATGCCGGCTGAGCGGGGCATCATTCCACCTAGATCTAACGATGAAATGGAGGTATCAATCTTTGGCAGGCTGCGATTTCACTTCGTAAGCTCAAGCAGTACATAATTGTCGTAATTCATTAAAACCTACTTGGATTCACCATGGTGACTTGAGGAACCGAAACTTCCAATACCCATGTTTGCAACACCCGGGCCGCCTCTGCCAGGACCACCCCTCCCTGCCTGATTCAAACTCATACTCCCCGAATTCGCAATCATACCTAGAGTAGACGAATCGATGTGAGCGATGGTGTTTGCTCGCGGCCGGGCGCGCATGGTGGACGCTCCGCCATCGCCGTTGCTGACGGGAGTGGTGGTGGCGTTCGACATCGAGTTCTTGCGGACCCTGCCGGTGCTGGTGGTGGTGGCGACTGAGCTGGTGCTCTCCCTGCGGGAACCCGCTCTTGGGCGGCTACTGGGGGTAGCCGTCATGTGGAGCTTCTGCTGGTGACGCAGGAGGAGGTCGCGCCGGGCGAAGCATCTCGTGCATTCCGGGCACTCGAATGGTTTCTCCTTTGTGTGCGAGCGTTCGTGACGCTTGAGATGCTCCAAACGAGCGAATGAGCGCTGGCATGTCTGGCAGACGTGTGGTCTCGGCTTGTCCGTCTTGGGAGGGGGCTGCGGTTTAGCACCTGGCGATTGCGAGCCAACTGAGATCCCAATTAGCTTCAGCTCGATGGCGGACACACTCCTCTCTATGGTAACGGAGCCTTATCGGCACGGTGGGGGTGAGGGAATTGCGGGAAGGAATAGGAACGCAAGAGGGTATCTGGCAGGGAAGAAGCGAAGGCGTGTTCTACCGCTCGCTTCCTCTCGCTTCCTCTCTCGCTCCCTCTCTCTCGCTCCCCCCCCCCCCCCCCCTCTCTCTCTCTCTCTCTTTCTCTCTCTCTCCCGTTCCCACCCAATCTCTCCGCCCGGAGCGGGCGGTTGCATTTCCATCGGCAGCCATCGGAAAGAACGGACAAAACACGTACCATTCGCGGTCGCTGCCTGAGCGTGGGTACCGGTCATGGGAGCACTGTCCTGAGCAGTCTGCGGCTGCGCACTGAGGGTTTCCGTGACCATTCTGATGGGTTGAATGGGCGCGCGAGATGAGTCGAGTTTCAAGCACGGTCCGTCGACGAATCCAAACTTGATACTCGAGGAGCAAGTTGCCGAGAGCGAGAGAGGAAGGATTGGGAGTAATCGTCACCGACGACAAATGGCCAGGGCTGCGAGGAACGGGTATCTTTATCGGTCACGACGAAGGAATGCGGCGGAGAAATAGAGAGCGATGACTCGAGGAATATCAAGTGAAGCCGTAGGATCGTCGCGTGTCCAAAAAAGAAAAGAAAAAGGACCTAGAAAGCCGGTATCCGATGTAGAGCGCACACACGCAAACGCACACACACGGAGAGGCAGTCGTAATCGGGGCGGTCGTAACTTTGTGGATTATACTCTGGGTTTCTGCGGACAGTTATGACAATTAGCTTCAAGGAACCCGCTACGAACCGAGAGCCAAAGATTGATGGCTGACACTTGCCGGTAAGGAAAGGATTGCGATGCTCGTTTTCGATCGTTGGAATCGTTGGAATCGTTGGAATCGTGCGAGATGGAGGGTGGGTATTCTCGGAGTGGGGCGGGGCATACGAGGAAGAAACACGGATGGACTCACGTAGGCGAAAACTTCTTTATAAACCGGGGAGGCGAATAGTGAGCACCAGGGATCAGGTCCAGGATATCACCGACGTGGTTTTCGACGGACCAGTTCGGTCAGCTGCGTGTGTGTGGGAGAGATACGCCGAAGGAAGCGGGAGTTTCTGAAGATCACACCCCGTTGGCGATCCCGAACGAAGAAGGACTCGAGAGATTTTGGCTGAGGGAGTGGCGGGTATATCTAACTCGTGGGGAAGAAGAAAATGCGGAGGGAGCGGTAGGTAGTAGTAGTTTGGATGCGACCGGTCGTCTTTTAGATGTCTGCGAGAAGGGGAGATTTTTTCTTTCGTTTTTCTTCGCTTTTTTTTTTTTCTTCTTCTTCTTCTTCTTCTTCTTCGTCGTTTCTTTCCTTCTTTGGGGTTTCTTTCCTTCTTTTTCTTTTCTTCTATTCTCTTCTCTTTTGTTTCGTGGAGATACGTTTCGATCGTTTCTGTCCGTCGATGGACTATGGGGTGATGGCGGAGGTGGTGGTGGAGGTAGTGTAGGTGTAGGTGTAGGTGGTGGAGGTAGTGGTGGTGGTGGGTATGGAGGTTGTGCGTTTTTACGGTGCGGCCGCGGCGTTCTCGACTCGACCTATTTTACAGGGCGGCCTGAAGGAGGGGTGGTGGGGCGAATTGGATGGATGGAGGGGGGGGGATCTTGGACTTTTCGGTGCGGCTGTTGTTGCTGCTACGTGCGTGCGTACGGGTACAACGGGCGATGCTCGATACTGCCTGGTTCGGATGATTGCTCGATATGGACCGTGGTGGGGGGAGGGTGGGAAGGTGTCCGAGAAGGAAGACCGATTCCGGGTACTCCGAAACGGCCGTGGATAAACAGGTCGAGTAGGGCAAGAATGGCCGCGCGAAGACGGGAGGAAGAGAGGATTCTGGGAGGACGGGGGGGTAGTGGTCTTGATGGTGGGGGAAGCACGATGTATGTGGGTGGGAGGTAGGAGGTGCACGTAAGTATCGGCAGAACGGGTAGAGCTGAATGG